>NC_088206.1:55129019-55445722 GCF_037126465.1 Ornithodoros turicata
GCTGTAGACATTGGATTTACATGTTGAGGAGTAGCAAAGGTCATGGGAGGCCGTAGTATAGAGGTGGAGGAGGTAGATGAATATTAAGGTCGTGGTTTGTCGCCTAGTGCATACGTTCAGTCTTCCAGTCCAATCCTGGTGTCCTTCACGAAGTTGCACAGTGCTTGGAATGCTTCTTTTTGGTGTGTGGTTATGTTCCAGTTGCCCATAATTTTGGCAGAGGAAAAAGGCCTGTGGTCGAGATGGTCTAATCTTTCCTTAGTGCTTCTCGCTGTCTGTCGAAGTTGAAGCTTGGTTGGTTGTCGCACTGGAACTTTGGCAAACTCCTCATTCATCATCATAACATAGTTTCTTTTTTTTTTTTTTTTTTTTGCACTGGGTGATGACATTGTTCGTGGTATGGGAGCTTGCATGTGGGGCAACAAGGCGAAATTGCTCTGTGTTGTTTGAAGAGGACGGAATTGGTGGTGAGGTGAGGGCACCAAGACGTATCACATGCTGTGCTGTATTCTCTTTGAATGGCGGTAGGTACACTGTATTTGAGGTCGATCTAGGCAATGTAGTCCGTGGTCCGTAGTGTTTTGAGCCAGGGTTTGTTTGGATAGGCTTACGGCTTTGAGTCAAGGAGTCCTGCAGCGTCGCTTTTGGTGAGTGGGATAAGTGAACGCTTTTGGAGAGGGCATCCTTTTCCAGCTTGTGTGCCTGCTCATTGCCTCTAATACCACAGTGAGATGGTATCCACTATAATTTCACTTCATGTCCTTGATTTAAGACTCACTGTTCAGGAAACGAATGCGCTGTTCCTCTTTGGTTACTTTGGTGCATAGAGCAAGTGGCGCAGTCATCTTAACACTCGTGCATTCTTCCTCGTCGTTCTTTACACGTTGCACTGGCCCATTCGGTCGCCCTTCAACTGAAGAGTAACGATATTACCAACTTACATACAATCGAGCGGTGTTGCGATTTTTCAATTTTATGGTTTTCATTTGACTCACCCCTGTATATGTATTTTTTACAACAACAACTTCATTTTTATATTTTTAGTCCGTAGTGGCAATTTGAGCCTTAGTGTTGACCTTAACTCTTGTCCTGGTCTGGCGTTCTTAATTTGTACTTGAAGACGCGTATCCAGTGTGAACCTTGCTAACGAGGTACTCCCACTTGCAAGTCAAGGGTCTTTCCGTATCCCTCTACATTTTTTCTTTCCCCATTTGTGAAGGCTGTGTGCCCTCGCTGATGGGCCCAAAATAAGCTTTTTAAAGCTGATAATTTTATCTTAAAGTTATTTTTATTTCTCGACGCCACTGCGGGTATACGCGAGCGACGTACAGAAGTGGACAACTGGAAAGGACAACGGGAAGGAATGCAAAACGGAGTTTACTATGCCTTTTGGGCCGACTTCAGAGGCGGGTGGGCTGACAGCCGCCCGGAAAATCTCTGGGAAACCCGGGGAAAACGTCGCGAGACACAGTGAACCACCCTGTCTCCACCATATAGCGATACCACCAAGGACCACGTGCTCTCCGCTCGGAAGCTGGTATTAAAGGAGCACCGAAACACCAAATATAAGCCATTTCGAATTACTTTAAATGCTGCGCTCATTTCATATTGGGTGTCATAACTCCCAAGTTGCATTCATGTAACGAAGTTACAGGTCGTACCGACCTCTTTCTTGTCTCGGCACCACACCCGCGACCATCGCTTCACTTCGCTCCCGGCAGCTGCTGGAAGGCTTTAAGGATAATTCGTAGAGATAATACGGACGATGTACCGGGACTTATGTTATTAATGTTACTAATGGCAATTAACAGGAAATGAAAAAAAAAAGAAAGTGGCAATGCGCACGATTCGGCGTACTTGTGGGCGACGGGACCCCGGACGGACTACTTTCGAAACGCACGGGTACACAACACGCTCGCGAGCGCTTCATCTGCTTCTTCAGGATCCCATTGGCCGCTGCGAACGATGGAGTTTTTCGTGGATGTTTCGACGGCGTTCTTGTGACAAAGAGTTCCGCTATGAAAAAAAAAAAAAATCGTTACGTAGTACTAAGCGAAACTTCAACGTTCGCGTCACAATAAGTTGTTCTTGCGTTTTAGTTCCATTTTAAAGGGGCACTTGAGTGCAAATATTTCTCATCGCAGAATGAACGACGGCGTTACTTTGACACCAAGACAAAAGGAACGGAATTTATCTGTTGCATGGTTTCGTGATTTAAAAGCGAAAGAAACGGCAATTTAGGCCTTCCCTCGCCCTTCTCCTCGCTCTCCTTCTTAAGAAGGCTATCATTGGTATCCGCAAACTATTTGTCGAATCATAGCGCGAGATCGTTTGACGAGACCAGTCCGAGGCCGCATTGTGGTGCTTGAGAAGGAGAGGTAACGTGTAAATTGAGGTTCCTTTCGTTCATAAATCACAAGCTTTACACATGAATCCCGTTCCTTTTTTTAGATTCCGTGTTAGCGCCGCGAAGCAACTGTGGCTATGAGCGGCGTTCAGATGTGGACAGATGGAGAGAGGACAGCAGGAAGCAGTGGGGGACAGGGGGGTTAGTATGCGTCGTGGGCCGACTTCAGGGGGAAGTGTGCGAGCATTCGGCTGGAACGTCTTCGGAAAACCCAGGGAAAACCTCAGACGTGCACCAGTACAGCCAGTACAGGAATCCACAGCCGGTGACAGGATTCGAACCCGTGTCACCTCTCAGTCTTTGCGTAGAAAGCGCTCCTTCTAACCGCTATGCCACGGGAGCTGGTCGTTCCCTTTGTGTTGTTGTCAACATAACGGCATCTCTAAATCCGCGAGGAGAAATCTTCGCGCTTTAGTGCCTCTTTAACTTTACTCCTGAATAATTTTGTGCTACCTGTCATTTTATGCGTCATTTCATGTCATTCCTTTGTGCGCATTTTGCTCTTTTACGCAACAGATAAAATAGCTGCTTAGGTCAGTTCTGTATGCTGTAGACTCTCTCTGGCCACAAACTCCTCCGTGAAGTCTGCTTAGGGACCGTGTGTGCCTCATAGGGGCGCTATATGATTAGATTCAAGGGACCGTGGTGTTACTAGTCTGCTTTCCGACCCACCTGTTTGCAAGAAACCCGTGCCATGCTTCGTGTTCCGTACCGTACTTGTTGCTTGTAAACCCAGCAGAACGAGTTATGCCAAATATTTTTAATTTGCAAGTAAGATGGCGGTTAAACGGCTCGGGGCGACATCTGCTGGTGGCAAGTAATGATGACTGCGTAGCCGACATGTAGCCGACTTGTTTTGTTTTAGACCCAGTGTTGTGCGCACGCAATGTACTTGACGCAATGCCGCCGTACTTGACGAGCAGCGCGCAGTTGGCGGCCAGTTCGACACAGTATTGTCCGTAATTTTTAATTTTATTTTTTAAAAACTCTGAGCGCAATTGGGACGAACATTGTGACATATGAGAGTATGCTGAGGGCTCAGGCTGTCGAATATATATTTTTTTTCTCTGAGGTTGCAGCTCCACTGTTTTACAGAAACCTTTAAAGCCCTACAAGTACGCGTCTGTAGGGTTGCCTCGACGTGCACTTGAAAAGGTAAAGAACATCGTGCCAGCGCCACACTATTGTGTTTGACTGCGTTGCATCACGAAGCGCATTTTCCGCGGCGAAGCGCGGGAATGTTTCATGGCGCACGAATGGGGAATAATAGAGTTGAAGAAAAAGAAGCACCAGCAGGCAATGGCTATGTCTGGGTGGAGTAAATAGAGTAGGGAGTGAATAGCACGCAAAGCGTAGAAGAAAGAGGAAAACGAGTGGAAATCCCGGGCAAATTGGATAACTTCTGCGGCAAGGGAGGGCGAAGAGGTATACAAGCTGTTGCTCCCACGTTATTGAAATTGTTGTTCTTTCGAGTCGCCTTCTTATTCACTTGAGGAATCGTTTAATTTCGTTCTCTTCCGAGGCAACTTTGAGGCGGAAGTTTAGATAAAGGACCAGAAATCTTTTCACTACAGGCGTTGTGTCCTTCTCAAGACACGTTATTCCTTTAAAGGCGCATAGAAGGGCTTAAAAAATGTTAGGAGGAGTAGAAATTAGGATTACACTCTACGACAATATTCGCGAACCTGTCGAGTATTAGCTCTCCCATGTGTGGCGTGTCTCCGTTCCGAAAGGCGCTCTTTTCTCGTCCCGTTGCTTTTACCCGTATCATCGGTACAGCTTCCACGCCCCATGTCATTTCGTTACCTGTATTTCGTTCATTTCCTCTCGTTGCATTGAATCAGTTCCGAGTTTTGGGAAGCGCGAACGTGTCCTGAAAGAAGAGATGGCGAACAGACCTCAAAAGCGTGCGTTCTCGGTTCGTTTTTCAAGCGCGACCACTCTTGTTTTCACACATTTGTTTTCACTCCCCTGTCTCTGTATACGGTAGGGTTCTGGTCAATGTGAAGAGAAAAAAAAGAGAGAGAAAGAAAAGAAAAGAGAAGAACAAGAGAGAGAGAAAAAAACGATAAGTTGGACGCTGACTCTTTGACTTATGTTTGTAGAGGCCACCAATGTATTGTACGAGGAACAAGAAAGAAGGTGCTGCGTTCATCAGTCATTCTGGACATGGAACCGACGGGTTAAAATGTTGCAGCTCTTAAATTGGGTTTATGCAATGGTTGTCCCCCGAGGGGGTAACGGCTCCGGATTTGTATTGCTCGAGGCGCATGGCGTAAAGTTGGCAGCGACGGCCGGGAGCTGCTAGGAAGCGGAATGAACGTTTTAATTTACTACGTAATCTAACCTTATCTGGCATGTAGACTTACTAACGCCTTACGCCTTACGCCTTAAGTGACATTTATATGGGGTTCTTTGATAGGTGGCTCCAGGGCCAGCTGTGTGGCGTGGGGTCGTCTGTGACACACGTGTATAGGATGTGGATGACGTTTCACTGCTCGACCAACAGGAAACAGTACGGCAAGAAGTAGTGGATGTTTTCCTGAGTAACCCTTTCACGCTGTCTTTTACGAGTGAGTTGACTAAGAATGGATCACTACAATTTTTTGATGTTAGAATTACCATTGACACGAACAGAGTGTTGACCATGTATGTTGAATTTATGCCCAAAGGATGGAGAAGTCGGTTTTGCGTCGCGTCACTTTTAGGAGGCGCGATCAGGAAGTCTTGCCCGCTTAAAGTGGAAGTCAGCTTTCTTACCCAGCTAGGTAGATGCAGAAGGCCGCTTACCCGTCTGACTTCGTGAGGGGCGTCCTTAGAAGGTTGATAAGGGGGAAACAAGTACACAAGTACAAGCGTACAAGTGAGCGACGTGTCTCCAAGCGCAAGACCACCAGTAGTCACTAGTCAGTATTCCATACGTCCATGCAGCCTCGCACAGACTAAAGAAAGTGACATAAAAACACGGAGTAAAGGTGGTCATGTCCGTAAAGAGAAAACTAGGAACGCTTCCGGCGTTTTTCACTAGGGATTCTCAGGATAAGGGCTGCAGGGTGCGGCATAGGAATATGCCGGTTCTGTGTGTGGTCGGGGTGGTGTACTCGGTGCCACTTTCCTGTGGCAAAGTGTACATAGGCGAGACAGGCAGGTGTCTCAAAGAGCGGCTCAGGGAGTATGGCAATAAAGTTGCCTCCGGTGACACAACCACATCACACATGGCGGTACATGTTGCGACCTGCTTGTGCACATCGGACTTCACTTCTACTATGGTTATCTTTAATTCCAAGGATGTCCACATCAGACAAGTGGTTGAGATTCCCACACAAACAAGCAAAGAGACTAATGTATCAGCTCCCAAACTGCTGTATTATCAAAAAACAGAAATATCTTAGTGGCAGAGGTGTTTGGTTCGGTGGGACCGATAGTGGTTCACCGTGGGTGTGTTTATCGTTTCCATGTGTGTAACTGCTTCCTTGCAATTTCACAGTAAAGGTTGAAAGTGCGACCCGTCCTGTCTTTGTCCTTGTTCCTTGTCGCTACGTGCCAGCTACGTACCAACCGGCTCCATACATCTGTCATTTAACCTTATTGTTTAGTTTCGATTAAAACCAGATGATCCGTTAGATTTAACGATCCATCACTTACTAGGATGGAGTCCTTGGACTCACACATACGCAGCACCTTTTTTCGCTGCTTCGTGCAATCTTCACATCTGTGTTCCGGGTGCCGCGCTCTTTTACAACAATCTTCCACCGCATGGAACTTAATTTGCCTTTCACACTGGATTTTAAACAACGTCTCGGCTTCGGTTCATCCGGCCTCTGTTTTACCTGTGGAGGGGCAGTGACCTGCGTGCTCCTGGTTTGCGTACGCACTATGAATCAGAATGGAAAATGACCTGCAACGAGTCGATAATCGTCCGTTATACGTATATAGCGAAGATTATTGGGTCGTGGTCGAACCTCGCACAGCATATGCAGGGGCTCAGTACTGCTGCGGAGGTATTTTCCCGCACCTGCCTAATGAACGAACTATAACATGACACCCCCTCCTTTCATCTCTTCCACAAAAGCGATGGGGAAGTGAACCGTCATAGCGGCGGTGAGTGCTCCTTAGCGTCATCTTCCCATGTACGTACATGTATGTGTGTGTGTGCGGTCATATTGGTGCACTCTGTGAGAAGCGCCAGAAAATCCATCGTTAGTACACAACCTGAAGCCCTTCTATGGGCCCTGAAGACGTAACCATAATATCCGATATATAGAGAAAATTGCCTCAGGACGAGAGTCGGCTCTCGTCCTGAGGCAATTCCCTTCATACTTCCCTACCGGTTCACTGGATTTCTACCCGTCTACATAATCTCCGATTATAGACCATACGGTAGCCTTGGCTCAGAGTGAGCAGCCCCGAATCAAACAGCGGAATCAGTGAACGAAACACTCCTATACAGAGGCTGACAACTGTTGCGCACAGCGCCTTCTGTGAGAATGCCCAAACGAAATGCCCCCGCCCCACCCATCCAGCACCCAACCTCCCGGTTTCGATTCGCCCGTCCAGTTGAGTAACGGAAAGCCAATTTCAACTCTCTGTTGGCGTCTTGGAGTCCAATCTTTTACTTCTCACTCAAGATTGAGGGTCATAGATTTTGGAGACCAAAAAGTCTGAGATCCGTCCGTCACCCTCACTTTTAAGCCCACCCCTCCATTCAATTCAACATGCACTCTCGAAAGAGCACTTCGCCGCATAACACGTTACAACCCAAGCGTTATCGGAATGACAACGGGAGGCATACGCCTTTTTGTCACCCTTATGAAATTACATTAATGGTCACAAAAAGGCGTACGTCTCGCGTTTTCTACAAATTAGAAGTGATGGCGGTATCATTGGTTGGTTGGTGGTTGGTAAAATAACAAGGGGAGGTTGAATTCGCGCAAGCGAATTCATTCATTCATTCAATTCATTCTTTGCGATGGTTGCATGTCATTCCACCTCTGTGTATGAGCGGACGTCAGAGGGGAAGAGATGCCGTTGGAATCCTTTTACGGAACATAAATTTTGAACAAGGACGACAACAACTCTTTCGACAATGGTCACGACGATGTAAACGGACTTCGCGGCAAACGGCAACCCCACTCCAGCCATGTAAGGCCCTCTACAGGTGATGGTGGTGGTGATGTGATAAAAACAATGGGGAGGTGAGTTTCGACGAAGTCGAACTGGCTACCCCAATACGCTTACACACAGAAAGTACAAACCATATGAGATATGATGAACAGGATGAACAGAGATGATGACGGAGTTCAACATGTAGTTCAAAAAGTTCGAAGTGAGTGTAAAATGTCGGAATCGCTGGGGGCACACACAGAGATTTTTTGGTCTCAATAAATTGTATTGAATTGAAAAGAGCAAAGGTACACGAGACCACGACAGCGCTACGAGGTTTTTGGTCCTCCCGGTAACTCTGATAATCTGATCCGTTCACACAGAGTAAGAGAAAATGCCTCTTTGAAGCCCGCACACTTTGTCGCGAAAATTTTCGTGCAAGCTAGATGATGATTTACGGACAACACATTACATTACGGACAACACACAGGACGGGGCAGAGGCGCGCTTCCCACAGTTCGTCCGTGGCGGCTGCTTAACAGGAGGATGGACGCCTCGTCCAACTGCCGCTATAGGATTAATGGGAAAGGATTAGCGGCACGCGTCGCGTCTATCCTCTGGATGGATTAGCGAATGCCTGATTCCCCCCTGCTTAGCGACATCTGGCCGCGAACGCCGCTTACGGCCTGACAGTGCTGCTCAGGCGTTCGTCCGAAAAAGGGCTATTTGCGGAGAAAATACCAGAAGCGCCATAAGTGCGGGACAACCCCAAGAAGACGGCGTGTGCTTTCGTAACGGCATGTACTTTGAATGTCGTACGCGGCGGAGAATGTCGAAGCTTCTATGCCTCGAACACCCGAGATGAGCAGCAGCAACGGAAAGGCCCAGGAGGAGCTGTTATGGACGGAACTGCGCTCTACGTCTGTACTCTAACAACACAGCCCTGCCCAGAACGACAGCTTTATAACTATATACTAGTGTATCCACTCCATACACTCGAACTAATTCTCAAAACCTCCTTTAAATTCCCAGGTGTCGAACCAACTACGGTGTATTTCAGTTCTCCCATTTTTCAAGCATAAACTGGAATTCATTACCACTTCACATACGACGCGAAAAATCGCTCATTTCCGTCAAAGTCGCCCTGTGTCATCACATTCATTCCATGTAATTCACTACATCGTTAATTCACTGTTGATCCTGTTTGCTTCCTATTGTTGTTCATCTTTAGTGTGATAACTTGTAAATACATTCATGTAAAATCATGTAAGTGCTCTCAAGTGCTTATTTGCCGATGCTCTGCTACTGAGTCGCCTTGCAGTACTTTCTCTCCGGTCAACAACTTGAGGTCTCCCCTCCCCCCCCCCCCCTCACTAGTGTTAACTACGGGACGTCTCCATGAAATGACATGTATGGCATTGCAATTCAATCAATAAAAACCTTGAAACCTTGAACCTTAGAACTCCTGATTTGAGGAGAGACAGAGAAAGAGAGAGAGAGAGAGAGATGCGTAAGGCCTTTCTGCCATCGTTAAATGCGAAATGTCGCAAAACGGCCCCTCTGTTGTCACTAAGTATGGGAGCTGCGGGCGACAACGGCTGTCGTTGTTTGGGGCATTTATTGACGAGTTGGCTATTGCGACACGCGACGAATGCGTTTGCTGCTGACCCAACTCACCACACAGCCCATAGCCGAGAACAGCCGTCAAGTAGCATTTAGGCTCCTACGAAATCATTTCATTTCATTTCATCACAAGGATTCTTTCGATTTGTGAAACTACACAGAACATTGCGGATCTTTCTCTCTCTGTTTTCTTTTGATCTTCATCGATACGTCGGTTTAAAAGTAAAAAAAAAAAAAGAGAGAAAGAAAGGACAAAATGGAGACAGCGTTTCCAGAAGCCTCGATTCGGCTACTGCAGGCCAGAACGCAATACAGTAATCCTTCATTATGACGAAGCTGCTTTATTCGAATTATCGCGTTATTCGATGTTTTACGGCCAAAATGCATGAATGCATACGACTTGACTCACGCCTTTTCACGTTTCTTTTTTTGTTTTGCGCCTAAATTAAAAGGTTGCCATTGTGCTTATCACCAAGATTTCTTTCCATGCTCGAATGCTTGTTTTGAAGACTCTCGCGATGTTTGCGTGCTCACTGTTTTTGCGCGACATCCACATATATCGAACTGGAGCTTATCTCGGATTTTTGCTTGGTCCCATTCACATCGTTATAACGAGGCTTTACTCTATAAGGAGGAGTATACTGTACTATGGAGGAACAAAGAGGAGGGAAGAGTAAAGTGTTTCCACAACAACGACAACAAACCATGACTGTCGGTTATATCTAATTCGGTCCGGTTCACTGCGTTATAACGAGGTTTGCGACAGCGTGGAGGGACGCAAGCGGAACAGCCCTATATGAACTCGTGGGGAGGGAATCCCGGGCTCTGTATCTGGAGATCCCGACATCCCGGGTTTGCAAGAACGGCTCGGGGTTTCGAACCCTACTTGTTACTGCTCTCTTTCGCTGCTCACTTCGTAATGCCGGGTGCATTAACAAGCGTAGAAAGCACGCGCGAACGAGCGAGGAGACGCGATGACACCATTCTTCGCGCCCCTTTGTCTTCTTTTCTGGCCCTCCCCTTCTCGCATGAGATGGAGCGTTACTGTTTTGACAGTGATGCATTAGTTGCCTGGATGTGGGCACGCGGCTCCGTCCATAATTAAAGCCCTGGCCGCCAGCTGGCGTTCCTGACGACGCTTATGCTGGACATGGACTGTCGAGCCAGTGATTTCCCTGCTCCAGCATTAATTGCTAATTAATGGTAATTAGGCGGTGCGTGCGTGCTCTCGTCGCGGTCGGAGTTCCAACACACGGCGACGATGACATATTCGGGAGCTCCAAGCTGGGCCCTACCTTTGCTACAAGCAGGAGATGGGCTTGCGCTGCTGCTGACTGCACTGCAGACTAGTATATAGACAGGGACGAATGGATCAAGTTCGTGCCAAGATGCCGAAAGCAATGTTGATGCATGTCCTTTCGTGAGAGTGCGATAAAGCTGAAAAGCTTGTCTGAACCATAGTACGAAGCCAAACTTTGCTGAGTTAAAGGGGCAAAAGTGGCAAGGGGCAAAGTTCTCCTCGTGGTACGAAACACACCGTTACCTTGACACCAACACAAAAGTAACAGGATTCCTCGGTTGCGTCGTTCGTGATTTATGATCGATAGAAAAAATGCAATTTACGCGCTTTCCCTCTTCTTCTCCTTCTCAAGCAGGCCGACAATGCGGAGAGGACTCGTCTCCACGAACGATCTCCCGCGATGACTGGACAAATCGTTTAAGGAGACCAGTGAGAGCCCGTTCCGCATTGTAGGCCTTCTTGAGAAGGAGAGCGAGAGAGAAAACGTAATTTGAGGGTCGCCCTGCTCGGACAGAGCTCCGTTCCCCAAGAAGACGACAAGCAAGTAGAGGTATGCAGACCAGACTCTCTTTGGTCTCCTCAAGCGATTTGTCCAATCATCGTGGGAGATCGTCTGAGGAGACCAATCAGAGGCCTCTCCACATTGTCGCACTTCTTGAGAAGGGGAGGGAGAAGGAAAGCGTCAATTGCGTTTTTTCTGTCGATCATAAGGCATGAGCGACGCAGCCGATGAGGCCCGTTCCTTTTGTATCGCTGTCAAAGTAACGCCACATTTCATTCAGCGAGGAGGATTTTTTTGCACTTTAGTGCCCCTTTGACGAAATTATATTATTCCTGCGCTCGCTGTGCTCGAGGCTTTAGTGTGAAGAATATAATTGTGGAAATAAAAAAAAATTTTTTTTTTTCATTCTGGCGTACGTTTCATAAAAAGGCCCCACCATCACACTAGGAAGATGAGGATAACTGAAACGCCCCACTTTCGCATGGCTGCGTTCCCGACATGAATAATCCCCGCCACAGATGAGAATGGAACAAAATATAGAAAAGAGTGAAAAAAAGATGTACTTCATTTTCTCCAAATCTCTAAATTGGACCCTTGCACTTTTTTTAATTTTAAAGCCAAGAGAAGAAGCAGAAGAAAACGCTTGCCTTTTAAGAGTATGGAATGAAATGAAAGACAGAGAGCATTATCGGAAAGTTATTGGTGTGCCAGCAATATTCTACCTTCATCGAGCGAAAGACGACTTGCATGGGCGACGCTTCAAGAACAAAGCGAGAGAAGCTGTAGGGCGGTTTTGGATCTTTTTTTTTCCATGGTGCCCCTCGTTGCGATAATGAGAATTGCGAATGACGTATGGCAATTGTCAAGGGCCGATGAGTCCCAATGAGTTCGTAATTTTAGGAGTCTGCCTCTTTTGCTTACTTCCAGCTGAATATATCTTGTTATATTTATTTCTGCCTTTCCCGTAATGTGATTTTGTTTCTGCATCTGCCTTCAAAAACAGATTCCTTATGATACTATTCAAACTTCTTCATCTGTTTATTAGATCGGGTTGGTCGCTTCTGGTCTGCAATGCTATCGATAAATCGGATGAGGGATTTTCGTCGGTTTTGGTGGATTTTCAGACTTAAAACGATTTATTTTGTTTCATATTATAAATGGACTTTGTGCAAAGAATCAGTACTCAAAATGTAAATGCGACGTTACACACACATTTACACGAATTCTCGAAAGAACACGCCAAGGTTCATAATTTCGAACGCTCCAAGAGTAGATGACGTCACGATAGCCTCCGACATCTGTCTCTTATCAACAATGCTAGTGTTATAGCTCCCAGCCGGACCTTTGGAAGTGCATTTGGGAAAGGTGAAACTGGGGGAAGGTCCACTTCCACATGTAAAGCTCCCATGTCGGTCTCCGTTCTCCTGACGCTGGAAGAAAGCCAATTGCGCCGGTGAGGAGACTAAAAAGAGACTCCGAGAAGCAATGCCGCTAGACGGATGGCTGATTGTGCTCATTATGACGTCATACTTCACAATATTAGAACTTAGTTTTGTGACATTTCTGCGTCACGTGTAGGAAAAATATTTTGGGACAAAATAATGTGAGACATGTACAGTGCAACGACATGCATTACGTGGCCTTCGGACGACGCGCGACTTGGTCTTTAATGGTCCGTAGTCCGTTCTAGGTAATGCTGGACTTTGCACTTGTGAGCAACTATGGCTGAGTAACGTTTTAACGAAAAAGGTCGCCAGATGTGAAATTAAGCCTATAGTAACTTGGAAAGCGTCCGATTAATCGTGAGAAGGGAAATTTCATCTACAATTATCTTACGGGGTATGACATGAAAGGAACGATACATCTCGCTTTCACAATGTGTTTTGCTGCGAGTGACGTTAACGATAAAAGCGATAAAAGCAACCCGTCAAGCTATACCGTCTAATTTTCGTTAACTTGCGTTGTTTTAATTTCCTGTGCCGAATTTTATTTCAGTCAATACACCTATACCCGAGAAACGCCATTATGACGTTTGTAGACAGACTGAAACCGAAACAAATCGGAAGGGGAGGGCTGGGTTCCACGAATGGGCATTTGTTCGCTGCCTCCTATTGAAAGAAAAGTACGACTGAAGATCGCGTCCCTTAGAAGGACCTTCGTAATCCCCTCAAGATCGCGGCTTTCGGGTGCGACCTTGTTCGCCCCTATCTTCCAGCGTAGTCCAAGTCTACCAACTTGGTGGCGCTGTTGAACACTGTGACATCATTTGTTTACAAACAGGGAGAAGTCTACCGTGTACGTTTATGTAGTTAGAAGACAGGTTGTTTCTTGAGCGCCTGATCACGCTAAGTGCAGTTAAAGGAGGTAAGAACTCATATCTGCATGTATTTAGTTACGGGTTTAATAGATGTAATATTGTTCTTCTACGCTTCGTAATTCTGTTTACCAATTTATTGTTCAAATCTTCTCCTTCATACCTTGTGCAACGTTAATACAAAAACGCACTCTCTTTCGTATTCGGGCGAGTAGACGCACCGTCATCCAGATACCTCTATCCATCGTTACGTCATCTGAAGAATTGTAGCACCCAATCAGACGCCAACGCGGAGGTACACATAACGTTCTGCTTTACCCTCTTCAAGATGAGGGGGGGGGGGGGGGGTGATGGCAGGATAGGCTCGCCGTTGTTGGCCACACAGAAGTGGGCGTCGTCACGACTATAGCCAAAAAAAGAAAAGGAAAACGCATAGCAAAACAAAACACAAAGGAAGGACGGACGGATGGAGGATAGAGGAGGTTGAAGGATGGGGATGCGGTGAGGTGCATGAGTTCATCGGGGAGAGTACAGTATTAGATGGGTCGATCAGCAAGGCCTGTCTTCAGCAGGAAGAGAATGAGGTTTCTTGCTTTGGCGGAACGTTCGGCAGAAGAACCAGCGGGGTAGAGGATGTCTGCTAGCGAGCCCGAGGTGGAGCGAGGGAGATGTGTTTCGCGCGCAGAATGGTATGCTCGGCAGTCCCGCAGGATGTGTTCGATTGTTTCGGGTTCTTGACAGTGGCCACAGCAGGCGTCACCCCTAGAGCCTATCTTGAACAGCTGAGAATTGGTGAACGCGCATCCAGTGCGGAGCCTATGGAGCATGGTCTGGATGGTCTTCAAGATGAGGGGGGGGGGGGGGGTGTCGAGGTAGCTTGCCGTTGTTGGCCGCAAGATGAGGTGGTGGTGGTGGTGGTGGTGATGGCGATAGGGCTTGCCGTTGTCGGCCTCACGTATGTGGGCAACGTCACGACTCACGCCCTGAAGGAAAGTGCGTCCTGGGCCGACTTCTAAGGGAACTGTGCCGACATGTGTCTGAAAGCGTCTGAGGAAAACCCAGGAAAAACCCCAGACAGCACAGCCGGCACCGGGATTCGAACCCGGGTACCTCCCGGGCCGCAAGATGAACTTCACTACATGGCACGCTCCTAGCCGACCATCATCCCGAATGACAACGTTCTCGTCTCTGATTTGTTTTAAACGGGAGGCATAGCCCATTTTGTACCCGCGCATAATAGATACACAATAGGCTCCGCCTCTCGTTTTCAACAAATCATGGGCGAGAACTTTGTCATTCGGGAAGATGGTTGGCTAAGAGCGTGCTATGTGCTGAAGATATGTACCTATACGCACCTATCAAATTCACCTATACAAAAGGTGTCACAGACAACACGTTGAAATCACCGTTTGGAGCCGACACAGTCGGTGGGCTCGCTTGGTACAGTTCATAGCTCCTTTTAATGCTGAAAACGAAATACACAAGTAAAATACAGTAGGATGATGTATCTTTTCTTTGGTAAGAAAATACAGCGACAAGTGCTGCTTGCGACATACTTGCCTGAAATCGGCAGATTGCGGCTTATCCTGTTTGAAATCTCCAGTTCTTGTAAGATCGTTTCCCTCCGACTAACAGACTCGTACGGCATACTGCCCACCCTCACACATTATCCAGCTACAGCTCCTTCAGGGGAGCGAAGCCAATACGGGCTGTTGTGCCTTTCAATGAAGATTTCAGACAAGTGTGTCGCAAACAGTACTTCCGTCTCTCCCTCAGATATCCGGTGTTTACTCCGTTGTACCCGGAAGATCTCTGTACACAAACTGCAGAATTTTAAAGAAAAGAAGCGGTAGATTACAAACAAACCATCGTTACCGGAAAGCCCGCTGAGAGAATCCGGAAAAGCCGATAAGGTGTGAGGACATTGTTGTCGTAGCACGGCTTCCGTCCATCAGCAGCTGCTGCCGCTATTGTCGCGCCTAGTTATCTCCGTTTCTTCTTTTCGGTCGTTTCTTTTCTTTGTCTCGCCAGAAGACGATGAACAATGACGAACCCCATGCAGTACACGTACATGCAGCGAAATCTTGAAGTTAATGTCTTGTCCTTGGAAAAACAACAATGTTTGTACACTTCGATCGTGCGATTAAGAGCCACAAATGAAGTGGCAAATTTTCTTACTCATGGTCATTACATCTATTTGTTGTCGATGTTGTTTATAAGATTAGCAGCAGGAACTACATCATTTTAGTTATGATTAGAGGCAGTATCACATGCAGAAAAAATATTTTGGGACGGGTTCTTTGAGAACTTTGCATTGGGAAGAGGATTTTATCCACGTTTTTCCTTGCACAAAGGCACTACCAGTGGTACGAGTTTGGAGGATTTGAACCCTCCTGCGCCACTGGTTCGGTTGTTTTGAGGGAGCCGGTCAATGTCAGTCCATTGATGACTGACTGCTTTGGGATATTACGATGACAGGGGGACCACAAAGGCTGGAAAAAGGTTGTGATTACATACACGCATTGCGTGTACCCCGAAATAGAGTGACCGAAATCCTCTTTGCAAAATAAACGACCGTAAATAAATGTTATCGGACGACAAAATGCACAGTCGCGCGCGGGAAACTGTCAGCAGCTAACTTAGACTGACCTGGACCTACAAATGCAAACACCGAACTTGAACTAACCTAACAATAAAAGAACCATGCATCATGCTGCTCCGGAGTGTCCGCCCTGCTAAGCCTAACCTCCGCGAAAATGTATAGGTATATTTCGTTCGCTAAAACGACTTGCACAGACATCGAAAACCCGCGAATTTGAGTGGCTAAATAGTGGTGTCGTGTTTTTGAAATACGGCATACCGTATTACGAAGCAATCGAGCATTCTCCTCGATGTTCCTTGATTCGAGAACGTGAATTAGGGAAAGTTTAGAAGTCCCATCGTCGTCCCAAAGTCGTTTGTCCCATCCTACAGTTGACAATACGAAGTTTAGAAAGATGAGTACATAATATTCTGTGGCCATCTCATAGAGTCAACAATACGAGAACATGAATTTCGCAACTGAGAATATCGAGGTCCTCCCCACGCATTCGCACATAGCATGTGTGAGACAACGATATAGGGCATTGTCATTGTCGACTTATTGGAATGCTTTACACTTTTTCTTTACACTTTCTACGCTTTTTTCTTGCTCGCACATACGGACAACATGATTGATTGATTGATTGTGAAAAAGAAAAAAAATATCCCCGGCTCAGGAGAATGTGGTCAGCTCTACACACATGCAAACAAATAAAACTCCTTACAGGTAAAACTGCGAACCAAAATTGTTAACAAATTAACATATGTCACTGAATAACAAATACCTGCATCATACAAAAATAAAATTCACAAAGTTAGCACATATATAGGAAAGAGCAAAAAGAGTGCAAATGGAGCTACATGCACCAACAAGGTCGTTATGCATTTTTAAAAATCAATGAACACTTAGGTCTATATACAGTGCTTGTTATAATATGAGTAAAGCGCTTACGTTAATAAAGTGCTTAACGCGAGTAACATTGTTTAGTTAAACTAATGTCTAGATTAATTAGTGCTGGTTTGCCAAGTGAAGGCTTATTTCGTCCAAGTCAATCCTGTAAAAGCAAAAAAAAAAAAGAAATGCCTGACTGAGCAAATTTTTGGCTACTGCTGTAAAAATTCACGGAGCTACATCCAGTATTGGATGCGTGCACTCTTTTAAGGAGAGAGAGGTAAAAAAATAGACGTTTAGCCTTTCGTACAGATTCGACTAAATCGTTTTAGCATGCATTGTTTTAAACTGTGCTGCATACTGTTAGCTGACGCGCCTCGCACGTACGAATCCACTGCTGGTTGTTATTAATTAGACTTGTACTTGTCCTTTGCATAGAGCACGCAAAGTATTATCTGCGTAGGAAAATAAAAATTATGTAGCGTCATCTCAGCGTACTTGCGCAAAGACATTGAAGACATTCTCCTGATCAGGTCAAATACTGGCGTAGCTATATTCGATTCGTTGCGCATGTTTTTTTTTCTAACTTAAGCTCCGAAAAAGAAACGTACTTTTCTTTTTTCCTTTTTTTTTTTTTTTTTTGGGGTCAATATTAACCAAATTCCGGAAGCGCTCGTGGAATCCTAAATTAAAGCTTCTCCTATTGCCTCGATTAAATTTCCAGCTCACTCGACCGATTCGCTGAGAAAGAGAGAGAAAAAAAAGGTAATTAATTAAACTTCTGAAATCATCGTAACTATCTGGACTTGTTCTTTTTTTTTCTCTCTCTCCCTTCTGGGTGCAACCGGGCAACATTGGTTGCGAGTTTATGGACAGCTATGCGACGTTTCGATGATGACTTTCCCTCACGCTGCGTTGCGTGATTAAGTTTACATCTGGAAAAGTTTCATTTTTTCACAGTGTAGCCTGATGCACTTAGCACGTATAGCTTCGTGGGCACGTACAGCAGAAGTTGCGAAAAAAGGAAGCTCCGAATCAACGGATCACGCGTGTTCTTCGCAAACGTCGTGCCATACGATGTTGTGTTTTGTATACAAGGGTCGTTCATGGTTGACCGAGACTTTTGCTACAGAAAATGAGAGAACTGATGTTCTGAGGCTGGAACGACATAGAAGGGACAGATACATACAAAGTCTCAATTTGCCTAAGAAATTAACGATGAAAGATTAAAGTCACTGAAAAGGTTAGCTCAGCTCCTACAGCTGGCTAACCTTTTCAGTGACTTTAATCTTTCATTTGCTACAGAAGAATCAGTGAGTAAATATAATTGAATAAAACCTACGGAGGGGGAAGTGCAGTCCTTCTGCTGGTCAGCACGTTCAGCACGTGCAGCAGTGGCAGTTATCACGGCGGCGAACAGTGTGTCTGTAGCTGTGGAACAGCGATGCAAAATTTAATTTCATTTAATAAGACCTAAAAAGGCAAGAAGGCACACTCTTAGAAATGAACATCACCGCATAGGACGCTCCTAGCCGACCATAACCTCGAATACTATCGTTATCAGCTCTGATTTGTTGAAAACGGTATGCGTACACCTTTTTGTGACAATTATGAACAGCATAAGTGTCACAAAAATGACGTACTCCTCCAGTTTCCAACAAATCAGGGCAGACAACGGTATCATTCGTGATGACGGTTGGCGAGAAGCGTGCTATGCAGTGAAGTTCATTTTTAAGAGTGCATTACATAAGGGGTACAGAGGTATCAGAAACACACACACAAATAAAATAAAATAAATGAAATGAATACTGTGAAGCAGATACATATAATTAATGAAACCATGAAAGAACGCAACACACGGATAAATCAGCGATCGAGAAATATAAAAACTGAGCAAAAAGCTGTTGCGAAAAAAAAAAAAAAAGAAGAAGAAGAAGAAGAAAGTGATCAATTGGATAGTGATTGGGATGGTGAAGGAAAACAGATAGAACAGAAGGAAATGTTGAAAGTTACACTCTTAGAAATGAGGGGGGGGGGGGGGGTAATGGCAGGATAGGCTCGCCGTTGTTGGCCACACAGAAGTGGGCGTCGTCACGACTATAGCCAGCCCAAAAAAAGAACACAAAACACAAAGAAAGGACGGACTGATGGAGGATAGAGGAGGATTTAGGATGGGGATGCGGTGAGGGTGCACGAGTTCGTCGGGGAGAGCAAAGTATTAGATGGGTCGTTGAGCATGAGAATGAGGTTTCTTGCTTTGGCGGAACGTTCGGCAGAAGAACCAGCGGGGTAGAGGATGTCCGCTAGCGTGCCCGAGGTGAAGCGAGGGAGATGGGCGTACGCCTCCCGTACTCAACAAATCAGGGCACAAAACGACATCATTCGAAAGTATGGTTTGCTAGGAGCGTATACTATGCGATGAAGTTCATTTCCAAGAGTGTAGGGTGTGCTGGATGATTTTTTGTACTCAGAAACGGCGCGTTGGAACGAGGCGTTATCGGCTCTGCTAACGATGGCATCAGGGTTAAGTTCTTCGTGAAGGAGAAACGTCAAACCACCTGATATTTTGCAACGATTGCAGGCACAGTATGGGGAACAAACGATGCCAAGGAGAAGAGTGTGTTTTGCGAAGGACGGGATATGGTGACGAATGAACCACATGGACACGTTCGTCCGACTGCAGTCAAGGCAATGAACATCGCAGGCGTTGAGCAAGCTATCCTCGGGAACAGGCGAGCGACAGTCCGGCCATAGTAGCCCTCTGTAATACAGTCGGACCTTGTTTTATGAACCCTGGATATACGAATTCCCTCAACTTACGAACGGCTCCACAGGGAATCAAACTTGTTCCGTGTATTTTGACCTCGTTTCACGAACCCTCGATATCGGAACTATGAACGGATTATGAGGGAACGGACCCAAAGTAGCCAAGCCATTCTGACCTCGATATACGAACGGGCGTTATGAACGTACAGAGGACAGGCCAATGGACCGGAGGATAATGAAAGTTCCTCAGTACATGCTGCCAAGGTCAAACATACAATGTCCCAACGCCACTACGTTCCACAAACATGATTCACCATTTCCTGAAAGAATAATTCGGGCGTTTACAGCCGAATGGTTGTGAATTTGGACCAGGTCTCCGAGATGGTAACATCTTGCCGTTCCAAGAAAGCGTTCAGTCCTGACAGCCGGTGACAAGCGTGATATTTGCCGTTGGAAACAGTCTCATCCGCGCGCGATACGGTACTTTGAGGACCGGGTGCATGAGTCAAGTGTCAAACTTCTGTCATCTCTTCTAAACAGGATAGTAACTGCAGAAAGTATGGTGCAAAGCACAAATACGCAGTATTTTCAAAAATAAAACTTATTCAAATCAATTTCCCTTGGTTTTGTGAGGTATTTGTGCACTGCAGACCTCGGACCTCGATTTACGAATACCTCGATTTACGAACGATTTTCTGAGAAACGAAGGGTGTTCGTAAAGCGAGGTTTGACTGTTTTAGTATCGGTACCGTGGAGACAATCATTCACGAGCACTTACTGTTCCGTAAAAGTCTGTGCAAGATGGGTTCACCGACGCCTCACTTGGTGCCAGAAGGGAGCGCGCATGGTAGTCCCTGAGCAGCTGCTGAACCGGATTCAATCCGAATCATTACATGCGATGATACTTGGATGCATGATTTCACCCCAGAGACAAGATGTAGGAATGGCGACATAAGGCTTTCCCGCCCCGAAAGGAAAGGAAGTTGCAGCCGTCTGGGGCAAAGAACATGGGAACAAGTTGCGGATCCGGGTGTGGGGGGATCGCCCCGCAAGCAAAACTTCTGTTTATACATTGGTTTCCCTTTCTCCTCTGCCGCTCTACACTGTTAAAATGGAGGGGGTGGTGATGGCAGGATAGGCTCGCCGTTGTTGGCCACACAGAAGTGGGCGTCGTCACGACTATAGCAAAAAAAAAAAAGAAAACGCATAGCAAAACATAGCTGTTAAAATGGAACTTCACCGCATAGCACGCTTGTAGCCAACCACCAGCCGGAATGATATCATTCTGTCTCCTGATTTGTCGAAAACAGAAGGAGAAGCCTATCTGGGACATGCATAATGTGTCTCAGATAGGCGCCTCCTCCAATTTTCATCGAATCCGAACACAAAATAATATCATTCGGGTTGGTGGTTAGCTATAAGCGTGGTATGCGGTGAAGTTCTGTTTTAACAGTGTACGCGCATCGACAAAGAAGAGCCCCGCCCCCAAAGTGAGGGTCTGGATCTGCCCCGGATGATCCCGGATCTGTCCCGGAATTGTCTTCTGGGACATGCGGGATGTCATCCATGTGCACTTCTTAGGGCAAGGGGTCAGGATTAAGAGGGCATACCAGCTATCCGTCCCAATGTATTTCCTATGGAACAGTTTTTATGCTTTTTCTCGGTAACCACCGCGCAGATTTTGACGCGGGTGGTTTCATCATAAAGAGGAAGACGAGATGAAGATATTTACGCTACTAGATTTCTCATACATCTCGTATGTATTTTACGGCGACGTCACGAATGCGAAAAAAATACACAATTTTTCTTCTCCCTCTTTGAACAGGTTTTATTAAACTTCTATAGCCATTTCGAAAAAAAACTTTTCATTTACTTTCTCTGGAAATATTTCAGGAATCGATAGACATCAAATTTATAGGTCTACCACTTTCCGCTTTTATAAAAAAGCATGAAACGTGAGTTCATAAATACCGCCTCAAAGCCCCGTAAACCGCGTCATTCTGTGTCGCCCTCTAGCCGTAGCACAGGAAAAACCGCGCGGAACATTTTGACCGTATCCATCCGCCGACCATGCGGCGCGCACGCGCACCGTAGTGGTGGCTGTTACGAATGGTGTGGGAGTGTGGATGCTCATTTTGCAACCTACTTTCGAGTTGGGTTGTGCGCTTGGTCTCGCTGCGATGGCTCGAGGATTTGTGTACGGGAAGCATAAGCGGAAGAAGAGGTTCATGGCGGATTTGGGTCGCACAGGTATTCGTGTTCGACGGTCTGGAAATTCATCTGTTGAAGGTTCAAATGAATTATGTAATGTTGCATGTTTGAGTGAAAGTCCTCCTGATACTGGCGCGTGCTCCGCTTCGACGAGTTCGGATCTCGTATCTAGTCAGACTCCATCCATTTATGCTGACGATATAACGCTTCCAGCTGTTGTTTCTGATCCGGCCCCTCCTGTTGATGTTGGCGATAAAACTCAAACTAGTAATTTCGTGCTTGACGGGCGACGTATTGTCGAGATTGAGCATTTCTTTTCATCTTTGCAAGCTTTGTCTGTACATAGTCCATTTGGTTGTGGCCTGGGTGATATGTACGTCATATCGGGACAACGGCGAGGTCTCTGTAGTTTTTTTCTGGTTGAAGTGTAAGATGTGTTTCAGGGAAGATGTTGTCTCGACGGAAAAATCACCTGGACAGCTTGTCCAACAGCGCCTAGACGTGAATTCGGCAGCTGTAAACGGAATTGTGTCCATAGGTTCTGGTTTCTCTGGTCTTTCTGAGTTTGTTGGTGCTCTTGATATACCCTCTATGGCTAGTGCGCGTACAGTGCGTATCAGAAGAGCGTTGCGAAGGCAATCGACAAAACCGCTTGGGAAGAAATGAGAAAAGCAGGTCTTGAGGAAGCTCGTTTAGCTAGCGTGAACCTGTGGACGCCCATAGTTCACAACGCCCAGCCGATCAGTTCACAGTTCCAGGCGATTTGCATCCTACTCCCCGCCCTTGGAAAATTTACATATGACCCCTATGGACGACAGTTGCTATGCACATGTATACATGTCTGTTTCCTACAATAAACCATAAGTTGTACTGTATATGTGTTGCTGAACTTTCTCGATGGCTGCGGGGGTTAGAGTACATAACATTGTGTTAGTATAGTGGTTTGGTATTCAATGTTGCATGAGAGGGAGAACGCAGTGTGCCGCAAATAGTCGCACTTTGGTACTCCGGCAATGAGGGTTCGCAGGTTATAATAGGCCGTACAGACTCACCAATTTCCACATAATTACGAGCACACGCACAAAGCCACAAGTTTTTTCACGTAAAGTCGGAGATAACAGAACTGCAGATAGCAATCAGTATTTCTGATCTAACGCTGCAATCTGTTAGTTTACATGCGTGTGTTACAATATCGAAAGCAATGTTTCAAGCACATATATTCCACCACCACATTCTCTCTGTTTATGTGTGTGCATCAAAGTTCATTTCTTTACTCACGATAAACAACAAATAAGAAACCACACCCAGTTACTCTGGGAACAAAAGGTCACTGGGGAAAAGGCCCCTGAAGTAAACGCCGCACGAAACCTAGCGATCGGCACGAATACCAAACGCGTGCATTATGCAAAATGTTCGGAATCTAACCTCAGTATCTTAGTTGTATGTAGCGCAGCAATGTGATGTATCACTTGTGAGAAATCATAATCAATAAGCATTTTCCAATGCCTGATACGCCTAAGCTTGCTGTTAACTATTATTTTATTACTGTATATTCTTTTACTGTTTGTTACAATTTTCGTCTTATCCCCTTATTTTTACCTACGGGTTGAATTGTCCAATGAGCAGCGGTCCGCACCCCCACTGACGATCCCACTTTCTTTTACGATTCACACTTCTGGATTAGAAATTAATCTTCCAACTTGGGAACGTGTTACTCTGCACAATGTGGTACAAAATTTCGATTATGTCTTTCGATTTTGCGCGAACTCAGTCCGTTAACAAAGAAAAAAGCGGAAATGTTAGCCTCTGAATGAGGGACAAACACACAAAGCCCTGGACCGAGAATCCAGAAAATGTGGGTTCGGGTCCTAGAGCTGGCTAACTTTTTCAGTGACTCCCTTCTCTCAAAGGTTAGCCTGCGCTACGGCGGCTTGCTATTCCCGGCAAAGAAACAATGAAAAAGCAAGGAGAAACAAACAAAAAGAAGAAAAAGGATATAACAAACACAGAAGGAAAATAAACACAAAATTGGTCACGATTCACCCAGAATGCCACAGACTCGGACGAACTGAACAAGTGCCTTTGTCACTTCACTATGTTGTGTAGAGCCTAGCAACGTATAGCTGGTTCATAACAAGGCCGACGGGGGGGGGGGGAATATATATTTATTGAAAGGAAAGGTCTGCCAGACCAAGGTCGGCATGCTATTCCATTAAAAAAAAATCAAAAGAAAACGAAGAATAAATAGAAAGGAAAGGACGAATAGGAAAAGGTGAGTCTCCGTAAAAAGGAGGAAAAACAAAAACGAAAAGAAAGAAGGGAAAAGGAAAAAAAATAGCAACGAAGAAAGAAGAAAGAGGAGAAGAAAAAAAAAAGAAGAAAGAAAACGAAGGTGAGGCTCCTGGAGCGCGCAGCTCAGAGCTTAGAGGCCAGGCCAGTGCACTTCAGAAAGTGCAGTAAAGCAGTTGTGACGGCCCACTGTTGGTGCTGAGGCACAGGGCCAAGAAGTGCGGCCAGCGTGAGCTGGTTGTGCCCGAAACGTTCGAGGCAGCGGAAAAGGGTATCGCGATGGTTGGTGTACTTGGGGCAGGTCAGCAGGAGGTGCGATGTGTCCGCAACCACTTCGCAAGCATCGCAGAGGGCCGAGATCTGCCTCCCCATCATGCGCTGGACCGGTGGCGTGTATGCGAAGTTGAGGCGCAGTCGGTGGAGGAGTGTCTCTTGTGGTCTTTGGAGACGTCGTGGTGGGGAGAACTCCACCGCCGGGTCGATGGAGCGAAGGAAGTCGTTGAAACGGGCTGATTCTCGAATGAATCTCTGCGCCTCTTGGGCGGCCCAGCGGCGGATCTGGATGCGGCAAGACCGACGGGAACCATACACATCTCCAGTATTTTCGCCATTATGCAGCATCGAGGATCGTGGGACACGTGCATGCTCGTACTACTACACACGATAGGCCTACGCTACTCATAAGAGTGATAGGCAGATTACACTCATAAGAAATAGCCAGATAACATTTATTTACTGTAGTTTATTTTTCAGTGGGGACTTCGATCACCCTGTAGTTCGCTGTATTAGTTCGCTAGTGATGTCGTTCGCTGGATGCTAGTATTTCTCTACTGTAGGTCAGACACAGGTGTTACAGTTGTCCTTACATCTTTTTCTGGGTCGATGTTTATGGGTTTTAAAAGCTCTACACCCACTTATTCAGGTGTTTCATTGCGGTTCCATTGCACTGATAATACGGTTCATCAACATAGAAAGTATTAGACGCTTCCGGTCAAGAGATCCATCGAGTCAGGAGATCCAACCGGTCACGTGACAGGCGAGTCAAGAGATCCAACCAGTCAAAGCGTCATACTGGTCAGGATTCCCGACAAAAAAGAAAGTCTATCCCTTACCATGTTCATTGAAGAACGATTCCGCTGAACGTAGTATTAAGTTAGGAAGCAATATGCCCGGTAACAGTGAAGACTTTTCTGTGTTTTCTCTCTTCTTACCACACACGCACACGCACAAAAAAGCGAGAAAATCCTGAGGTTACGCTGTAGGTTACGGCGGTGAGTCCCCCTTTTGCCTTTGCACGTTATGTCCATTGCCTCTAGCGCCGTAACACGCTATGCCAGAACGGATGCTTGTTACCAAGAATATTGAGCTCAGCTTACAAAGAATCGTAGGCCGCAGGGCTTAAAACTTATCCTTGTCGCGTTCTTTTTATTGGCCCCCACCCTTATCACGTTATTCTATTCTTTTACTGACCGTGCGGGAAAATACAGTCTGACTGTGCTTTCCAATGACCATTGACCTGCTATGTTCATTGACCTCAACCCCAAAATGCAGGGTATACTGCTGGACTCGGAGTTGTCTTTGTATTTTTGTGTCCATTGGCGCAGCCGTCCCCACGTTATGCCAGAACTGAAGTTTGTTACCAATAATAATGGGCCCAGCCGCAAAGTGCTTTGTCTTTGTCCTTTTGTGGACGGGGAGAAAAATTAAGGGAAAACTTGATAGAGAAAACACACACACACACAAACAGATGTTCGAGCATATGAAGCTATCTTTCGTACCCTGAGAGAGTTCATGATCAGACGGTGCCGCCATGTAAAACGTTTGTCCACAACAGCGACTTGGCTCTTCGACGACGAGCCTGCTCGGTGATACGAGAAGTGTTTGAACAATCAACGTGTTTGAAACAGCCGCCGGCCCACCCAACGTGAGTGTACGTAGCCCACGTTAACTGTAGAAATAACTGCAACAACAACATCATTGTCTGACCGCCACCAACAACAAAACAGAACTATATATGAAAATACTAGTATTCCGGTTGAGTTGGGAACTACGTCCGACGATATCCACGTTCAACGAGCGTGAAATCAGAGCCTCAGGATAGTGGGCATTTGCGTTTCATCTCATTGATAAGGATACAGAAGGTAAAGCGTCATTGCGCTCAGTTTTCTGTAATACTCCCCTTTATAAAAGAACGCGGCTAACATATCTGCCAGAAATAAGTAGAAAGTAGCAGGACCTTGGAAAATCACCAGTGATGAATCACCTCGTGTCATAGTCAAGATTTATTTGTTGTTGGAGAATCGCTTCCTAATCTTACCGCGTTGTCTGCACTCGGCAAACTTTGCGAGAGAGGAACAGAAAGAACAGATGTAATCGGCACAATGCAAGCGGCGCAGTGAGTGTAGCCGCGTTTATGTTCCTTGTTCAATTGTTTTACTGTGCATTAGCATGCATGTTAATTTAAAAAATCCCGTCTCCCAATTTAAACAAATAATGTGACAGCGCTTGATCGGCTATGATCCGTTTCCTCAGCTGTTCACAACGGCGCTCCTGTAATTTCCGGGATACGGAAAAATCGTCCCCGGTGGGAACCTGGGTTAGAGCCGGGTCCTAGGTTAGTTTTCAGGGTTAGGTTAGTTTAGGCTTGTTTTTGACAGTTCACCGTCCACGGACCATCGCATCGTCCTCATCACATTATAACTGGATATTCCAAAATCCTAAGCTGTTTGGAGAAGGCGTTTGATCGAAGACCGCTTGGTCGAAAGCCGTTCGATCGAAAGCCGGTTGATCGACGCCGTTTGTTCGAAAGACGTTTTTTCGAAGTTTCGAAGGGAGTTCGAAGGTCGCAACGTGTCCTTAGCACCTCTTTTTCTGTAACTTTTGACTCGAGCATGTGGAGCATGAGGCAATCAGTGTCCTCTCCTTTTTTGTTTGTTTGTTTTTTCTTGCCTTTTTTTTTTTTTTTCAGGTAAAGAGGGGAGACCACCGGTTACTTGCGGACCTTTGTCATTCACGAACAGCACAGCCGTTTCGGGTTTGTGCTTACTCAGTCAACTGTCTCATAAGGCGAACGAGAATCTCTCGTATTTACGGTTAGTGGAAGGCCGACTTCACAAACATTCCAGTAACGTTCAACAGGACTTCCCTGTAATGTTCATAAGTTCGTAATGTTGAAACACCAAACAAGCGGATTACACACACATAAATGTGTCTTAGGATATGGCACTTAGAACTGCAGCTTTATTTGTTGTTTCTCTTTCTTTCTTGTATTGATCGATTTATTTTTATTTTTATCTTTATTATTTTATTTCATTTTTTTTTCATGAACGCTCCACGTGAACCAATAAGAAAAATCGATCAAGCGGCCGCTGCACAATTATTTCCGCCCACGCAATGAGCAACAGTCTTTTCCGGAACCCAAATTCACATGAAAGAACATGAAAGAACTGATGTTCTGAGGCTGGAACAACATAGAAGGGACAAATACATCACATCCCAAATTCACGTTCGCGAAGCAAGGAAAACCAATGACAACCAACGACAGGGGGAGGGGGATATATTTATTTGACGAAAAGGAAAAAAGAAAAAAAACGGGCTAAAAGTCAGCCAAACGGGACGTCGGCTTGCTATTCCGGAAATACATAAATAAATGAATAAATACAATTAAGAAATAAGAGATAAATGAAACGGACGCGACGGAACAGTACGTTAGTTAGTTGATTATTAGGTTAGTAAAAGTTCGGTGTTTGCATTTTCATGTTCAGATTAGTCTAAGTGGGCTTTGGTAGTTTCCGCGCAGGAATAGCCAGATAACATTTATTTACAGTGGTTTATTTTTTAACGGGGACTTCGATCACGTTATTTTGAGATACGGCCAATTTTTCGATACCGGTTCCCTAGATTTTCCATCTTTTGACAATCCTTGCTAGTTGCACGTTGGTGACCCAAAACCTGTACCCGTCTGTCTTTGCACGGCGAACAAAGGGGGCCTTCTGAGGAAGATAAGGAAAAGCTCCGGGTCACTGGGGATTCTCCGCTGAACTAGTGTCTACGCTGAACGAAAGGTCTGGTGTAATGTGAAGTACCCTGTGAAAACGATTCCACGTCAAGATCCAATGGGTAGAGAGATCCATCGAGTCAAGAGATCCATCGAGTCAAAAGATCCACCGATGGATCTCTTGACTCGGAGGATCTCTTGACCCAGTTGGATCTCTTGACTCGTCTGAGGGTTCGCCAGGCTTGGATCTTTTGACCCCTTTGTGTTACGTCGTTAACTCTAACATCGCTAAGCAGAAATTACCCGTATCGAAATACGAGGGACTCGTTTTACGTGCGGTATAAATAGAATACAAATGCAGGCGGCAAATCAACATCTCATTTTTATTGACTTAGTTACTTACTTTGTAACGCATAGCGCAGTCAAGGAAAAGCCGACAGTTCTCTTATGTCATTTGTGTTAAAAACAGATTGTTGCATTGTAAGATCAACCTGTTTGCAACACAGGATTAATAGGAGTGCTCTCTCTCTCTCTCTTTTTTTTTTTCAGCGCTTCGTGTTAGAGATTATTTCTACAGTTAGCGTGGGGGGGGGGATATATTTATTAGACGAAAAGGAAAAAAAACGGGGGAAAGGTCAGCCAAACGGGACGTCGGCTTGCTATTCCGAAAATAAATATATAAAATTAAGAAATAAGAAATAAATAAATAAACAAGAAAAGGAATTAGGAAATGAATGATAAACTAACAAAGGATGAAAGAAGGACGAGGTAGATTAAAGACAAAGATGAAAAAAAAAAAAGACTAACAAGCGGTGAAAGAAGCGTGGGTTACGTACACTCACATTGGGTGGGCCGGCTGCTGTTTCAAACACGTTGATTATTCAAACACTTCTCGTATCACAGCAGGCTCGTAGTCGAAGAGCCAAGTCGCTGTTGTGGACACACGTTCTACATGGCGGAACCGTCTGATCATGGACTCTCTCAGGGTACGAAAGATAGCTTCATATGCCCGAACATCTTTTTTTTTTGTGTGTGTGTGTGTTCCTGTATCAAGTTTTTTTTTCCTTAATTTTTCCCGCCGTCCACAAAAGGACAAAGGCAAAGCACTTTGCGGCTGTGCCCATTATTATCGGTAACAAATTTCAGTTCTGGCATAACGTGGGAACGGCTGAGCCAATGGACGCAAAAGTTCAAATCTGAGGAGGAGGAGGAGTGTCGTTGGGAGGAACCCGAGAGGTCTGCCTGCCTGATTAGGCGGCATGTTTCTGGGGTGGGGGAAAGGTAGTGGAGAGGAGGAGAGGAAAGGGTGAAGTGGAAGACTGAGCGGAATCCGCTCGGGGGGAGGATAGCTGCGTCCATGGGCCGACTTCAGGGGAACTGTGCCGGCATACGCCTATTACACATCTGAGGGAAACCCAGGAAAAACCCCAGCCGGCCCGCGGATTCGAACCGCGGACCTCCCAGTCTCCAAGCGCATGCGTTACCGGACTCAAATCTGGACTCAAATCAACTGGACTCAAATCTGAGTCCAGCAGTATACCCTGCATTTTGGGGTTGAGGTCAATGAACGTAACAGGTCAATGTTGATTGGAAAGCACAGCACGACAGCATTTTCCCGCACGGTCAGTAAAAGAATACAATAACGTGACAAGGGTGGGGGCCAATGAAAAGAACGCGACAAGGATAAGTTTTAAGCCCTGCGGCCTACGATTCTTTGTAAGTTGAGCTCAATATCAATATTCTTGGTAACAAGCATACGTTCTGGCGTGTTATACTTATTCTGTTCATAATTGTCACAAAAAGGCGTACGCCTCCCGTTTTCAACAAATCAGGGCAGATAACTATATCATTCGAGGTTATGGTTGGCTAGGAGCGTGCCATGCGGTGAAGTTCATTTTTAAGGTACCCGGGTTCGAACCCTGGTGCCGGCTGTGCTGTCTGGGGTTTTTCCTGGGTTTTCCTCAGACGCTTTCAGACATATGTCGGCACAGTTCCCTTCGAAGTCGGCCCAGGACGCACATTCCCCCAGGGCGTGAGTCGTGACGTTGCCCACATACGTGAGGCCGACAACGGCAAGCACTATCACCGCCACCACCACCATCATTTTTAAGAGTGTAGGCCTAGGGGATGTCAGCGGAGTCATTACGTAATCCACACTTGTGGCTAAAATGCATCAATCCGCGGGCACGGTTTCTTATCCGCATCATTACACGAGCGGATTTCAAAACGTTAGATTTCTGCCACAAACAAGGATGTCTTGGCACTTATGTATGTCGGCATTACGTATGCATGAAATGCACGGGCATTGTAAATAATGGCATCGTGTCACACTCTTGTACATACCATAAACCGCAGTTGAAAAACAAAAACAAAAACAAAACAAAACCTGCGGCATTGTCGAATAGATAACAGCATCCGCATGGCAGCTCCAAGGTCGTGCTGATAACTGGAGGGGGGGGGGGGGGGTCGAATCCTGCCACGGGTCTTGCTGCCTAAGGTTTTCCCTGGGTTTTCCGTCAGACTTTCCAGATGGATGTCGGCACAGTTCTTCCTGAAGCCGGCCCAGGATGTGTATACTGATCCCTGTGTAACGCACTGCTTCCCGCTGTCCTTTCTCTACTCTCCACGTCTGTATACGCCGCTCATGTAGCCACAGTATCTTCGAGGCGGTGGTGGTTGCTACTTAGATGGTGGGTATACAGAGTGTTTCACTTAAGAGTGACCCCTAATTATTAAAAAAAAGTACTTGTGATACAATTAGAAACCTTCTGGGTCATAGTTGTGAAGGTTTTTGCAGCCCAAAAAGGTGGTTTCCATCAGTGTACCCCATTAATTTGTCTAATTAGCTTAACCAAACTCAAAAAATCCCAAGGGTAACTTTTTTGCGCTAATTAGAAAGCTCATGGCCACAACACCCCATTTCAGTCACAATTACAGGATCTTTCACGATCTTTCCACAAAAATTTGACACCCGAAAACACGTAAAAACTGCCCGAAAAACCGTCGCTAATCTAGGCGCACTCGTTCAAGTTGCCCCGCCTAAATTATGGGGAGGAGGAAAGGACAACACAGGAAACAGCACAGAACATCCGGTGTCGGTGATTATCGGTATCTGATGTCTGCGAACAGATAAGCTTGCGGAGACAAAAATGCGTGATTGGGCCGGTCCTCGGCCTCCCTTTTTTTCTTTTCTGTTTTTCTCACGCTGTTTCAATGCGCAGTGGGAGTGCCTTCGGGCCTTGCCGATAGCGGCCCCACTGATGAAATCCGAAAACGGGCTTGCAGAGATGGCAAGTTTTCGGGTGTCGAATTTTTGAGGAAAGATCGTGAAAGATCCTCTAGTTGTGACTGAAATTGGGTGTTGTGGCCACGGGCTTTCTAATTAGCGCGAAAAAAGTTACTTTTCATTGGGAATTCTTTAGTTCAGTTAAGCTAATTAGACGAATTAATGAGGTACACTGATGGGAACCACCTGTTTGGGCGGCAAAAACCTTCCCAAGTATGACGCAGAAGGCTTCTAATTTTTATCTCAAGTAGTTTTTTTTTTTAATAATTAGGGGTCATTCTTAAGTGAAACACCCTGTATAACCCGTTTCTGGGAATCTTATCTCCCTTGGCTTTGGCTTTCCAACGTCACGTCGTTCGGAAGCAAGTGAATAGAGAGCTTTAGTAGATCGTACGCTATCGCATTTGCGTACGTAAGGGATATTGTTGATGGTTCTGTGCACGCCCATGACAAAAAAAGGGCTTCGCGCGCAGTGCGCAGATCCACCAACGCTATCCCTTACGTACGCAAAGGCGATTGTGTACGATCTACTAAAACTCTAATGTTTTTCTTCTTTTTCCGTTTCACAGGAACGGGGACCCATCGTAAACAACAACAACTACATGAATGACGATGGGATGAGGAGATTCCATCGTAAAGTACCCTATAGAGTCGATGATTTTCACAGCTCACTGGAACATCTTGCTGTAGACATTAGTGACATTAGTGTGCGTTGTACTTTCGTAGTCTCTCTTCTAAACTCAGTAACGATTTAACGGCATTGTAAATAAAGAGAAGCACGCGCATGTTCCACCCCGGCGGAGAAATCCTTGAGAAGTTTTGCGTTGAATCGCTCCATCCTTTCGTCGCGGTTTCATTCCGCTCCGTCGTATCCAATATCTCTTCTCCCGGATGCACTGTGCAACAAAGCTACACCGAAAAACAGCAATTACAACCTTGTCCCACTTTCCGAGCCTTTTCTAATCACTCACTGCAGTACAAAAAGCCTAGAAGATGGAGAGGAGCACACTAAAGTAGCCTACGTTATGAGACAGCTCTCACAAACAACCGAGCGCGCCAGATGCCAACGGGTACTTGCCAAGAGCAGTCAGGCACAAAAACGGTGCAGGGCGAAAGCAATATCGAACCTCCTTTCATCCTCGCGTGTCCTTAGCTCAACGTCCGTATATATATAAAAAAAAACAAAAAAAACAGCTACGCTACCGATACGTTGCTAAAAAAGAACGAAGGAAGAGCTTAAATGTGAAACAAGCAGCCGAGTGCTCTTCAGCAATCTTCCGAGGAAGAGGGCACGATTTAACACCGGCCAGAATAAACACACGGCTCGGACATTGATGTATGAGGGGTGTAAGCTAAAAGGAAAATCAAGATGGCGGCAGCTAGATTTATTATTACTCCCCCTTCTTGGAAGGGGAGGATTGCCGTTTTGGAAGAACAGCGTGTAAAAATGTTGCGTTCACGAAAGGAACAAAGGGCGAAGTATAAAGGAAAGCAGAGTCGAGACAAAAAGATACGAGTTTTGTCCCGCTCGGGCGATAGGCACTTAAACCAAATTGGACGGGAGGGTGAGCTACGCAGTGCAGGGAACTGAGTGCATTGCTTCAGCTGTCGTGTTGTCGTCGTTGTGTTAGAGATTGCAGAACGAAATAGAAATGACTCGTTAGAGGAAATTGTGTGGTAAAGGGAAAGCGGTGCAGCGAAGAGCTTTCGTTTAGTTGTTTGTCGTTTCTAGTTTCACGATGTCAGTACTTTAAAAGAAAACTGACTTAGTGACTTTATGAACAACAACACTTTCGCAACCCTGACTGTCCCGCTGTGCAGCACACATCGTAATAACAAAAAAGAAAAAAAGGAAAGAAAAGAAAAAACTGCGCGGTCCCTCTGTTGATGTAACTAGGAGTAATTCCATGGCACCGCTGCTGGTTCGTTGAGCAGCTAAGAAATTTCGCGCGTACTTTAGAATTCTGGAAACGTCTCAATGACCACGCACGTTCACTCATCTCGCACTTTCGTGAGATCATTAGTGAACCATAAGCGATCTGATACAGAATACGGTGTTCCAAATGGGTCGCTCACGAATTGCCGTCGAAACTGAAGATCCGCTCCCACATACGACACGGAGCTGTTTTCGGTTGCTCTCTGTTTCGTTGTGCAGCAACATGATTGGCGCGTCCTTCATCCTTTGTCGACAGGCCTGTAACGTCGCTGTCGCTGCTCGAAGGGTCCCTCTTGCACGTTGCTGTCGCTCCACATTGACATGTTTTCCCTTCTGCTTGGTATTCTGTTCTTCAGGGAGAGGTCGCGATTCCTGATTGTCCCATGACCACCTTTTGTAGTAAATGTCTTTTTTACAGGGTGTTTTTTTTTAGCCCTTTACAGAATTTTTATAAAATCCTATGAAAGCAGCATAGATGTTGTTTTGGCAGTTGAGTTCTAGGGCCAGGCGCACATCCTCTGGAAGAGAGTATGTAACTACAAAATGACTAATTATCTGAAATTCATTAATTAACTTTTTAATTAGGGAATTTCGGGCAAAAGCGGGATAGGAGATTGAGAGACAATACCCTCGTTGAACGCCATTCTACGTTAAAAAAACTCCTGAAACACGCACGTGCGTTAAAATATCCATCCCCGAATTTTGATATGCAAATGAGCCGAAACCGAAAATGCGCGCGCAAGGAGCGCGTCACCCTCACCGACAGCGGCTTATCTGGATAGCAGATCAGTACTTACACCAATCATCTCCATCGCTCCTAAGCACGTGACCCTCTGACGTGGAATGAGCGCTGTGCGCCCTATGCTCCTGGTCGCTGCGGTTTCGGTTTCGGCTTATTTTCATATCAAAATTCGGCTATTCATATTTCAATGCACGTGCGCGTTTCTGAATTTTTGAAACATAGAATTGCTTTCAACGAATTGTCTCTCATCCTGCACTCTTAGAAAAAAGGGTGGAGCAGTTACACCTTTTCGGAGGTAATAGTACACTCTTAAAAATGAACTTCACCGCATAGCACGCTCCTAGCCAACCATAATCTCGAATGATATCGTTATCTGCCCTGATTTGTTGAAAACAGGAGGCGTACGCCTTTTTTGTGAAATTATGAACAGCATAAATGTCACAAAAAAGGCGCACGCCTCCCGTTTTCAACAAATGAGGGCAGATAACGATATCATTCGAGATAATGGTTGGCTAGGTGCGTGCTATGCGGTGAAGTTCATTTTTAAGAGTGTAGTCGCATATGTTGTGCCTAAAAGGTTGCAAAGCTACACTCTTAAAAATGAACTTCACCGCATAGCAAGCTCCTAGCCAACCATCATCGCGAATGATATCGTTATCTGCCCCGATTTGTTGAAAATGGGAGGCGTACGCCTTTTCTGTGACAATTATGAACAGCATAAGTGTCACAAAAAAGGCATACGCCTCCCGTTTTCAACAAATCAGGGCCGATAACGATATCATTCGAGATGATGGTTGACTAGTAGTGTGCTATGCGGTGAAGTTCATTTTTAAGAGTGTACCTCACTCTCAAAACAGAACTTCCCCGCATAGCACATTGTCCCGCTTCTGATTCGGTGAGCGAGGGGGGCGTACGCCTTTTTGTAGCAACTTGGATATATGATAATTTCTTTTACCACCCTTTTACACCCTTTATCAGACGCCATGTTGACTTATAGGTGGCAACTATAGAAGTTACCACCTTTTCACACCCTTTTTTCTTAGAGTGTGCTGTCTCACTTTTGCCGGAAATCCCCTAAGTAAGGAGTAAATTAATGAATTTTAGGTAATTAGTCATCTTGTAGTTCCATACTTTCTTCAAGAGGCCGAATAACTCAACTGCGAAAACGACATCTATGCTGGAACCTAAGAAGAAGATGAGAAAAACAAAAACAAAAACAGAGTAAATAGGGACTAACTGGAAGTTTTACTCCTTTTTACACTTTTGCAAGCGTTCTTGCTATCTGGGTATGCTTCAATTACAGGGTTACTCTTCGAAGCTTGACGAACTCTTCAACACGAATTTCACATAGGGGAAAAAGAGTAAATGGAGAGTAACTCGAAGTTTTACTCCTCTTTTACGCTGTTTGAAGCGTTTTTGTTGTCTTGGTACGCTTCACGTACAGGAAAAAAAAAGAGTAAATGGAGAGTAACTCGAGGAACGTAGTGCTGTTGGAGCGTTAGGAATTACACCCTGTAACAGAATAACTGTCATACTCGAAATACGAAGTGTTACCATTACTATTCAAAAGGGTGATCTCACTGACAATATTTTTACACTCTTAAAAGAGTTGGGTATACGCGCTTTTTTTTCCCCCTTAGAGTGCGGTCTCATAGATTTTTTATTAAACAATCTGTAAAGGATTTAAAAAAAAACGCCTTCTATAGTCGCGGTGTCGTTATGCTCTGTGGATTACGGCTAGAGGCCCTTTCGGCTTACGATGGTCGTCCTCCTGGCTACGGTCCCTGAAATGGCTGTGATTGGCGGGGCTCCTGATCACTAGGTTACACTGATTAGCGATCACGCCATTGTCTTTGCGTTAGATTTGCGATAGTCGTGACGTTGCCCGCCTCAGTGTGGCCGACTACGGCAAGCAGTTTCTGGTTCAGGTTCAGGTTCATGTTCGCCTAATCCCTTTTGTATCAGGGCAGGCACCACAAGGGTGCCACAGGCAATAGCTTCACCACTTTTCGCTAGATGGCGCTGCGTTTACCCTCCCCGTCTGCCTACTTAAGGTTTATCATAGCACGGGGCCAAAATAGCGTGTGTTGGGAACGTTGCTCCTAGATGAATTTGTCAATAAATAAACTCTATAGATCAGTGACTCCTGTGGACGACAAAGCATCTGTTACCACGCTGCTTCGTGAAGAAAAAAAATGCAGGACGGTTGCGATTGTGTAACGCGAATTTCAGCGGTAGTTGTTGTGCGTGGATGTTGCCACTTTTATATATGACACTGATATATGCACAACTACCTTAGAGTGACGAGTACTGCCTTGTGATCTGTGAAGTGAGTGGTGATGTGTAGAGCATGTGTAGAGTGGTGATGTGTAGCGGGACAAAATTATTACTAAAATCGTGGCAAAAGCGGGACAGGAAAGGCCGAAAAATCGGGACACTTTGCGGGACAACGTACCTATCTCTAAGTGTGTCAAAACTGCTTTTATTAGCTTCAGATTATTTTTGCTTGTTTTGCAACACCGATACCGACAGTCAACAGACAGAAGGAGACACAGGAGAAGAAGAGAGAGAAGCGGAGTGTTTATACAACTGATACGCCGAGAACTTCCGCTGTAAAAGTGTAGAAGGACTGAAAGCGTGGCTTTCTCCAGTACCAATCTCTTACGAGGTCATTTTTACGGAATTAAGGAGCATCATTTGCTGCTTTGTGGATGAATCATTTTGCACAAACGCAGGCTGTATCCCATGAATTGAGTTTATACTAATGAAATAACTTTCCTCAAAGATTTTTTTTTTTGTAAGACTACAATGTATTGTAACGAAACGCTAACGTGAATGCATTCGTAGAAAGCAGAAAACGTTCGCCACCTAGCTGCCTAAAAGGACAAAAAGGAGGAGTGAACGTGCTTGCCCGTGCCCGTTACCTTCCATTCAGAGCGGGGAGGAACCATCGGCAGCCAGGTTCGTTGCGTCTTTGAACCATGTCCGTGTCCTCGGAAGAACTCCCGATGCAGTCGACACGGCTGCCCGGGAGAACCACTGAGAGCCCCCGGCGTAGCAGGCACTCCACTACAGTGGTATACCTCGTCACGGCGAGTGCCGCCATCGTCTTCGTAGTGTCCGTGTTCATTGCCTTCTTCCCCTGGCGTACACTCATCCTAGGAGCCGGCAACGACGTCCTCACCGTCGAAGAAGAAGACCGAGTCGAAAGCAAAGCGCCTGCGATCCTCCATGCCTTCCCAGGCGGCGACCCGGAGAGCAACGTCTGTCAGACGGTCGCGTGCGCTAAGGAAGGCGCCGAACTGTTTAGACAGCTCGACTTCCACCAGGAACCTTGCGACGACTTCTACGAATACGTCTGTCGGCGGTGGGAAATGAACCACAGGCTGCCACCAGGAGTTGCGAAGATTTCAGTCGATGACATGCTTCTAGACGAGTACGAAGACCTGTTGACTCAGGTGCTGCAGAAAGGACGACCTGGGTACGAAGCTGTGAGAGATATCTTTCTCCGGTGCCAGTACCCTCGAAAGGGAGATACGCACTGGTTGGAAACATTGAAGAGCGTGGGCTTGTTCCCGTTCCCTGTGGTTCATAATGAGGGAATGAAGATCGATTTTCTAGTTAAAGAACTATTGCGGCTTGGAGTTCAGCCCTACTACAGCGTATCGGTGGAAAGAGATACTGATTCACCGGAGCAAGCGTTCTTGTTATTAGGTGAACCAAAACTAATGATGGGACCCCTGAGGCTCGGGCTAGACATCGAGTACGCTTATCTCGATGACGCTTTGAACGGATTTGTGCAGGAAATCGTAGATCAAAACCAGACTATTCAAAGTAACGTCCTGCAAATGGAACGATTCTTGTCCTCTTCTATGGACCGTCATCCCATGGAAGGCATCGGTTTGCAAGATGAACTACTCGACGTTTCTGAGCAGTTTAAAGAGTTGAGCAGACGGGTACGAGAGGTTGTTGAAGACGTCTTCGGCACAGACCTCTCAAAGCGCCCGATAAAAGCAGCGTCCTTGAAATATCTCCACGCTATCGACAGCGGGGTTATCGAAAACGCAATGCCACGATTTGTTAATTACCTGGCTTTCCGAGCTTTCGCCGAGTTGTCAGTGGACAACGAAGGAGACCACGGTGACGTCATGCGGCTCATCTATTCTCGCTACCCTGGTTACTCGTCGACGACGCCTGTGGACCGCCGCCGGTTCTGCGTACGCATGATGAACCGGTTCGAACCGAGCATATTGGCACACATCAGCATGGACACAGCGGCCACCAAATTGGGTGGCAAATCTTCCTTCAACTCTGTTCTCGACCTTCTGGAAGTCATCTTTAACGAGACCCTCTACGAACAAAGTGGCTTTGACTCAGACTTTCGGGACAGCATCACTAACAGCATCGCTGCTGTCAACTGGGAAGCCTTAGTTCCCGAGGCAGTTACTTCACACAACGAACTCTTCCGCCAGCTTATACTGATCTACGAAAGCGCGATCAGCTCCAAGGCAGTGATCGAAGGCTACATGAACCTGGCAACACAGTTTCGGTTCCGTGACTTCGCGAAGAAAGACCTCGAGAAATGGGTTGGTTGGAGAAAAGGTTTACTGGACACATATGCAAGATTAGAGTCCCCGTTTTTGAAGCTCGAAATTCCATTGTCAGTTTTTAATTTTATGAGAGACCCCGACGCATCGTTGGAGCGGTTCTCGCTGGCCCGTATTGGTCCGCGGGTGTACTACCCTCTCTACCACGCTGTCTACCACCTGGCGTACAATTACGGTGTTGGCAAAAAGCCGTCTCTACTCACCTCCAAGATGCACGCTTTAATGGACTGTTTAGGCCGCCAGTACTCAAAGTTACGTTGGAAGGACTCGAAGCGTCGCGTTGGCAGAAATACTTACTATTCCAACCTCCTGGACCACCTGGCTGTCGAGCCCGCTTATAGAGCGTACATGCGATATGCCGATCAGATCAAGAAGAACGAGCGACTGCCGAAGCTTGAAAACTTGACGCCAAGGCAGTTGTTTTTCATCCACTATGCGAGAAGCTTGTGTGAAGTAAATAACGCAACGTACCTGGACCGCATGCTGGACGAGGGACGTCTGGCACCCGCTTGGTACAGAGTCAATGGGGCGCTCAGGAACTTCAGACCCTTTGCGGATGCGTTTCTGTGCAGGCCGAATTCCTTCATGAATCCTATTCATAGATGCACACTGAAGTAGTGAGAGACTTGCTGAGGTCCCTATTTGAAATAAAGGACAATGATGTTGCAAGAGCTTGATCGTCTGTTTCAATGTGGGATGCAATAGAAGTGGCCACAGGCAATACCCTACTGCATTGATCGCTGTAATTTGGTGAAATTAGTTTCACAATGAGGACAGCAGTGTACTCCTGTGTCCAGAATGGGGGGCAGTGCTTTCAGTGCATAACGTTGATGAGCTGGACTTTACAATGGATCAAGCAATGTTGTCGTAGTGACAGCGCGGCTAGTCGGCTCGTAGTAAGCGCTTGCTGACTATAGGACGGACAGGCAGACAAGGGACTAGCGCTCGCCTATGCCGCCTCCGGTTTCGCGTACTGATGAACCAAAAATATTGGCTCACATCAGCATGGACACAACAATAGCAATGTGGGCTGGTTGTGCATCTTTATTTGGTAAAGGAGCGAAAAACGGGGACAACATGAACCACACAGCAGCCTTGTGTCTTGTCGTTCATGTAAAAAGCGAGCATTGTGTGTTGTCGTTCACGTAAAAAAGAGCCTTTAATGTTGTCGTTCATATTGTCCGCGTTTTCGTCCCTTTGCCAAATGAGCATGGACTCACCAAATTGGGCGGCACATATTCCTTCAACTCCTTGCGCCAGCGCATTCTAGCGGTAGTCCTTCGTCTGCCTGTTTGTCCTTGTATCTGTGGTAAGCGTTTACTTGTATAAGCGCAGTTTCCTGAAAGGTTAGGAGTACGGTCAACGAAAAGGATGTGTGGCGGGTTTTCCTAAGCCACCACAGTGGTGGCACACTCTCAGAAAAAAGGGTGGAGCAGTTATACCTTTCAGGAGGTAATATTTGTCGCACATGTTGTGCCTAAAAGGTTGTAAAGTTCTACCTGCTACCTCACTCTCTGCCACGAATGATAGGGTTACCACGTCTGATTCGGTGAGCGAGGGGGGCGTTCGCCTTTTTGTAGCAATTTGGATATATGATAATTGCTTTTACCACCCTTTATCAGACGCTATGTTGATCTAGGTGGTAACTATAGAAGTTACCACCTCTTCACACCCTTTTTTCTGAGAGTGCAGCTTGGAGAGTCCACTTGTCGCATGCAGTAAAAGCGACAATCGGGTCGCATTCGATGAGTCAACGTTGCATTCCAACGGGAGATATTTCGTGGCATCCTGCGAGCAAACGTTGAATCAACTCTTCCAGGCATAGAATGTGGAAGGAATGTCAGCTGCCCATTGGCGCGAGACCACGGAGTCCGTTACGCGTCTAATCCCTGGTTCACACTGCAACTTCTCTCCGTTGCGGGTACGGTGCAAATCAGTGCGGATGAGGTCATCGTACGACACGTTGTACAGAAACATGCGTTCTTGACACGGAAAACGCCTGTGTGCGATCAATCACGCCTCCACTCTTTCTCCGTCTATCTATATGTATCCATCTCCACTCTCCGTGCACCTTCGCTCATTGGTCAGCTGCGTAGCCGGTGGCAATCTGTAACACATGGAGCAAGCAAGAAGCCTTGTTCTCTCTCTGCAGAAGGCGGGTCTTGCTCAACGACCCCTCTAAAACTTTGCTCTCCCCGACGAACTCACGCACCCTCCACGCTTCTCCACCCTTCATCCCCTATCCTCCATCCGTTTTTTCTTCTTCTTTTTTTCTTCTTCCATAGTCGTGACGACGCCCACTTCTGTGTGACCAACAACGGCGAGCCGATCCTGCCATTACCCCCTCCCTCCGTACCACATGAAGTTCGTTCGAGCTCAACTCTTGCCGTGCATGTGCTATTCGGTTCGCCGTACTTCGTTGTCATGACAACCGTGCGGCGCCGCCTCCGTAACGCGTGAAAATGCAACAGTGTGAACCAGGCATAAGAATGGATCGACGGTCACCACTAGCGGCGCGGTCAGCTTGCTCATTCCCCTCCACTTGATAGAAGTAACGTTTCATAGCCTGGAGTTGAAAAACGTAGCCCTTGGAAATATTTTCTGGTGGACGGAGATTGATTGACTGATTGGTAAAAGAAAAAAAAAATGGAGATGTTAGTCCCAAACTACTCGGGACAGGCTACTCCAGGACGCGTTTTTAGGGCTCATTATATGTAAAACAAATGAAGTGAAAGGAGGAGGAGGACGGGGAATTATTCAGCTTTCGGAAGAAGTTGCGTTTAGACGAGCTCACAGTTTGTCCTGTAGGTGCCGCTGACAGGTTCTTCGGCTGTTCGGCCGAGTTCGGCGGTAGCTTGTTGGCATGGTACAAGTTGTTTAGACACTATACCTCCTCCAGGGGCGGTAATTACGGAGTGCCGTGTGCTAAAATATCAGTGCTCGTTAAATAATTATTAGGTGGGAAAAATCAGTCCACACATGAACCTCTGTGGTGTCGCTCATGATCGTAGCTATCTCGCGTCGTAAAACGATGTATTATCGCTAGCATAGTTACGGAACATAGAAGCGTGTTGAATTTTGGGCACGTGCTGTAATCTACACATTTTCTAAGCCTTTAGTGACACCGAAAAATGGGAAATCTGCACTTGGCTATCGACGCGTCGACGTGGGATGCCATTCAGGATCCTGTCCTTTTTCAAATCATGTTCTTCGCACCCATCAGATTGTGCTCATGAGTACCATCAGTAGAAAAAAGAAAAAAAGTCTCTCGTGGGAGGAGCACCAGCTCTCTTCCTCCTCCTCGTCCTCTGCCCTCTCTGGCTTTCATCGACGAAGGTCCCTCTTTTGACTGGCGCGGTCTTCCTGGACGTCAAGAAAGCGTACGACAGCGTTTTCCATAGTGCCATCATCGCGACACTGCAGGAAACTGGTATCGGAGGCGCTCCCCTTCTTTGGATCCAGGACTTCCTGAGCGACCGCTTCTTGTTTGTTCGGACCACTGAGGGGTACACTGACCCCCACCCTGTTAGCCGTGGCGTTCCTCAAGGAAGTGTGCTCAGCCCCCTGCTCTTCAATGTCATCATGGCCTCTCTTCCTGCACTGCTGCCCTACCACACGCGTCTCACGCTGTATGCCGACGACATCTGCTTATGGACATCTGCCGCTCGCCGCGACACCATTCAGCATCGACTGCAGGGAGGTTTAGATATTATCGTCGCGTATCTCGCCGACCGCGGTCTCTCCGTTTCATCCAGCAAGACTGTGGTCATGGTGTTCACTCGTCGATCATTCACGAGGTTCCCGCTCGTCATTGAAGGTTCACCACTGCCATTTGTCCCGTGCTGCAGGTACCTGGGCGTGGTACTCGACCGTGACCTTTCCTGGTCTCGCCACATTAAGACTCTCACCACCAAGATCAACAGCTACGTGGCGGTCCTTCGTTCCCTCGCTGGTTTCCGATGGCGCCCGTCCTTCTCTGACCTCCGCCGTGTCCACCAATTCCTCGTGCTGGGTTCTCTCCGGTATAGCCTTCCCATCTTGCATGGTATCAGCCGAAGCAGAAATCGAGATCTCCTCTTTAGCCAAGGCAGGAGCCTCCGCGTCTGCTTGGGAGTCCCTTCGACCACCGAGACATACTCTGTCCAAGCCGAGGCACGCGCACCGCCGATCAATGTCCTGCGGGACGGCGCAACCCTCCGGGTTCTCGCACGGTACCTTACTCGGCACCCTCTTCTCTACCGTCGCCACGTCGACGAAGACAGCCCGGCCTCTGACTTCGGTCGTGCTCTCGTCCGCCTCAGAGGATCCGTCCCTGCACAGTTCTCCCTGCCCTTGCACGCCCCGGCGATGTGGACACTTACAAGACCCGAGGTCAGTGCCAGTATCCCCGGCCTCCAGAGGAAGAACGATGTGCCTGTGCCAGTAGCCCGCCGGCTCGCGCTCGAGCATCTCAGTTCGGCCTATCCGCAGAGCCGCGCCATCTATACTGATGGGTCGGTAGCGAATGAGTCATCAGCACAGCGGCCTTCTCCGTCTTGCAGGAAAACTGTGACCTCACCTTCCGTCTTCCCTACACAGTGTCCTCCACGGATGCGGAGCTGCTCGGACTGCTTGCCGCTCTGCGGCATGTCGCTGAATCTGTGTCTGATGCGTGGGTTGTCCTCACAGACAGCAAGGCGTCTTCGGCACTCCTGTCAGCATACCACCCGAGCGTCGTGAGTGATCTGCGTACCATGGTACTTCAGGAGTAGGCCCACCTCTCCTCAGTCGGCCACCGTGTCTGCCTTCAGTGGGTACCCGGGCATACAGGGCTACACGGAAACACCTGTGCTGACGCGGCTGCGAGACGCGCCGTACAACGCCGGTGTCCCTACTGCCGCTCCCGGTGTCTGCGTGTCGCCTGCTAATACGGCGTCTCTGCGGTGACGGCACCCGCCAGTTTCTTGTACACGCTATTCGACCTCATGCATTCCTGCAGTCCATCGACCCCTCACTGGAGTTTGTAATCGGCTGCCGCTGTACCCGCGAGGAGGAGTCTCTTCTACATAGTCTTCGGCTGAACATTGCCCTTACCCCTTCACTCCTGTTCAAAATGGGCCGCGTCCCATCTCCCACTTGCCCCTGCTGCGCCGTAGAAGACGATATCTCCCATCAGCTCCTCCACTGTCAGCGTCACCACCATCATCGGGCCGTGCTCTGGCAACACCTCTCAGAGCTTGGGTGCACGGACGGAGGGACAGACGTTTCTCTCGCAACACTCCTTGGCCCCGTGCAGCGACCTAGTCAGTGGAGTGTCACATAAGCGGTGCTCCGCTTTCTGCGTGATACGGGCCTCCTGGGCTCCCTGTGAGCCGAGTTTCTTTCTTTCTTTATTTATTTGTCTTTTTGTTATTTCTTTTCTCTCTCTTATTTATGTTTTTTTGTTTAGGGAATAGCAAGCCGGCGTGCTGCATGGCTGACCTTTCCCCTTTCTTTTTTCTTTTTCTTTTTTTCTGCCAATAAATTCCCGCCCCCCTCTTTTGCAGTCCCTGCTTTTTCTCGACTTTGTCTGCGTTCGTGGACACGCTCGCTCTCTGGAAGTCACGAAATACCTCTTGTCAGGATGCTGTGTTGATCCACCGGATGCGACTTAATATAGAGAGTGTTGATAACGTCACCGTGAAGCTACCGTACCTACCGGAACCAATGACAGCGTGCATGATTCAGAATCTTATCAGTTGATAGGGGGCGGCAGATATGGTACTTCGGAAGCCATGTTATCAATGGTATATAACACTCACTAGTATCGGTTTTATTTCTCACTTTAGTTATCGCTTGCGACAAGTGGAGTCCCTAAGCTGCTGCCAGTGCGGTGACTTGCAAAATCTGGAACACATCATTCCGGTTACCACCAACTTTTCGTAACTACACTTATTGCTTATAGTCAGACGGCAAACCTAAAGCCGTTAGCGGAACGGCCGCTATTTCACCTGCAGTCCAGTCATCATTTCGAATGACATCGTTTTCTGCCCTGATTTGTTGAAAATGAGAGGCGTACACCTCTTTTGTGGCAATTATGCAATTCATAATTGCCACAAATAAGGTGTACGCCCCCTGTTTTGAACAAATCGGGGCAGAAAACGATGTCAGTCGAAATGATGGTTGGATTGCGGGTGAAGTACGGCCGTTCCGCTAACGTCGTTAAGTTTGCCGTCTGACAGGGTATTAGCCTTTACATTAGGTAGGCTCAGTGTTGGGGTAACTCGTTACAAGTAACCCGTTACTGTAACTAAGCTACTTCTTTTTGGTAACTTTTAACTCAACTTGTTGCCTTCGAGCTACAGTAATTTCTTGAGGAACTCGTTCGTTCCTTAGGTAACCTTATCAAAATAACTTGGGAAGAGTTCCACGTTCCTTTTGTTCGATTCTCGTCTACAAACATCGCTCCCTAGTGAGACGACAGCCACGTGCACGGCGCGTCTGACTCCCTTCTTGTCACGTTATGAACGTTCAAATTATGCTTTGATCGTACATTAGGAGGCTGAGGTGACGCTCATCATAGAGATGATAAGTGTATTCATAATGACAGAGGACACTGTCTCGCAGGATTAAAACTTGGCGCGCTTCTATACGACATGTGCGTAGAGGTCAACTCATGGAACCTAGACTTTCAATGCCTGCTTTGTGGTCCTGTTATTCAGGTTAATCAGGTTATTTGCAGACGACTGCGCACTGTATCGGCAAATTTCGTCGATAGACGATCATGAAAACTTACAATCTTCGTTAAACCTGGTTTCGGATTGGTGCAACCTTTTGCAAATGAACATTCATTCAAGAATAAAAAGTGTTGTTATGAGTATAAGCAAAAAGCGTGTACGACTTACTCTCGACTATTACTAATGCTCTCATGAATCAGCTCTCCATTCACAAATATCTAGGAACAAATATCAAATTTTCACTGAGGATTTTAGTCGGGATTCTCACATCACGTAAACAGTTAAAAAAGCTGGCATTCGATTCAACTGGCTACGTAGAGCTTTAAAATCTTTATACAAAATTAACCGCGTATAAATCATTAGCGCGTTCCATCACATACTATGCCTCTGTAATCTGGTTTCCTGAAACATAGAGTAAAATTCAAACCCTATAGAAATGGTCCAGAGGATAGCAATCCGCTTTGTCTTTGGAAGGTTTCCCCGCTATGATTCTCCCACCGAATTGCTTCGTCTTGCTGGTGAAACGTCACTGTATACGAGAGAGTCAGAAACCACCGGCTAAAACTTATATGACTCATAATTGATGGTTTCACCAATACAACATCTGAAGACTACAGTACATTTAACACAATAGGCAGCTCTCACACGAAACATAACAAAACACTTAAAACAAAGAAAACATTTCCCTGAGTTTGTGGAGCAACTGAAAGGGACGACACGTACACGTAAAACTCAGTCACTTAAAACAATATTTTTCTAGAACTAATAGAAAATTTCAGGACATCCCAATGTTCCTTGCGCACGCGTTGCATCCTGGGAGATTACTGTCACGAGGAAGGAAGAGCAGTCCTTCACGTTTCGTTTTCGCTGACCTTGACGCCTCGCGGACAATCGGCCGAGAGAGGAGAAACCGGAACAGTTTGGAGACCTTCCCCTCATTTCTGATAAGCAAGTTCCCATAGTTCAAAGCAACGGGAAGTTCTCTGGGATTCTCTGAAGTCGGCTATTGTCTCATGCAAACACTCCGTTTTCCCGCTGGCTATGAACGCTTGGAATGATTTACCACAGGAAGCAGTGCAGAGTGACACCTTGTCAAGCTTCTTGCACTTCCTCAGGAACTGTGGCAAATAATGTTAGATCTGGTTGGTACAATGAAATTGACGAATTCACCTTGTTTGATTCCATTAATACCTATGATTCCAGTGTGACTTCGTATGTATTGTGAATTTTCGTATTTTGCTATATTTGTATTTCTGTTCACTGCTCAAAATTATAGCAGTTTTTCTGTGTTTGTATTATGTACTGCCCACGCCTTGACGCCATAAAGTATAAGTAAGCATAAGTAACAACAAGTATTGAGTATAAACAAAGTAAATTATAGGTATAAGTAAGTATAAGTAACAACTAGTATTAAGCATAAACAAAGTAAATTAAGTATAAGTAAGTAAGCATAAGTAACAACAAGTATTAAGTATAAACAAAGTAAATTAAGTATAAGTAAGTAAGCATAAGCAACAACAAGTATTAAGTATAAACAAATAAATAAGTAGCATCTTACATTCCGCGAGGAGATTATTTTTGCACTTTAATGTAACCATCTGAAGAAAGCTGGTGACGTGTGGATGAATATGATAATGAAAAGAGAGATTGGTCCCTATAGGGGATCAGGGACTCTCATACATGAAAAACAAACAGATAAGCAGAATAACGCTTATACAAGACTGCTACCGGGACATACACATCTTTAGTCGGTGTTCCACCCGGTTTATCAGATTTCGCACAAGGGCGTGCATTGTTCATACGTATACAGGTTTTTCTGCTCACCAAATTCGTAAAGACATTTTCCGCCCGAAAAGAGTGAAGAGAGGTCGTGTCATGCACACTTCACGAGGTAAAGGTTCCAGGCAGAATCCTCGAGGCACATGATGCTGGGGAACAGAATCGTCGCATCGATGAATAGCCAAGTAGCTCGCGCATTTTGAAACCTAAGGTTCATCAACGACAGAGTCGCTTGGAGAACGCGATGGAAAGCACCATATTTAAGCCTGCTAAGTCGAAGGCGGTGCCACAACCTACTCTGTTAATCCCAGTAGAGGGAAGGCGAAGCTCAGGTTCCGACTAATAATAGCCGAGCCCCCCCCCCCTCGTGGGGGTCTAGATTCCTCATAAGCCGGATGTTCCGAGGGATAAATACGGACAACTCTCGGATTGGATTGGACTGGATTGTAAAGAAAAATAACGTAGAGATTGTGGTCCCACGGATGTGTATCCCGTTACCCCGGGACGCTTACAGTTGGCTGCACAACGACCACTATGGACTGATGAGGTTAATAATGGGGTGAAGGACTGCAAAAGGCGAAAGAGTGAGATACCACATGCGTGACCGCAAAGTTGCACTTTCTTCGTGATGCCGCTATGCGTCAGAACTTGACGTCCGCTTAAGATGTCCCGTTAGCAGGCCAACACTCAGTAGTTCATGACTTATGGGAACAACTGTCTTTTTCTCGGCTGAATTACAAAGGGGTGAGATCGGGGCACACATCGACAAATAAGGGTCGGGAGCATCAATACCCCTCCCACCCCCGCCTCACTTCCTAGCGGCCTGTCATCGTCCACTTCCAGTAGTATATTAGCTGTGCTACTTTGTAGCGCGCGAACATCACGTCGAACCAGGAGCGGGAGAGAATTAGAGCAGAAGTAACTGCATGATCGAAGATCCGATGTAGAAGCAGCACCGTATAATCTCTCACTGGCTATCGCTTATGGCTCTGTGTGTGGGGTCTTTATCAATAATATTTATGTCTCTAACGAATGGGTGTCGCTTTTGACCTTCTGTTTCATTCTCAGTGGTGTTCCCGCTTTGTCATACACACCCTTTCATTTTCCTAAACACTGTGCAGGCCTTGCGCCACATAATAATAGGGTCCCGTCCGTATTGAGATAAGCTTTCCCGTATCGACCGTCTGTGCACTGTCCGATGTTTCATTTCTGGAATTCCGTTGAGTAGGTTCATAAAATGATTGTTTGAAGCTTGTTCTCCCTCATATTTTATTTCTTGTAATGAATAGCTCTCCGTCCCAGTGTATTTCCTATGGAACATATTTTATGCTTTTTCTCGGTAACCACGGCGCAGATTTTAACGCGGGTGGTTTTACTATAAAGAGGAAGACGAGATGAATCGGATACAGTTTATATGTTTCTGATGCATGTCGTATGTATTTCACGGCGACGTCACGAATGTGAACAAAGTACACAATTTTTCTCCTCCCTCTTTGAACAGGTTTTTATTAAACTTCTATAGCCATTTTGAAAAAAAACTTCCCATTTACTTTCTCTTGAAATATTTCAGGAATCGATAGACACCAAATTTATATGTCTACTACCTTTCGTTTTTATAAAAAACATGAAACATGAGTACACATATACACCGACTGAAAGCCCAGTGAAACACGTCATTCTGTGTTGCCATCTGGTGACGCAAAAGGAAAACCGCGCGGACCGTATCCTTCCGCCGAGCAAGCGGTGCGCACGCGCAGCAATGCTGGCTCGTATGGGTGGCGTGGAGTCTGGATGACATGCTGGTTCCCTGCATCCTCTTTTTGTCTCTCTCTTCTCATTACTTTCATGGCCCACTGACTTAGGTCATGGCCTTGGAGGCCAGTACAAAAGGTTGCTTAGCTGCTCGTAAAGGGATTATCCTCTGAGCCTGCATAATCGTTTTGAGACCGTGTTTGTGTTTGTCTGTTATCGTCCTCCACCTCGTCTCGGGTTTTCAAGTCATGACTGTAAAGAGAAAGCACACCGACATCAACAACCCTCTTCTTTTCTCTCTCTCTCTGAGCACGGTGCGCATATAGAAGAGTGAGACGAGTTTATTAGCTTCACGGTGAAACGTCAATTTGCCCGATTTTGCCGGTTCGAGTTTGTGCGGACTCAGTCAACTGTTTGAACTGTCTCATAAGGCTAACGAGAATCTCCCGTATTTACGGTTAGTGCAAGCCCTGCTTTACAGTCATTCTTTACAGTAACTTTCAACAGGACCGTGTTGTAATGTTCGTAATGCTGAAAAAATGCTAGAAATTCTACCGTCGCCTCCCATAATAATAATTCGCCGTCTCCTTTTCTTTTCGCTAAGAGTGCACGCCTCAGTCAGTTCCAAACTTCTGAAGTTTTCAGGAGAACCTCGATATTCCCAGTTGCGAAATCCACGATCTCGAAATTCGAAAAATGTCCCTGGTTGTGTGGACGGAAAAAATGGTGCCGCAAGCACCTGCGCTGCCAAAAATACAGGGGCGTAGTTGCAGATAGCCGATGGAGCGCATTACAGCCGACTAAGTGTTACCATTCGCTCTCCTGATTTTAAATTCAATTCAATGGGTAACATAAAATCCATATAATTCGCTGCACTAGTTCGCTAGTGATATCGTCCTCTGGATGCTAGTATTTTTCTACAGTTGGCTGACACGGGTTTTGCATTTATTCATTGTTTCATGGCCCGTAGAACTCCGCTTCTGTTGAAGATACGGTTCATGCACATAGAAAGTATGAGAGAAAAACTGCAAAGTCTGTGTCTGACCTACAATAGAAAAATACCATACTCTTGTTTTTTTTTTTTTTTTTCTTACAAGCAAACCATACTCGAGATACGACATGCGATATAGGAGCACCACCCAGTGAGCGTCATACAAAGATTTGACTGATTTATTTGTCAAAAATGTTTATTGTCATCAATTATTACTTGAAAAAGCGTTGGAGACTAGGGATGAAAGACATGTAATGGCATGCTTAGTCACTATGTGTCAGAGGAGAAAAACCTATCAAGTTGCCGAACGGGCTAGGGTGAACAAAGCGGCCCATGGACCGCTTCCTGGATGTGAAAAAGTGGGTTAGCATCAGGAATGTGTTTATGAGCAAGCGGATTACACAGAGGTAAATGTTCCTTAGGATAACGGCATTTACAACTGCAGCTTTCTTTGTTCCTCTCTTTCTTTCTTTTATTGATTTTTTATTATCTTTTTTTTTCCATCAATGTCCCCGGAAGAAATGTCCCTAGAAAAAATGTCTCCTGAGGAACATTCACTTTTAATACGCGTGGACTGGTTGACTTCGGACGTTAACTTTTTACTAGGACGGTCACGACGGTGTGAAGATTTGCATTTTTGGAACACCGAAGCGAGCAATATATCGTATCCTATTCCATTTCCGAATCAAATCTGGAATTCAGTGTTCGAATTCCGAATCGAATTGATGTTTCTTCTAATCCGAATATATTTGAATAGTCCCGAAGCTGCACATGTAAGGTCGGCACATGGAGGTCATAAAAAGAGTAAGCGCTATATCAGCTATACACTGACACATACGTACCGTACATGTTTATATTCCAACATATGCTGTATATGCATCCGATACGGTTATTCAACGAGTCGCTTAATTTATTCGTATTCAATTCCGTTTTAATATGACACTTCACACATAACATTTCTTTGCCTATAGGGGGTCGCTTTGGGGACAAGGGTCAGCTTTGGTGCATTTATTTCGTTGTTTCTTGCACAAAAGCGGCCTGTACAGACATGAGGCTCCCGAGACGCAACGCGTGACACCGCTAGACATATTGAAATACATTTTTTCCTGTCAATTTTGTTGCTTCCCTCCTGCATTTTATTTTCCTTTTTACACATCACCCTGCACGTCGATCCGCGCGCGCTTTTAAAAATAAAGAACTTGACATGCTCCTATAGCCATTCCGAATGACATCTTCTCTCCTGATTTGTTGAAACTGGGCGCCGAACGCCTTGCTGTGACACTTTACATTTGTGTTAATTAGCAGAGAAAATGTTTTTCGGTGCTAGTGCCGCAAAGCAACTGTTGCTGTACCCGGTGTACAGGCGTGGACAGAGGACAGCAAGAAGGTGGGTGACAGGGTGTTGGTATGCGTCCAGGGCCGACTTCAGGGCGAAATGTGCCGACATTCGTCTGGAATGCCTGCGGGAAAACCCACTATAAAACATGAGACAGCACAGCCGGTACGGGGATTTTTTCCGGGAACATTTTTTCCGGTTCCCATCCGACATCACTATTTACCACACAAACTCACGAAATTTCGATGTCTGTCCAAGTCATTTTAGCGAACGAGAGCCACATTTTTGGCGGCTTATAGGCTTAGCTTAGTCGTCCGGTTCCGGGACATTTGATCGAACGTCGTTTGGTCGAAAGCCGTTTGATCGAACGCGGAACATTTGGTCGAAAGCCATTTAATCGAACACCGTTTGATCGAAACGGCAGCGGTCGTATCGATCGATCTTTTTATTGGTTCGCTTGGAGCGTCGACGAAACAAAAAAGAAGAAGAAAACAACAAAAGAAAGCTTCAGTTCCAAATGCTGTTATCCTAAGGAATATTTCTCTGTGTAAGTAATATCATTCTGAGTAATCCGCTTGCCTATAAACACATTCCTCATCCTACACACTAAAAAATTTCACACCTCTTTAGGTGTTAAAAGGGCGTATTGCACAATTTACACCCCACACTTAACTGTCTAACACCCATTTGAGTGTAAAGGGGGTGTATCCTGCTGTTTACGCCCTTCTGTCTGCTTTTTACACCCCTTCGTGAGAAGGTCATCAGGCCCATAAGGTGTAAAAGGCGGGTCAGCTGCACACAGCATTTCTGTAATTTTAGCAGCGATGGGACTTATGCACCTTAACTTCTGTTCGTTCTGTGCTGTGAGGATAGTCCATGCACTCCAGTGTTTTTCAATGTGGCACTGAACATCATGCACATTACTTAGAACTGCACATAATTAAATGATATGCTGCAAATGATGCCAGCCGACTTCTTACACAGGCCAACTACCAAGACCAGTAACTGTGGATATTTTATTTAGGGTCTCAGAGGTGAACATGGGCATGGCAGTAATGGACTGCACTTAATATGTACACAACCATGCAGGGAAAAAATTGACGAAACTCTTTCAATCTAATGCGGCCTTCGAATGACATCAGAATGGCAAAGCAAAAGCAGATTAAAAAGGGACAGTAGGGACCCCAGCGGGTATTCAGATTCCGGCTGAATAACGTTCTCCTCCCGGCGTACATATACTGTATGTGCAAGGATACATCTGAAAATGAAATAGTTTTCGAGGAATTGAATTAAATCGAACACCCGAACCATATCCCGTTTCGGTTTCCTACTCACCGTGACGTCACGAACAGTGAGTGCAAAACTACGGTAATTCGATGGAAGCGAAGTCTAAGTTTCATTCCTATGCGCAGCATGAAACGCATCAAGGCAGGTGAATATATTCAGCAAAATGACCATTTGACAGAAAAATGACGTCACTACCGGTGTATGGTGCAGCCTACATTCAAGTCACGGTCTCAATCTTTAAAATGCTGTAATAAATTTTCAAAAGCAAATACAGAGGTACAGCTTTCTAAGGGTGTAACTGCTTACACCCTACAGACTTTACACCCAAATGGGTGTGAGTTATCAAACACCATTTTTACACTGGAAAGGGTGTAAAAGAGTTTAGTGTGTAATCCACTTTTTCCCATCCAGAAGGCGATCCAATTGCCTGGGTTGTTCACCGTATCCCGTTCAACAATTTGATAAGTTTTTCCTTTCTGACAGATAGTGACTAAACATCGCGCACATGCCTTTCACCCCTACACTCTCAGAAAAAGGGTGGAGCAGTTACACCTTTTAGGAGGTAATAGTTGTCGCATATGTTGTGCCTAAAAGGTTGCAAAGTTCTACCTGCTACCTCACTCTCTGCCACGAATGATAGGGTTACTACTTCTGATTCGGTGAGCGAGGGGGACGTACGCCCTTTTGTGGCAATTTGGGTATATGATAACTGCTTTTACCACCCTTTTAAACCCTTTATGAGTCGCTATGTTGACCTAGGTGGTAACTATAGAAGTTAGCACCTTTTCACACCCTTTTTCCTGAGAGTGCATGTCGCAAAGCAGTACATAGGGTTGCCGCGTGGCCGCTATTTCATCGGCTCGGTCGTTTATTTGCGCGTTCTGCCGGTTGCCGTAAGCCTCATGCCGGTATTTGCAGCCGAAGGTCTCTCATATACAGAGTGTCCCAGAAAACGTGTCATTGAATTATAATAAAAAAACTACACCACCTAGAGTCATGGGGTCAATGGCATTTGTTCTTACTGGGTTTTTGCCACCTCCTCATGTGAATGTCGTGTAACGTAAGTTTAATTATGTAAATTTTTGCGAGCTTAAGTCGGAAATTTGCCTAGTAAAGGTCACTTTTTTACCCCACCAATGTGAAGAGCGTGTCTAATTTAGTCAAATTAATGATAATTTACAGGGATATTCAGGGGCTATCCCATCGGACAAAATAGCAGAACATCATGCTCTACGGAGGTCGCACAGAATAGCGCACGATGAATTTTTCAGCGCAATCTTTGTCAGTCCGACGAAAGGAGGTTGGAAACCCAGCCCTCCCCGACATCGCAGAAAGAGATAAAACAGGCACGGCTTATCACGTCCGACTTTCGCTGGGATAATGGTTTCCCTCTCCGAATTTTAGGAACTGTTACTTTTTTTACTATCACTCTGTAGGCTGGCTTCGGAACCTCCTTTCGTCGCACTGAGAGCGATTGCGCTCAAAAAGTCATCGCGCGCTATGGTCCGGTGCTCCGAAAAGCATGATACTCGGCTATTTTTTCCGATGGGATAGCTCGTGAATATCACTGTGAATTATCATGAATTTGAGTGAATTCGGCACGCTCTTCATATTGGTGGGGTAAAAAAGTGACCTTTACTTGGCAAATTTCCGAGTTCAGTTCGCAAATATTTACATAATTAAACTCGGAGTACATGACATTCACATTAGGAGGTGGCAAAAACCTAATAAGAACAAATGCTGTTGACTGCATGATTCTAGGTGGCGTAGTTTTTTTATTATAATTTAATGACACGTTTTCTGGGACACCCTGTTGAGCCTTTTGCCAGACTCCTCCTTCAACATTCTACAGGTGTACGAAGAAATCTGGAGCGGAGGTCCAATTCCGCAGTTACCCGGTAAAGAAATCTCAATTGAATGATGGCTGTTGAAGTTATCCTCCCATAATTCCCCTTTCCCTCGCCTTTCCTCCTCTCCCTTTAACCTCTCCCGTGACCGGTATCTTTCACGGTGAAAAGCGGCAACCCTAATTGGAATGAAATAATCCTGCAGATACCGGAAAGGAAACCGAGAATGAGCAAAGCTGCACCTTACGCCTTTTTGTAGCAATTTGGATATATGGTAATTGCTTTTGCCACCCTGTTACACCCTTTATCAGACGCTATGTTGACCTAGGTGGTAACTATCGAAGTTACCACCTTTTCACACCCGTTTTTCTTAGAGTGTAGTCCGCCAACACTTTGTCAAACAATAATTGATGTCAATTGTCAAATAATCGACATTTTTGACAAACAAATAAACCAAATAAATAAATGATATTTCTGAATGATTTATACGCGTCGAACGTGGACAAATTTTAACAATGTATTATTAATGTTTGTAGTTAACTGACCATTGGTTTGGAGATAGAACAGTTTTAGTTTATTTACTACATCACCATTACTTATTTGTTGTGGTTAGTTTATTTACTTTGCGCCTATGTGCAAATGAATCTAAATTTGTTTTTTCCAACATACGAGGGGTGTTCAAGTCAAACCGGGATTTTTCATTTTTCGCAAAAGTAAAATGAAGTTACAGGCGAGAAATTAGTTTTATTTTTCAACGTAATCTCCAGCTGCACTAATTCACTTGTCCCAGCGTTTCACGAGGGCTTGGATGCCAGCAGCATAGAAATCCTTACCGGCGCGTAGCAGCCATGATCGGACCGCATTCTTGACCTCTTCGTCGCAGCTGAAGTGGCGGGCCCCAAGGAACGCCTTCAATGGCCCGAAGAGATGGAAATCGCTGGGGGCGAGGTCTGGACTGTAAGGGGGATGTGGCAGCAACTCCCAGCCAAGTTCCTGTAAGGTGCGTGTCGTGAGATGCGCGGTATGCGGGCGTGCATTATCCTGTAGGAGGAAGACTCCTTTGGTGATGAGGCCCGGCCGCTTTTGCTACAGCGCCTTATGCACATCCCTGAGAACCTGGCAGTAATATGCACTATTGATGGTGGTACCACTGGGCAGAAAATCAACATGAACAACGCCAGCCTTGTCCTAGAAGACCGTGGCCATGACCTTACCCGCAGACGGGGTGCTTCGGAACTTCTTTGCAGATGGCGAGCCCGGATGCTTCCACTGTTTTGATGCGCGTTTAGACTCAGGAGTGAAATGGTGCACCCACGTTTCATCGCACGTGATGATCCGATCAAGGAACGGCTGTCCTTCAGTGTCGAAACGGTATACCTTAGCTCTTGGGTGATTTAACGGGTTTAATAGATGTAATATTGTTCTTCTACGCTTCGTAATTCTATTTACAATTTATTGTTCAATTCTTCTCCTTCATAACTTGTGCAGCGTTAATACAAAAACGCACTATTTCTCGTATTCGGCCGAGTAGACGCACCGCCGTCCAGATACCTCTATCCATCGTTCCGTCATCTGAAGAATTGTAGCACCCAATCAGACGACAACGCGGAGGTACACATAACGTTATTCTGCTTTACCCTCTTCAAGATGATGGTGGTGGTGGTGGTGGTGGGTGGTGGAAGGGCTTGCCGTTGTCGGCCTCACGTAGGTGGGCAACGTCACGACTGACGCCCTGGGGGAATGTGCGTCCTGGGCCGACTTCTAAGGGAACTTCAAGATGAACTTCATTACATGGCACGCTCCTAGCCAACCATCATTCCGAATAACAAAGTTCTCGTCTCTGATTTGTTGAAGAAGGGAGGGGTAGCCCATTTTGTAGCAGTGCATAATAGATACATAATAGGCTCCGGCTCTCGCTATCAACAAATCATGGACGAGAACGTTGTCATTCGGGAATATGGTTGTCTAGGAGCGTGCTATGTGTTGAAGGTACGCACCTATCAAATTCACCTATACAAAAGGTTTCACAGACAACACGTTGAAATCGCCGTTTGGAGCCGACACAGGGCGAGCTCGCTTGGTAGAGTTCATAGCTCATTTAAACTCGCGACCTCAACCGTGCACAATGGGGATTATTTCGGAGTCGGAGGCGAACGGCGTGATAAGGACGGCGAGCGCGGCGCCATCTAGAATCGCAAAAATCATAAATCGGAGTTGCTCCCCGACTGGTATGGCCTCTTAAGTGAAAATAAAGACGAGGAGTGTTTGCTGACACAGTGCTCTTGTCTATATTGCAGGTTGGAAGACAACTCTCCTAAAGCGGTAAGTGCTATGTTTATGTTCAGAATATATTTAATAAACATTCGGAAACGCCATAGTACATCATTCACGTGCGTGACATTACGATACGATAAGAGCAGCACTAACACTGATACAACACTACTGACAATACTACGAGAATTATATTTATTTCTACTTACTTCGAATTTAATTATGTACAATAATCGTTCGTAAATAATGTTTCAAGTACCAGGCTGATCGATAGTAAAGCATTTCCGTACAAGTGTGCCGATTTCTCTTCTTCGTTATGCACTGCACAAGATGTGCATCCCAAACAGCTACATTGAAGTCTGCTCCAGACCGCTTGGACAATAGAACCTTCGATATAGTCAAGGTGCTGGGTGTATGGGAACCCAGGAAGAGAGATGCGGCGGTATCAGCGCTTGTCAACTTCATAGTGAGCAGTGATATGGAATCTGTATTTTAGGACCGCATTCTAGGCATGTGTCGTCGAGTCCCCCGTTCCTGTCAGTCCCTCGCAATTTATTTCACTTCTAGGGGATGCAACTATACGCATGTGCACGTACAGTTCGGTGACCGGGAGGGGTGATGTTTTTCTATTTTTGTGTTTTTATCTTTTCATTTCTCTTTTTCCTTTCATTTAGGGGGTCTTTGTGGGAGTAGCAGAATAGACGATTTTAGAAAGATGCGCGCGCCACCAAGCGCGCGGCGCAAAGCAGCATGGGAACTGAGCGACACTGCTCCGTCTATGGCGGGCTTCTAGCACGCCATACTCCGTCGTCTGCTTACCCCGGCTGACGCTGCTGCTCCCCACACCGGGAATGTTGTTGTTCTTCTTCTACCTCCGCTTCTCACTGTCTCGTAATCCTTCAAGGCGCTATAAGTTCCCATGAGCCCCTGCTTGCCTCAGGTGGCTTTTGTGAAAAAGGTCTATTCATCAGGTGACGAATTCAATATCTTCATTTTTTTTTCTATAATCAAACTCCTCTCTTCTTCATCTTCTTTACTACGTAAATGTATCTGCTCCTTCCGTCCGACAAACACACGAGAGAGCCCTAAGCTGTCAAACAGGATACGCTAAAGTATGTTTCATTAACGCACAAAGAAGGATGCTTACACTTGTGAACGGCGAGCCTGCATCGTACAAGTTTCGCGTCTGTTCCATTGGTATTTCATCTGTTCATATTCGGCAGCTTATCCGAGGTACTTAGGTACCCCGCACTCTTAAAACACATAACATAACATAACATCCTGATCCACATAACATCCTGATGGCCAACCATTGCAAAGAAATGATCTCGTTATCACACCTGGAAAGCACGAGGCGTAAACCTTTTATGACAATTCCGGCATACTTCATAGTATCACAAAAAGGCGTACCTGTGCAAGACGTAGGTCCTGTGCAAGAAGAAAAGAAACCACCGCACAATCACACCTTTCGCCTTTATCAACGCCTCTGTCATCAGCCGCCAGTCACTGAATGACGGCCTGCGCGACAAGGCCCTCGATCGGAATACGCTACAAAAGTAGGTCAGCCTTTCGCGCAGTCCCTCAGCTTTTCCCTTTCCCCTCGTGCACGTAGAATGGTCTCATTGGATGGCTCTCAAACAAGGTACCACAACAACTGCACGTGACGTCTACGTTCCTTCAACGTTTTCACCATACACTCTTAAAAATGAACTTCACCACATAGCACGCTCCTAGCCAACCGTAATCTCGAATGATATCGTTATCTACCTTGATTTGTTGAAAACGGAAGGCGTACGCCTTTTTTGTGACAATTATGAAAAGCACAAGTGTCACAAAAAAGCATACGCCTCTCGTTTTCTACAAATCATGTGAGAGAACGATGTCACTCGGGATGATGGTTGGCTTGGAGCGTGCTACGTGGTGAAGTTCATTTTTAAGAGTGTACACTCTTAAAAATGAACTTCACCACATAGCACGCTCCTAGCCACCCGTAATCTCGAATGATATCGTTATCTACCTTGATTTGTTGACACCAGGGCAGATGACGATATCGTTCGAGATTGTGGTTGGCTAGGAGCGTGCTATGAGGTGAAGTTCATTTCTAAGAGTGTAGTGTTGTGGCCCGTCTGGGAATACCCCCATTTTGCTGCTTTCTGGGTGGAGAGACGCTTTGTCACGTGCTTTCTCCAACATTTTCTTTCTCTCATACGCAGAGACGTACCGTCGTAGCGTATGAAACTGTGTTGGTCCTTTCCGCTTCGCCTCGATAGTGGCGGAGCCAAGAGTTCCGCAAACGCAAATTCTGCCGGTTCGCGCGGCGACTGATTTTCGGCAAAACAAAGAAAAACACACACACACGTGATTTTCATTGGAATAGTGTGTTACAGGTACGGGCAGGCTTCCGAATTCAGAAAGAAAACTTTTACTTTTGCTTGGCCATTTTTCGAGTTTAATTATGCAAAATAGCTTAATTAATACGTGAGACAAACGGAAACGGACTCAATTTGGGGCAAAAGTCTTTATGAGTGTATTCCAAGTAGTTTTATCATTTTGAAGTGACACCTATTTTCAGGAATTTAGTGACATCCTCTCGTGAAACGCCCTGTATATTTACGTGTGCAGATTCGGAACTATTCGAATATATGCAGTTCGAATATTCGCACACGCCTAACGCATAATATCTCTCCCCACATTTCAGACGTTTCACGTATTGCACGTTCACCCTCCACATATCTAAAGCAGGGAACGCGCTCTGTTGTGCCTAGATGGTGTACAAACGCGGCAATTGCCACAGTCTGAGTGGCTGGCAAACAAACAGAATTGCGCGCGGCCGCTCAATTTCACTTGGTGGTGCAACGGAAGTCGAATCAAACGACCAACGATACGCTGCTCTCTGAGGAAAGTTGTTGAAACGATTCTAACGTCATTCCAGCGATCCCTGCTTTCAACGAAGACACACAAAAGTGCATATTTACGAAACTGAATGCGAAGGAAAGGCGACGCAAACAAAACAGAAACATGCTTGATTGAGTTTCGCCTCCCATCTTTTTGTTGGCTCTTCTGTTCATTTTCGCGGCAGTCGTTGGTTTCGCAAGCAGATATGTCGGAAAGCACGCGAAAATGCGCAGAATTCGTTCCATTTAACGGGAGGTTGGTATCTTTACTGTGCATACTATCAAAAACTGCTAAATACTACAATCGGACAAAAAAAAAAAGAACAAGAAACAACAACAACAACAACTTTATTGCGAGATGATGAATGGGGAGCTTCATCGCCAGGGGCGATACTCTACCCCATTGCTGGTGGTGATGCGGGGAATGAAATAATGAGCCCCTTCACAATAAGGATCGAAGTCCTATGATGTCCAGAAAGGTGAAGAGTGCTTTTAGGGCAGAACGTTGGTGGGCTGGATGTGGCCAGGGACCAAGGACATTGTATGAAAAAAAGTAAATGGGGGAGGAATTGACAGAAATTCATCTAGACAGCAATTCTTTCTCATATTTGCCTCTGGACCTGGAATTTACTGCCTAGTACTGCAAACACCGTAAACCCTCGTTATAACAGCGACAACAACTACTACATGAATGATGATGGGATGACGTGTTTCACCGCAACAATTGCGATAGCATACCTCAGCGCCCTCGTTATAAACAAATAAAAATATATAAATTCATGATTATGAATGGGGAAATTCGCCACATTAGGTGCGGCCCACTATACCCCAAGGCACAATGGACGTTATAACCAATTCGTTATAATTTGTATATAATGTATATAATTCGTTAAAACGAAGTCAACAGGACTCAGCAAAATTCGACATAAGTGAGGTGAGCAACACATCCTTCAGCTTGAGGAAAAACTCGTTAAAACAGACAGAGGACAGAGAACCATACTTGTTCTTTTGTCAACCAGCTTGTCTTGTCTGTCTCTTTTAAGGTGTCCTAACGCGTTCTTTGTCCTCTGTCTGTTTTAACGCGTTTTTCCTGAAGCTCAAGGATATGTTGCCACAGTTACGCTATAGCTCACTTTCTTTTTAGTGTTGTGTTCATCGGTATAAGTGGCAATTCGATCACGGCGGAAGTGCTACAGAAACAGTGACAGTAGCCTTGGAAGCGCGCGGAAAGACAGCGCAATCTTATAAAAATTAGTTGGAGTTGGAGTTAGGAAAGAAAAATATATGGAGATTGTGGCTCCCACGATTTACAGGGGCCGGCTCATTTAATCGCATAAGCCCTCAGAACTGTAGGGTAAGAATTTTCGTCCCTATCAGACTAATAGTTTTTTTTAGAAAATCAGAATTAAAATTTGCGGGCAACACCGTGCCGAAATAGAAACCAACTTCACGTTGCCCGTCAAGTATACGGCGGCGAAACTACATTGCATGCTCATAACACTGGGTCTAAAGCAGTGACGTAGTTGTCTCACAGTAAGTGTCGCGCCGACCGATTTTGCCTTGATTTTGACAACAAATCAAGTTTTTTTTCAGAGCGGCATATATGACGTGTGCGCTACGTTGTGAGGTATTTATAAGCAACAAGCACTTAAATGACACCACTCATGTAGGCTGCTTGCTCATTGCGTCATGGTGCCCTTAAAAATGTATTCAAGCTATCGCAATGAAACATTGTGATGAGTTCCCCCACCGCCTTTTAAGTCATCTGGACAAAGACAGGGAGGGCGAAGGAGAAAAGAGAAGCGGGGTTTCGCCGGCTCACTCTTCGCGTCAAACGGAGTCGGCTGGCAGGACACTTTAAATGATTGGGTTCAAAACGTCTGCATTTCGTTCTTCGAGACAATATGATACCTCGCATAAAGCGGTAATTTGAGAAAGGCAATTTCGTTAACCCGTGGGTTAACTGTAGTCCCTAAACTTCGAATAAGTCCCTAAATGAACTAGCGGTTGTGGCAATGCTTCTAGTCCCCAAAAAGACTAAAATGACTCCTTGTATTTTGTAGTTACTTTTCCATGTAGTACTATATTCTCCTTTTACTTTTTCATGAACTACCTCATGCCCGCGTGGTCGGCTCCAGCGGGTTGCACTTTGGTGGAAGCGTCGCTTCCATTTTATCCTTAAATTCCCTTCGTTTCATTTTGCATTTCAAAGAACACCTCCGGAGACTACCAACACAGAATAATAGACAACACTAAAATATCAGTCATGCTTTCTTTCCCCACTCGGTCCTCCTCACTCACTCCTCCATGCCTAGTCCCTCCCCTTTTCGGCGGCATTCTTCCTTCGAATAAGGCTCAACGTAACCATTAAGCAGATATTCAATCAACGCCTGTGTTCCGACATCTTTGGGTACAGCTGCACCTATGGAAAGCGAAAAGGGCTACATGTGGCCCAAGGAAAACGGGATGTGACCAGCGGGATGTGTGATTTATTATAACGATACCGTACGAGGCACACTTTTTTCTTGTTCATATTGTCTTAATGATCAATGATTAACAGTTGAAGAATGTAGAGGGTTGGGTCAAGATCCCCTTTGCAAAATTAACAATAAAAATATAAAGCACTGAAAGCTTTCCTTTAATGGATACAAGCTTTCATGCAGTGGACTGCATTTCGTCAGGTACAAAAACAACAGCATTGGAGTTACAAATATCTACACTCGAATGGCACACAGGTGAACACACGAAAAGGGAGGCTCTCCCTTTTCGTATGTTCACGTGTGTGCCATCCGAGTGTATATACCGGGTGATTCAGTTAAATCCCCGGGCTAAATAATTCACGAACGGGTGCACCAATCGACGAACTTTCTTTTTTACAAGTATCTGTCCGATACCATCTACAAGCTGCGCACCGTGTGAATGAGTGGGAGGCGTTCATTATTTAAATAAAAATTCAAATGAGTTTCGTAAAAAAAAAAACATAACTTCCAAAGCAGGGCGCTGTCGGCATTAAAATGAGTACTACCCCTTTTGGGGCCTTCAGTGGACACCTTTTAGAGAAAAATCTGCCACCGAAGCCGGTCATCTGTTGCAGTAATTAGTTGGTTTCAGTTTACATATTTTTGTCGCGGCTGGTCGCAGTGAAGCACAAGAGCACGCTCTTCCACTCCCTTATCCACCAATGAATTATGTCCTTACAACAATGAATTACACCAATGAATTACGTCCTTTTGCGTCCGCGAACGGTGGCGTTCGCGAAGCTACCGTCACCGTTTTTGTGTCACTTCCGCTTTTACCGAACGATTTCCGGTCCCCTCGACTTCGTTATAACCAGGCTTTACTGTAAATACCTTTTTGCGTAATTTCGCGTGTAATCAATTAGTTTTGAGAGAAAGGAATTTTTACAAGTAGTCTTATTACGACTTTGTGTCATCCATTACCGTGTAATCCATTACTCTTTGACCAAAGGCTGGGGATTATGGGGAGTATTCATTTTAATCTCTTCCTACCGCAAGCGGCGAGCGCGACCTCCAGGGGGCGCGCTCAAAGTCGCGTTATCCGCCGGTAGTGTGGAAACAAGGAGGAAATGAAAATAAAGAGTATGACGTCACTCTGCGGGATTCCGAAAGTTTCGATCAGGTGAAACATCTGGGACAAACAATTCTCCTCCCCCAGCTCGCAGCTCATATAGCTTAGTCGTTGCTTAATTGAACCGTAATTGTTTCTCCTAAAAGTTCAAAGCGTGCAGCGACACTGCTACGAAATTTATCGCGTCACTTGTCCGTCGCTATAGTACGTCGTATCTATGTTGGTCTACGCCATCTACACTGTCAGCTGAATTGTTTGTCCCGGTTTCGGCGGCGTCTCACCACTGATTGGTCGGCTCCGGTCACCTGATCTATATGACGTGCACTATATGTCGTCACTTCCGCTACACTTTTGTGATTCGGAAACAAAAAGGCGGTGCTCCCTCCTTAGTGTTTTTCTTTCTTTGTGTGGCAACAGCGGAATGCATATCTGCTTTAGTGGCCATCGTTGGTCGTGATTATGCGGTATTGCGTCTTTTTAACTGTAAGTCATCAGCGCGTGGGACCTGCTTTCACAAGTAGCCGAAAGATGAAAAGCTTCATAACATTTTGATAATCAAGCTGCGAAATGGAAAGCAGACGCCAGAAAACTGGGTGCACTATGAGGCCTCTTTAATGGATATATAGTATATATACACCGGCAAACAACAATACAACAACTAAAATGTTTGACGCTTCGAAACTCATTCGAGTTTCATCATCAGAATGACGTAGCACAAGCTGCAGGTCCCTTATTTTTATGTAACAAGGGTACGTAGCATAGGTAGGTAGGGGGGCCTGGGTGTCTATTGATAGCCTCTTTGGTTATATTTATGTGCCAGGATTCCAACTGTTTTCGCCCCCCCCCCCCCTCAACGACCCTCACGAGCTAAAATTTCTGGATTATCGAGGCCTAATCTGTGAACAGTTCTTACCGCGTATTCACATAGTTCATTTTGCTTCTCTGCGGTTTGCTTCACATTTTGACAGCCCTGCGAAGATGGCGTAAGCGAAGATGGCGGAAGGCGTGTGGCAAGAAGTTTAAGCGAGCCTCCCACGAACCACCATTCCTTAGGTGCGCTTGCGTTATCTTCCTCCAAGTCCGAAGCGGAGGTGGCTCGGCTCCTTCGAAGGCTGTATGTACAACGTGGTTTTCTTCCCATGCGACTACCTTAGTCGAACGGATTCAAGCTGCGCCCACAGTCAATAACCCGGACATAGGTATGGATTTCTCACTGGTCGAGTTCAGAAACATCGACAGAATGGCGTAAATGCAGGCTAGCTGGTGGATAAATTCCATGATTTCTCATGAAACGTTTTCTCATGTTTTCACGTGAGAAAACGTTTTGCTGGTTTGAGCCTTCGTGTTTGTGTTTGTTTACGTGTCTTGCCCATCGCTCTGGCTTGCCTATCATCGAGTTCAGAAGCGCGTTGCTGCTATCTCGGGTGCGGTCCTCTCCTTGGACGGATAACGTCACCTATAGGGCTCTCCGTCACCTCGATCAGAAATGTGTGAAGTGTCTGCTGGAGGTATTTAATAGATCATGGAGGTCAATGAATGTACCTGACAGTTGGAAGCGCGCGCGTGTTATTCCGCTGTTGATGCCAGGTAAATCGCCATGGCAGCTCTCCTCCTTTAGACCAGTGAGCCTGACTAGCTGCCTTGGAAAGTTGATGGAGCGCATGGTACTCGCCAGACTGGAGTGGTGGCTTGAACATCCCGGCGTTTTTCCGCAAGAAATGTGAGGCTTTCGACGGCACAGAGCAGCAATAGACTCGGTTCTCGATTTAATCACTTCTGTGGAAGAGGCAAAGGTGCACAAAAAGACGGTGCTGGCAGCCTTCCTCGATGTAAAGCGGGCGTACGACACTGCCACGCTTCTGTCCTCCATGGCCTTGTTGATGCCACCCTACCTTCCAGAGCACTCTCATGGCTTACTGATTTTCTTCATGGACGGGAACTGTTCGTCCGCACAAGCCAGGGAGATAGAGACTTTGTCACGTTGGCCCAAGGGGTGCCGCAGGGAATTGTTCTGAGCCCCATCTTATTTGACATTGTTACGGCTGGCCTTCGAGGTTGCGTCGGCAGGAAAGTGGTTATGTCCATCTATGCTGATGACATTTGTCTCTGGACCAGCGGCAAATCCCGTCCTGCCCTCCAGCGACGCCTCCAATTCGCTCCCGATGCTATCCAGCAGTACCTGTCACTGGCGGGCTTAGACATATCGACGGAAAAGACAGTAATACTCCCTTTTACAAGGCGGAACATGCGGCCCTTCCAGATTTCGGTTGCTGGCATACCATTGAAGCCCGTGTCTCACCATAGGTTCCTCGGTTTCACTGTTGATACTGGGCTCTCTTGGTAAGTAGTAGTAGTAAGTACTTGATAAGTAGCCATCAAGATGCGTGCGTAAGCACATCTTCTGTTCTTTAACCGAAAAGGAACTGATCTTCCTCAGAACCGGTGTGCTCAAAACCGGTGTGCCCAGAACGGTGACACGTGTGCTATGAAGGTGGTTTCTGTTTTTGCTAAGTTTCTTCAATAAACGTGGGTGGAAGTTAGCGCCGGTCGTGTCTGTTTCTCCGTTCTTTGTCCGTGTTCCTTGCGCTCTCAGTTCAGATGTACGAACTCGAACGAGTTTCGAAACGTCAAACATTTTAGTTGTTGTATTGTTGTTTGCCGGTGTATATACCCATTACAAATGTCAATCCCCGGCATTTTGACTATTTTCAAGACTATTAGGCATGTTCGGAGCACTTCGCAGAAGCGGACTTTGGCATTAAAGTCAAAATAAATTAGTATTTGGTGGGCAGACAACTGCAGTGATATGCTGGTTTTGATCTCCCGTTCAGATCCAAAACGTCCATTTCTCAACGAATTATTGTGCCGCCAAGATATCTACCTACGCGAATGCTCGATAAGCCTCGATCACAAAAGTCAAAAGCCGGTGAGAATAGTCACTGCGCTGCAGGTACATCATCCAGTCAAACTATATCAACGTCAGCACTGTCAGATGTGTCCTTGAGTCATTTCGTACATTGTCCTATGCTTTACCGTTACCCCAGGATACAGATTAAGGCTCACAGCTGAAGAAAACTGGTTTTCACACGCACGTTGTTTTCAGTACGTGCTTGTATGTACCATTAGCGGCTGCATAATGCAATGCGCTAGCGTCGAACGACCAGTCGTAAATGGAATGGCATACACTTGACATCGATCTTAGGGATGGAACGATATCGATATCCTTATCGATATTATCGATATGCCTGCGATGTTATCGATACTTTTAAAATGTCGATATTTATCGGTAAAAATATCGATATTCCCATCGATATGAATATCTCTATGACATCAATATGAATATCGATATGCATGGTGATAGAAATATTAGTAATGCGGCGGCTTCTTTGCGCAGACAGGTTATGAAAAAAGGAGCGTGTCAACGAGTTTATTAACCAAACTTGACGGCTTTTCCCCCTCTCTTCCTCTTGATTTGGTTTTGCAATACGATGCCGATATTTCCTGTAAAGATGTGATGCATGTTAAGGGAAAACTTCTATTAGTCTCTAAAAGTTCGTGGATCGACCGGGGCTGCATTTCGTGCCGAACGACGCCTTGGAATGTCCAGAACGAGTTCACCGAGCGCGCAAGGTAAACGGCAGTCGAAACCGAGGGGAGGGGGACATATTTATTAGACGAAAAGGGGAAAAAAAAAACGGGGGAAAGGTCAGCCAAACGAGACGTCGGCTTGCTGTTCCAGAAATAAATAAATAAATAAATAAATAAATAAATAAAATTAAGAAATAATAAATCAATAAAAAAGAAAAGAATTAAAGAAAGAAAGAAATAGGAAGGAATAAGAAATAAATAAATACCGAGGATTTTCTGTTGCTGGCGTGGCTCCGTATTCGCAAACATCCACTGCTCGAGGAACAAAGAAGAAGGAGGCAGTCAAGCTGGTGCCGACGACTTCCTCTACACTCACCTAAAATCTTGCACTATTTATTCACGGATATCTCTGACCCAATAATTGATGATGTATCCTTATTGGTCCTCGTAATGCACGTTGTTCGCCGGCGTCTTCATCACGGTGATATCTTCCAGCGCGCACAAATTTAAACAGGAACATACTCTGCATGCAATAACTCTGCATTGAGGGCTGCGCACGATTGTCTCATCGCACGTCGTCCACGGCCGCAGAGCTCCATGGGATGATCATGGCGATGCAATTTATAAAAGCACATGAAGACCCCAAAATCATGGGTTGTTTGCAGTGATTCACAGACCGGATTGCGAGCATTACAAGCGCCGGGCGGATCAGCAGGTCTTGCTTCAGTCGTACACGACGCCATTAAGACTTACAACGCGCGTGTAGTAAAAGGACACGACATTATCCTTCAGTGAATCCCTGGCCATTCCTGCATACCTGCGAGTGACGCGGCGGACGCAGCGGCATCCCGAGCACATCAGTCCGGTCCGGTTCGTAAGGTGTATTTTACTCCCTTTGACACCCGCTTAATGGTGTCTACTTTGACCAAGAGACTAAGCAGAGACCTGTGGGGCAGTGATTCTGAAAGGCCGCCACTGACCAGCATAGACCCACACTTTTCGTTTGTGGTCCCAGCCTCGCTTCCTCGGTTCATGGAGACCCTAATCCACCGGTTTCGTCTGAAGGTCCCATGCAGCCGTAGCTTTCTACACCATGACCGGAAAAGCAGCCTCCCCAAACTGCTCCATGTGCGGTGTTGTGGAAGATGTAGAGCACATTTTGATGCCCTGCGTATACGATACACTGAAACTCGTCGTCTTCTACAGTCTGAGCTGGCAGCAGTGGACGGCCGTCCGCTCAGCGTTTCAAAAGTACTTGTGCCCTGGAATCAGAGTGCCATAGTGAATTTTTTCCGGGACATTGATACAGACAACAAGTTTTGAGCCTCTGTGTGTTTTGTGGGTTTTGTTGTTCGACCGTTTGCGTGTTACGTGCTTGCGCGTTCTGTGACATCTCAGTGTGTGTGTGTACTTGTTTTCTGTCAGAATCACCACCACCACTAATCATCATCATCAGCATCAGCATCGCCATCATCCTGCTCACTTTCATTGGCATCAACATTCCAGGAGTTTTTCACCGGAGTAACTGTGCAAGTGATGTGGAGTTGCGGGCCTCACATTAGTTAAGCCAAAATCTCCATTTAATTTTTTCTTAAATCCAAACCGAACCAAGGAATTTCATCGTCATTTGGCTCTATCGTATAGCCACGCTTCAGGACAGGTTACGTTCAAGGCGGTCCCTCCGCTGTCGACAATTATGAAGCTCAACGAAACATGAGGTTGCAAGCCGGCGAACGGCGTTGTATCCACACTGCGTAGTTAGTTCAGCGGTCGCGGGAGGGGCGCCACCGTTCCCGCTAGCCCCCATTTGAACGTAGTGAGCCACTTGGAAATTCTAAGTAACTTTGATGGTACGGACGAAGCTCCACTGTCTCGCCGAGCACTGGTTAATATATAAGGTGTTTGCCCGAAACAACATCGAAGTTCCATGGAGCGCGGACGCCGAAAGATTATTCAGTGTAGCTGCAAACAAGAAAGCGGCCAGTCATAAATCCGCTTGCGCAGATTTATGACTGGTAACTTCAAGCAACGGCTATGCTATAAAGGTCTAACGGCAGGAATTCCCCCTTTTGTAGTTATATCAAATGGAGTACTTTTGATCGATAGACAACCTGTGAGGTGCAAAGTGGAAAATCGTCACTGTTTTCGTTCCCACTAACTCGGACTAGAATTCTATAGATATCTTAACAAAAATGGATATTTATTCGTGACATGTGCCTGTACGGACTGATGACAAATGTTTAGAACTCGGGTAAACTGTGGCCCGCAAGACCACAGCATTAGACGGCTACGCATTATGTACTTTTCAAACAAAGTTTTTATTCTCTCTGCGAGAGAGAGTACACACACAGTGTACACAGTGTATACAAACTTTTACCCTCCGCATCGTGCAAAGTGAGAAATTTTGGTTACTTTGCAAAATTATTATATCTCTAATCACCCGCATATGATGGCCCAATACTGGTGTTTTGCCAACAAATTTTGCATGCCCATGCGCATTAATATGGTAAAAAAATCCTTGAACGTTAGCATAACCGCTTTGTCCCACCTTCCCATACATTCATAAGAAGCTATATAAAAATAAGAAAAAGAAAAGAAAGTAACAAAAAGTGCAGGTTCGAAGTGCCTTCCGTGCTCCCGTAATGGACTGAATTGGATTGGATATGAAAGAAAAATCTGGAGAGGTTAGTCCAGTCAGGACTGGCTACACCAAAACGGGTCCTTTAATGGACCTGTCACAACAACAGCGATTTTTATGGGTATTAGACTACTACCCACACTCTGTCCCCTCTTTGGTTAGTTACTCATTGCGGATACAAACTTGTGAGGGAGTCATACCTTCCTCCAACAACAACAACAACGACCGACTTTTTTGTACCGACTCTCTCTACGAGTACGCTTGCAACTTTATATCTTGTTAGAAAACGAACCAGCAAACAGACAAAAAGGCTTAGTGCTGCATTATTGGCCACGGTTCTCTTGTCCAAATAATATCCGAACAATGGCCACTATTTTACCAGGACGAAGGTATAAGGTGACGCAAAGTTATATGGCGAATTGGTTGCACGAGACAATTGCCGATAGAAACAGCGATTAACAGTTAGTGTAATTGTATTAGTTCGTTCTTTGCATCGCATATCTCCTCTCTCTTGCCTCGCTTCTGGAGATAAGGCCAATTAAAGGAGCAGTACGCGATTCTGAATCTGGTGGCACCCAGATCGATGTATGACATTGGCCTCGTGGAAGAGAATATTGCTTCCACTATCTGGTCAATCGCTAAGTTCACGGAACATAATCAGTTCGGATGGTCTGAAGAATAGAGATTCACAAACCTAAGCCAACTTTATTGAGCGCTCTAGCAACTAACGTTTCGTAAAATCCTGATTGAAGCGTGAGGAAATTGCACGGCTGACACGATAGTGCATGATGGTGTAATAATGTGCAATCAAGAGTCCGATGCTAAGGCCAGGCTCGTGGCTGTCGGAAAGCTTCCGTCGCCTTCGCGTTAGCGCATGCCTTACCCTTGGTATATCACGTTCACAAGAAACCGCGCGAACGGCGTATAGAGGTCGTAACCTTTCTAGAGTTTCATTGAACATCGCGTCAGGGTGAGCCTCTCTCGCAAGGGTTAGCCATCTTTCCTCAAGGGTCGTTCAAGGTCGACCGACACTTTTGCTCAAGAAAAATCAGTGAGTATTTATTTATTTATTTACTTACTTTTCCTTTTCCTTTTTTTCATTTTTTTGTACAGCGGCAGCTGTTAAAGGGTCGACGAACTCTATACCAAGCTAGCCCGCCGGAAAGTGATGTGGAGTTGCGGTCCTCACATTAGTGAAGCCAAAATCTCCATTTCATTTTTTCTCCATTTTATTTTTTAACCAAACCAACCGCCGGCTATGTCGGCTCCCAACGCCATTTTAACTTGTTGGCTGTGACACCTTTTGTACAGATGAATCCGATAAGTCAGCATCTTCACCGCATATAGCACGCTGCTAGCCAACCACCATCCCCAATGACAACGTTCTCGCTCCTGATTTGTTGATAACGTTACGAGAGGCGGAGCCTATTACGTAACCATTATGTACGGCATTATGGCTACAAAATAGGCTCCGCCTCCCGTTTTCAACAAATCCGGGACGATAACGTTGTCATTCACGATTATTCATTTTTGTTCATCATCATCAAAGTTCATTTTTGAGAGTGCATGGCCACTCTGTCTAAAAAGCTGCACAGAGTTAAGACAGGGGTTTCACTCTACCTAAATATGTGGAAGACTTTGTGTAACTCAATCGCTTTGACTATTTAAAAAGCAGATCAAAGAGCGAAATCAGTACAACTCTTCCCTTCATCTGATGCGTCAGAAATATCACTCGGCTACAACAAACGGGGCAGAGTCATCTCCAAATGACGTTTCGAGCCTTCAACCAATCCCGGACTCTCAGAAGGTCAGCCGCGGGCGAGAACCTGCCAAACCTGTTTGCTGTCGCATTGTTGTGTCTCCGCGACTGCGGAGGGTTTCACTTCAAGGAATACACTCTTAAAAATGAGCTTCACTGCATAGCACGCTCCTAGCCAACCATAACCTCGAATGATATCGTTATCTGCCCTGATTTGCTGAAAACAGGAGGCGTACGGTTTTTTTTACACTTATACTGTTCATAATTGTCACAAAAAAGGCGTATGCCCCCCGTTTTCAACAAATCCAGGCAGATAACGATATCCTTCGAGGTTATGGTTGGCTAGGAGGGTGCTATGCGGTGAAGTTCATTTTTAAGAGTGTAAGTGCGGCTTATGAAGTAATCCCATTTCTGTTAGTGAGGGCAACTGGAAAAGACGCACAAATAATGCGTTGTGGGAGGACATTCCTCGTGAATGTATTTAGTGGCTCTGAAAAAACAAAAACACTTATTGAAAAATGCAGCAACGTAAGAGGTGGTCCGCACGAAACGCCAAAATGACGTCTCTCCTGTTGTCGTGAGAACTTGGAGGACGGAGGAAGTTGAAGAAATAGTGGGCAACGCGTTTTGTAATTACTGCGCTAATATGTCGTTGTCGACCTTCATAATTGAAGAAAAGATGTTTCAGAGTTAGATGAACATATTCCAAGTGATACATCATTGCTCTTGTATCGGTTTAGTGCCTTTTTAATGCCACACTTATCCCTCACGAGTCCGCGTCGTCGTTGACACAAAACCCTCCTCCTCCTCCTCCCCCTTCACCGTCCTCTCTGCGTTCTTGCGAGTGGTGTGGTATCTCTCTTCTTCTGTTTGTGGAACGCGTTGTCTAGGCGGCGAAATTATCTAGTGAGGATGGGACGGCCGAGAGCGTCGCCTGCACAAGGAGCTGCCTCCAAGGAACAGCGCCGAGCCACGCAACGAGCTCGACTGAATGCTACGTATCACACTGCCCAGGTACAGTGGACGCTTGGTTGCCACAGTGTACTTCTTACCCGGAGCAACACGGACACAGGTTCTGAACTTCATAGTTTCCGCACTCACAGTATATCGACACAGACCAATTATTCTGCTGGGTGATTTCGACGTGGACACTAATAAGTAGAGGTGAGTGCGGGTAAGCAAACGTGGACAAGCACCCGCACAGTACCCGCGCGTGTGTGGCGCGCACCCGCATCCGCAAGAATTTTTTCCTGGCGACCCGCAACCGCAGCGCTGTCTGTATACCCGCATTGGGACCCGCAAGGGGAAGTGTTCCTCGTCCACTTTACGGCTGTTTCTATTTTAAAAGAATGGAAAACTTCAGTGTTGGCTACGTGTCTCGAACGGCTTCAATCGTATGCCAATAAAACTGCAAAATCCAACAGAGAGCCTTATATGTCTGCATTAATAATCGAACTCGCCCGCCAGCACTTGCCTGCTGCAGTCTGGCATATGGATTTATACGGCCAACGACATAGGGCACTGCTGAGCTCGCGCGTGACAGAGAGGGATCACTTAGCTGGCCATGGAGTGATGGTAATGCGGGTATACCCGCATTACCCTCACTGCGGGTATACCTGCAGTAAGGTATACCCGCGGGTATACCCGCATTTTACCCGCCACACGCAGCGATCGCGAATTCCTACCCGCAAATCGTGACGATGTGCGGGTAACTGCGGGTACCCGCGGGCATGCCCGCACCCGCGCTCAGCTCTATTACTAATAAGACCATTCCCAACCAAGCTCGCCAAACAAATGGCATTGTATCTGTGCAACAAACTGACAGAATCCATCAACAACTGCAATTCGTGCATCGATCTGGTCTTCGAGAATCGAACATTGGTGCAAGAAGTACCAACGCTCACGACGCATTTCTCAGATCAGAAAGCTCTCATCATCACGCTACGTGAGGGACAATGAAATAAAATACACTCAGCAGAAACTCTGTTGTAAAATTCTTTAATCACAATTTGTCGACAATGTAGCGACGAAAATGTCTAGACCACCCCTCAGCAGCTCCCGCTGCTAATTCGTGTTAACGTTTTTATATTCTTGTTAGCGCCGCGAGGCAACTGTGGCTGTGAGCACACTTTGGGCTCGGCGTGCAAAATAGCGTGCGCACCAAGATGGTGGCAAAACCCGTGCCATCAAGCTGAACTGACGGCGCAGGAAGCTGCTAAAGAGCTATATCCAGGCAAAGAAAACAAGACACTGCAGCGTGTTGTCTTACATTGATTCGACAACGCTACTTATCGCCAAAACTTGTACTTTTAAGTTAAAACAATCCGTTGGCCATGTTGTTGCCAAACTGAAGTCATATTCTAAAAGTGCCGCAATCAGAGACATGGACGACGCAACACCGAATGACCAACGGGCTGCCGTTGAAAGTGAGCGCTCAGTGTTTTGTCGTCCACATCTCTGTGTCTTTGATTTTTGCGCTTTTGAAAGCTCACTTGTATTTTTAAGTTATTGAGTTTCGCAAAATGAAATACTATGGCTACCGCTTTGTAGCACTTTATTCCTTGTGGTATCGGTAGCGCTAGGCAAATCATATCCTAAGACTCCCTAGCACTGCCGCCTTCCGCGCCCTATTCATTGGATACCTTAGAATTGGGACCCCTATTCTAAAAATCCCTAATGTTCACGAATTACGTATCTTGTGTAGCCGACAAGGACGAGCGACGTGGCATATTTGTACGTATATACCGGTGTCTCACTCGGTGCCTGAAGATTCTTATGTGCGGGACACTAATCTATATTACTCTGGCAACGATAGACCAACTGAAATCAAAGAAACCTACTCGTATTTACACAAAAGCGATTTTCAAATACATTAGTATATAGGCTGTACATTTCAATGCACTCGCTTCGTCGTGCGCAAACCGAAAATAATGTGTTTCGGTTATGAGAAAACCAAGACAGGCTCATTTTCATCCTTCCCTTTCTGTCTGGCCTGTTATTTGGTCAGAATGGCTCTCGAAATGAGGTTGTAACAGCAGGAAAAAAACACAGACGTAACGAAGAAGTCGGAACAAAGAAAAAAATATTCCTTTGAGAGGAACTCGAAAATCCTCCTCTAATTGTCCGCGTTTTCGTTTATGTCCGATGCTTTTGTCTCGAGTTCTGAGCGACACTTATTGAATCTGGTGAAAATGAAAAGTCTAGTCTTCCATACGAAGCAGTGTCGTTTTCTTTTCGGCTCTATAAGCAGCGATTACGTTCGGGGTTGCTACGATTATTATCTCGTATGTGAGTGGGACCCTCGTTTCTTTCTGAGACACGAAGAAGCCAAGATTAAAGACTAGCGGTGTATCATAATTGTAATTTGTGGCTTTATATCGCGCAACGACTATGGCATGGATTCGATCCCGTGAGCATCTTTGCATGGATTCGAACCCGGCACGTGAGCATCTTTGCAAAAAATAGTCTTTGCGGTTGATGGTATCTACAGGGTGAATTTAGCAAAGGTTACACATTTCGATCGAGTCGTAAAAATACAGGATAACGTCTCTGGCGCTTCAAACTTTGCAGACTGATAGTCATTCGCCTTAAGTTTTATCCATATTTTTTCGAATGCTGTTACTTTGTAGAAAAAAATGTTAGAAGCAAAGCAAATTCCCACCCCATGCATTTTCTGTCCTATACCACCCGCAAACCGCCATTTTTTCCTCTGTCTGCTTCACGTTCACATTCACACGTACAGGTGGCGCTGCCTGGAGACGAAGCAAAACCAAAACCTTCGGAACAACCAACAACGGACGAAATGCACGGTTTCGAGGCAGTGCCACCTATACGTGGGAATGTGAACGTGAAGCAGACAGAGGAAAACAATGGCGGTTTTCCTGTGGCACGACCTACTCTATACTAGAGACCTAGACAGCTGGCGATCCCCTATGAGAGAGACGGGTCACGGGTTAGTTACGTTAGTGACCGCTGCAAGCGCCACATAGCATTATTGGGGAGAGGGAATCACCCTTGCCACCGCCTTTAGTCTGCTACTGCTACGCAGGGATACACAGGCTGTTGCTGAGCACGCGCTATTATCTCTTTTATACTGCTTCATCGTTGTCAACACAGCCTACCATACATCGCCGCGGTTTCGACAAGTCACGTGGTAACGAATAGTGCGAGCTAGCGCCAAATCCCATAGCCAAGCGGCGATTGCCAGAACTACTACCCCGGTGCTGGGAGCATTGCGCATGTCCAGGTCTCTAGTATAGTAGTAGGTCGTGTCCTGTGGTACAGGCCATAGGAAATGCATGGGGTGGGAATTTGCTTTGCTTCTGAGTTTTTTTCTACGAAGTGACAGTATTAAAAAAAAAAAAAACATGGATAAAACTTCATGCAAATGCCTATCAGTCTGCAAAGTTTGGAGCACCACAGACGCCATCTTCTATTTTTACGATGCGATCAAAATGTGTAACCTTTGCTAAATTCACCCCGTATATCTATGGGGCGTCGTGTGGAAGCGGAGCAGCCAGAGATGCAAATTTTCCGGATTCGAACTGCTGAAAAAAAGTTTGTTTGTTTTTTTCATGGAAAATAGCGATTTTTTTATTTAAATTCTTGCACGACTTACATTTTACAGCTACAGCTCTTTGAGGATGGTTTTGCGGCGTTGACGGTGATTATGGCGTGCGTAGCAGAAACGAAATGACGTCATCGCGCAATGACGTCACAAGATCACGTGGTACAATGAATGCCACAATGACATCACACTCACCATGGCAGCACACCACCTGCTGCACCGCCATTGGCCGGCGCGGTACTCAATAGCAGTGCACAGAGAGGAAAGTAAACCCGTACACTCTAAATATTTTCACACCTTTAAAGGTGTAAAATTGGTGTATTCTCATGTATTACACCTATTTTACACCCTAGAACCTTTGGCTTGAAAATTTTCGAGGGTGTAACTATGGTGAATTACACCCTTTTATGAGACATTGTCAGGAGGGTGTGATGAGGGTGCAACAGAGGGTGTATTTGCAGGTGGGACAGGCTCCATAACACAGGCTAAATGTATTCCTGTTCCTGTGCAGTGTTGGAGTGCTTGTGGTACTCAGAACTTAAGCTTGTGATACAAGTTGTGATATAAAGACCAAATGCACAGTTACTCAACATTTGGTACACTGTCATCTAACCCCTCAAGGTTAGATGACTGGAAAATATAAAATTACTACTATGTGATAAAGCTGTATGAAGTGATGCGTTTGAATACCTTCATGCCTACGTAATGTAGGATATGTATGCTGCATGGCATAATGTCAACCTAATAAAAGCATAACTATTCAGTTCTTGTGATTGTGTCTGATATGTATGATGCCCGCATATGCCCACATCAATCACCTATAACATGTGTGTGCTGTGCAACATGTGTCTGCGATGTCCTATTTTTGCTTCACACGGGGTACAGCTGAGTAGTATACCTGAAAAGTATTACAAGTTCAGTGTGAGAAAAGTATATTCTTGACTTTTTAAAGAATATTTTGCATGGCTGTGATCGAAGAGTGATGCCAAGATAGCCACAATGACACTCCAAACTGCCAAGCATGTGCCTTCTGTACAAACTAGAAACACCATATTTTCGCAGTGAAGCTGTAATAATTTCCAGCTGCCTGTTCTACGGTCTGCAGGTTACATTACACCCTTCCATACAATTACACCCTTGATTTCTTGATGGTGTTCCGTTACACCTTAAAAGGTGCGCGCCATGCACATGTTCTTTTACACCCTTTAAGGTGTAAAATTATTTAGAGTGTAGGTGTGCGCTTGTCGTCATTGTGCCAGACTCGTGACAATTAGGCGGCCACGCAAAGTGTACACACCATCTGAAGAGTTGGAATGAGTTAAGGCAGTGATGTCGGAAAGTTGGTGTCTTTCTCCATCCAGTTCTTCGCGCCGTTTTTCCCTATTCAAGAGTTGAGAGCGCAGCGCGCCGTTGCTGCTCGTGAGCGGCGTCGCACACAAAGTGAAGCAAAACGAGAAGCGGCACGTGCCGCCAATAGGAGAAAGTCAGAAGACCCCGCAGTGAGACAACACGATATTATAACATGCATAAACGGTTCGAGGAATGTGTACGTGAAACGAGTCCGTCGGAGTTTCAGAGGTCAGCGCAGAGTTTGCCGAGAAGTACGTGGGGGCAGTTCGTGATTGGATGCGAAAAGACATGTTTTTCTTTCTTGGGGCGGGGGGGGGGGGGGAGAGGGGAGGAACAACTCATAGTATCATATATTCTAAATACAAGTTTTATTTGATTAGCACACAATTACGAAGTATAACAAGTTTAGGTCAGTGGAACTATTATCGCAATGCATAACTAGAACTAGCAAACGGTCATATGTTGAAAGATGAAAGTCACTGAAAAGGTTAGCCAGCTGTAGGACTCGAACCCACATCTTCTGGATTGAGGCTTTGTATGTATTTGTCCCTTCTATGTTGTTCCAGCCTCAGAACATCAGTTCTTTTGTTATGTCAAGGTGCAAATTTCCCCGTAAGTTTGATTAGCTAAATTAGAACAACGGCTTTGTCAGATGTTCTTTTCAGGAAGAAATAATTTTAAAAAAACTGGAGACAAAGTCACTTTTTAATTGCTCAGTGACTAGGATTTACAGGAGTAATGAGCGTCCGCCATATGAATAAAAAGTGTATTGTGTATTGTGAGTCTCCGTGTCAACTTCGTTCGTGTCTCCGTCCTTATTCGTTACCTTCATCAGACTCACGGAAACGTTGTCTGTTCCAGAATAGCTTTAGTTTGGTTTAACTAAAGACGAAAATAAAGAAACGTAGGGTATATTGGACAAACTCACGTTAAAAGAACAACTGCATGAAAAAGGGCAAGTTGGCCCCGTTTATGCTGTATACATTTAAAACTCCTCTTATTTTTATGTTCGTTTTTGGAAATTTTGGGCAGTTTTTCGGACGCCGAGGAAAAAACGAGCGAAAACCATTTCCTTTTGTTGCCAGTTTTTTTTCCCCCCTCCCTGAAGCCTCACATCGCTAGGAACAGTAGAATTATCATAGTAGAAGCCAAGGGTGCTGCTGTAGCGGAGAACGACGACAAGAAACACCCAATTTCTTCTCTGCCCTACCACCTATATATTCGCTGGTACTTTCGGTTAGGTTCAAATACCAACCATGGGATTAGCACGAAGTCTATACGCTCGCTTCGTCAGAAGACCTGGTTTCCATTGGCTTCGTTCCTTTTTTCCTATTTAATATTATGTGCTTATTAGCAAGCTTTATTGTGAGAGTCGTAATATTCTACAATAATGTTGTAATATATTTTTGTCCGTTTGTTCGTCACGAGAAGGGAAGTACAAAAACGTCCAGTTGGGAGGAACATGCTTCTACAGTGCAGTCTTGCGCATGGAAACTCTGCCATTTTAACCTGCCTCGATCTACTATACGAAGCAGTGAATTTTGGCTCAACATGTGTAGAGTTGTTCATGGAAGTGACTGTCGTAGCAAGGATAAGTTGTGAAATATCATCAGCTATTGTGTGCGCACGTGGCTTGGGAGAGAAAGGTTACGGTTGTGGCCACAAAATTTCTCCAAACAGTGACAGTGCAAAGGCTTTAGAGTGGTGGACGGGATTATCAAGTTTCAATTCAGAGTAAGCATGAATTGAAGTATTTTTCTCCAGTTTTCCAAGGGAGGGAATTGGTGAGATGTGCGGGGTGGGTGAAATGTAAAGCACAGCGGTGTTACACGGCAGCGGTTGCAAAGTTTTAGAACTCGTCTCAGATGATGACTCAGCGATAGCAATAGGCAAGATAGGGTTAACAAGCGGGCGTTTAGGGAACGTTTAGCGAGATGAGTACGAAATCCTTTTGTGGCTCATCCCATAGAGCGAACAATACAAAAAGTCATGACGTTGATTCGTGCTTACGTGGCAGCAGAAAGCTATGACGTTTTGCGCATCTTCCGCTAGAATGGTTGTCTTCACTACACTGCAGTAAAGCAACGCCGTCTATTACCATTCGTGTACGGATTCTTCCTCAAGGTTCAAAACGTTTCTGCATTACGTGCTTTATTTCAATATACCGTTGCCTCGGTACTCTCAAGCCGGTTGCGAACATTCTAGAACCCCAACTAACCCTAATGAATTGATTTGGACGCCAAGATTACGGGACATATCAGCAAGCAGCACCTTACTGGCATCAGTAGTATAGTTTGAAGGATAATGATGTCAGTTCCCGTACAACATTAACGAGCTTCATGATGTTGCTCTCCGACGGCACGACGTCGGGGGACAATATTCTTCAACACGTAAATGAACCGATATTCCTTTCATAGATGCTGCTAGCCTGCGCTGAGCCCCCTCAAGATAGTATATGTTAATGCTATGCTTTACCTCAATCTCCAGGTTAACCTGCCACAAAGAAAAGAACAAAGAAGCTCAGTACGCAGCCAGAAGTGCTTTTGTTCGTTAAGGACCTCTTTCGTTTTCCCTTGATAAGGCAAAAAGAAAAGCTCCCAAGAAAAACAGCGATAAAGAATAACAGCACCGCCTCAACGAAGGAGCCTTTGTGTCTTTTTGTATTATTTGAAGTCTTTTCTTTTAACGTCCAACGAAAAGAGGAGGGACACCAGTATCTTATTTCTTATTAAATTGGCTTTTCTCTCTCTCTCTCTCTCTCTCTCTTTACGAGGCTCGGTGGTATGGCTCCCACGAAATTACCTCTATTCTCTATCTTCTATACGTGTGTGTTGTTTTTGTACAGCAGCGGGGTTCTCTATGGGTAAGAATAGGCCAAGTTGGGCAGTATAGACTGGCTCGGAGGACTTCAGGATATTGTGTGGTTGAAGGTGTGTGTATATAAAGGCATCCCGTTTATGGCGTTTGAGAGCGCGTGTTTGTGTGCGAGTTCAGTGTATATACAGTAATAACATACTCCGACGCGAAAAAAATGGGGGGGGGGGCATATAAAGCGGCCACCTAATTTCCGGGGAACAATATGGTGCCGGCAGTGTTCGCTTCCTAACACTTTTATTTTTTCTGTCACCGCGTGCTCCTTATATGTGCCTGTCTTTATTACGGCATATCTGAATAAGTTTTTATATCGATATACTTTACTGTACGCATTGTTATTGTCGTCAGCTGGAGTGCTATGGCGTTGATGTTTAATGTCACGTGTGTGCTGCTCAGCTCTGTAAATTGAAGCAGCTCGGCACAGCTGCGTTTACATGCACTGATATGTTGACTGAAGGCCCAGTCGACTGGCGACAGATTCGGACGGATTCAGACGACAGATCTTAGACTGAAGCGCCACCCTCATCTGAACTGTAACCTTGATATTTAGATACGTTACACACAGCTTTGTCGTTGCGTGAATTTCTTTACTTCTCAAATAGTTTTGCAGCCTTTCGGTACGTCATTCTTTTCATAATCAGTCAGCAGTCACTTGTATTGTAACATGTGAATTGCGGGACAGGCGGCAGCCATGATGACTTTTAAGGAACTCTACCCGCTGCTTCGAGATGTGTGGCGTAATGTACTTGTGTATGATGCCGAAAATAAAAGCTGTCGAACTATAAGTGTATTCATCGTAACCTGTTGTAATTTTTCTTTCCTCAAATTAAAGGGCGAGCGACTACACCTGATTATTCTCCTTTATCAAATTGTGGAGATGACACGTTCGCGAGTCCCACTGTCTGCTGCGCGTGATTTCTCACCACGCTACAATATGTGAGCGATCCTCTTGCCTACCACCACCGATAAGCGAGGCGGAGGGGGGGGGGGGGGAATATATATTTATTGAAAGGAAAGGTCGGAAAGCGAAGGAAAGCGAGGCGGATTGCAATAAAGAGCGACCCATTTTCCCTCTCTCTCCCTCTTTTTTTTTTTTTTTTTCTGATCAGTTGGTATCAGACGAGGCCAAGGCAGTCAAGGCTTCAACGATCAACTAAATCGCCAACATTTTCTAACATTTTCTTTCTTTCTTCTGTTTTGTGAACTGTTTCGAAATTGTTTGCGCACACACATACACAATACCTGTCATGCTCCGGGAACCAAGATGATCATTAAAAGAGCCAAACAACACAGCTTAGTGGCGGATCGCCTATAAACTGTCACACAGTCACCACTGTCTACTGTCATGCAAGAAATATTGCAAGGAAATTGTTCTCGACACGCTGACTTGGACGTGGATCAGCTGTGTCTTCCTAAACACATGTTACATCCAAGCCAAGCAGAGTCAAGGCTGTCACACTTGCAGTGCATTCTACAAATAATGAAATCCTGCTTCGTACATTCCGTAGTTCAGTATGCCATCACCTTACAACTTGCGACGGAGTAGTAAGGACAAACGTGGACAACAACTACAGCAGGTCCTGAATGTAACTCATTTCCACAGCACCTTCTCTCAATTTCATATGCCTTGTTACACGGGGATCGATTATTTCTGGCATCAAGTAATGTATGTAGGAGTTTTTGAGCTGGGGCAACAGGCGTCCCCACAACGATGGGTCTTTTCTTATTTTAAGTACCTGCATGTCCGTGGGTGACCAGATCGCAAGCTTGCAATAACTTCTCTTAGTTATATTTAATTGCGCTTGGATCTTATAAAAGTATTTATGTGATCGCGGCAGTTACAGTGGACCTTCTTTCGAAACTTTGACGCCAATGGCATGTCTTTTAGCAGTTTCCACGGTGGACGGGTAGTTTTGAGCGCTTGCAGGGCATTTGATCTCAAGGATGCCATCGTCATCAATCAGGCGATCGGGGCTCGTGGACACGTACGGCGTGTCAGGATCCACAAAAAGACCACAGGGCTTCACCACACAGGGTAGATTTCTGGCTTGGAATACGGAAGCTGCGTCATTCTCGTGGTCCATACCGTATTGGCAATCCTTGCTATGGAATGACCTGGGATACAATATCTGCTTCACAATTGACGAGTAGTTGAAAGTCGCTCGATGCGGCTGATATATGCTGTAAATCGAGGTGGAAGGTATCTTCTGCTTTCTTTCTGCCCGCCAAAGTGAGCACTGACTTTGTTCGAGCGTAAGTCTTATTTTGTCCGCTAGCTCTTTAGCTTTCTGCAGAAAGCTGGTATTCTCGAGGTCCAGCCTTTGTGAATCCGGCCCATAGTCCTTGTCTCCGGCGACACTCGCAAATTTTGGCATCCTGCAGGGATTGTCGCGACGCAACGCTTTTCTGCGTGCCTTGCGGTCGTCTCGTCTCTTTCTTTCTTCTACGATCTTGATCAACGAAGGCGTCGGACTCTTCCCGGCGGACTTCCGCAGGTAGAATGCGTGCCACTTTGCGCCTCTCATGTTGTGTGCGATGGCTGCAAGGCGACACCTATTTGCATACCCCCTGCAAAGTCCACCCACTGTACGAGCAACCATGCTCGTGTATCTTCCAGCCGCATTGCTCGTTGCGTCCAGAAGGAGCACATCACTCCTGTCAGCGAGTATATCAATGGCCTTTTGAATTTCAACCATCATGCCGGTTCGTATTAGAAGCCTCCCCTTTTCGGTCCGTCGTTCGTCTTCAACCGCATCACCTCTCTTGATGGGACAATGCTCAGAGGGACAGGCGCTGTGGATGCCGAAAACATGATACGTACGGGCCGTTTTTCAGTTGGTGACGTAGCCTTCGTGTCGCTTCAGACGTCACAGCGTGGGTGTTTTGGGCATGTCGTCTAATCGTGGACCTCGCGAGACCCTTTAGGATTCGGATATTCGCTGACGACAAAATGCTCCTGGCTTCCCTTCCATCTGGTGATGCGAATGCTTTGGTGTCTTTTGCAGCGATGTACAGTCTTTTAGTGTAATTTTTGACCAGGTGATTCACGCATTCAACTTTCTTTACCAATGGACCGTATGAAACTTGTGTTTGAACAGCAACGAAAACGCTGCTATCTCCATCGCCAATCAGTGTCGTATATCTGATTCCGTACATTCGTTCACTTTCTTGGAAACCCTGGACGATAATGTCGCACTCCATTGAGGTCGAAGATGAAGCCCAGTTGCGTGCCCAGGTGTGTGGAAAAGGATCTTTCCCTTCAGACTCCGCACGTTGACGAAGAGTGCAATACTTGTTCCTGACGCCAATGTACAGTATCTTTCTTGAATATTTGCGGACGAAAACCACGACACCGCTCTTTACATTGTAGCTGTGCCCAAAAGACCTTTTACTCCATCCTCCTTCCACTATGACCGAAATCTGCCAAAAGCCGTCAGGATCAGGACATTCTTCACGTTGCTTCGCCAATTCGATTTCCTCTTGAGCGGCAGCCTTCATAGAGTACAACGTTGCAGCGTGCAAACTCTCGCCAACTTTGTCCTCGCACTTCTGATACAATTTGTAAGAAAGGAACGGACGGCCAACTGACGCTGTAAGTTCTCTGGCTTGTGAGAACCCAATTCCGACCGCGAGACATCCTCGAACAAACATTACTGCCTTTCGAATTTAGTGGAGGTTGTGTGCGCACAAAATGACTAAAGGTGCCGAGAGGTGATTTGGTGCAGCGATATTCCAATGTGACACTCAGCCCCACTCTAACTTTTTTGTAGAACCGAAGTTGGCCACAAAACACGCAGTTGTGAATGAGTAACAGCAGCTTTTTCGTATCCCCCTATCACTTGTTGAAAGTTGATGACTACGGTGGCTCTTTCAGCATCTGCAGTTTCTGACACCATCGACTGGCTTGTGTTGACAGGGGTTTCTGGAAAGTCGCACGCAGAGGTTGCGCGGACAACGATGCCGTACGAAGCGGATGCCGTTTGGTCTCGCTTCCCGATCTGCCATCAACACTCGGCGCGGATGCTGGTAGTTCCAGATCACTTCTCTGCGACTGCTGCCGGTTATTACTGCCTGCGTCGTTCTTATCTTATGGTGTGGCATGAAAGTACATTCCTGTGGCATTCCCGTGTTCGGGCGTTTTGAGGTAGACACCCATTGTGCTTCAGTATCCATCACGTCCGCGTCAATTACACAGGACTGATCCCTAGAGATGAAATTACAAACAAAGACATGTAAGCGTATTGGACAGTAGGTAACGCTAGAGCATGTAACCGTAACGCTCACGCGTTTCCTCTAGCAAAAGCAATAGTATACCCAACGTGGGTCAGCAATAACGCGCTGCAAGCGCAAGCGCTGCATCAGGTCATCACTCACTTTCCAAGCTAAAAAGGAAAAAGGAAGTGAGCTTTTATTTTATTTTAATTTTATTTATTTATTTATATTTTTATTTTTACTGCGGTGAATTACGTACTTTACTTTCGAAGAACGTTTGCAGTGCTTTGGGGATGTTTCCACTTTAGGGATTAGACAGCTATAAATTATGTCATACGACGCCTACCTGTTAGAGTTTTCCGCCAATGATGTGGCAACAAGCCGCATGCTCTTGCGAGCTGTGGCAATGCTTCTTGCTCTTTTCGTTCGCTTCCTTGCTTTTGGTGGACGTTTTCTTGACGTTATCATTTGTGGATAGGAGGATCGTACACAACTGGGGAACTTTCTCGAGAGTAAAACTTGCCAGCACCAACAACGGCAGCTTTTTTATTTAGTTGAGACACTATACGATCTCTAATACGTTTCGTGAGCCAAATGTTCAACTAAAATTTTCAGCCACGAGCCCTCAAGTGACATAGAGGATATGATTGCCCAGAAAAACAAAGACAGAATTCGTAATGTAGATCGGAGAGTTTGCCCTGCATGCGCTTGCTCGCGCACCTTCTCCCGTCCCCTCTCCCAGCTAGGTGCGAAAGCCTACGTCCTTCTCCCAAAGCGGAAGCTGGATATGGTGGCAGTACAATGCAGCACCGGCTAGCAGACGGCAAACAGCCAAATTTATGTCCAGTTCCCCCCGGAAACTGGAGTGCCTTGACACCAAACTTCAACTGAATGGTGATCAGAATCAACGTTTGCACTGCTGGACACCATTCTGAAAAGGAAAATTTTCTTCACCGACGTTATACCGACCGTTTTCATGCTCGCCCCATAGGGCTCAATGTATTTGTTTCCAAGGAAGAAAAAATTTGTATAAATTCAACCGTGTGCAGAAGATGAATTAAAAAGGTGTCAATACCTACATGGTCTCTTCCATTCTTTTATGCCCAGAGTTTGACTCCCTAAGAGCCGTGGTTTGCGAGATGAACTGGACACCGTGATCCCATAGAGATTACATTCGGGTGATTCCGCCTTAAAGGGGCTACGAACTCTATCAAGCTACACTCTTAAAAATGAACTTCACCGCATAGCATGCTCCTAGCCAACCATCACCTAAAATGATATACGAGGGGTCTTCAAGTCAAACCGGGACTTTCTGTCTCCTGAGTGTACAAATGGCTCGCGCTACTTCTTTTTCGTCATTTTCAAACGCGACAGGCCTCCGCGTTCACCACGTGGTGGTCCAAAGTTTGTGCAAAACAGAAGACACGTGCTCGACAAGATGGCCGACAACGCGGTGAGCGCGCACATCGAACAGCGAATTGTCATGAAGTTTCTCGTGAATGAAGGCGTAAAGTCATCTGAAATTCACAGAAGACTTCAGACTCAGTATGGCCACAGTACACTTAGCCGCAGCAAAGTGTCTGAGTGGTGCAAACGGTTCCGAGACGGCCGTACATCAGTACAGGACGATCCCGGCCGGGGCGGCTCAGAGCCCAGTGTCAGAATTCCTGAGAACATCCAACTTGTGGTGCGCCTGATCCTCAAGGACCGGCGGATAACATTCTCGAACTGCCTCGAAAGACGGACCTTTCTGTGGGAACGTTGAACACACTCATTCATGAACACCTCCAGATAGAAGTTCTTACCTCCTTTAAAGGAGGTAAGAACTCCTATCTGCATGTATTTCGTTACGGATTTAATAGATGTAATATCGTTCTTCTACGCTTCGTAATTCTATTTACCAACTGATTGTTCAATTATTCTCCTTCATAACTTTTGCAGCATTAATACAAAAACGCACTCTCTTTCGTATTCGGGAGAGTAGACACACCGCCGTCCAGATACCTCTATCCATCGTTACGTCATCTGAAGAATTGTAGCACCCAATGAGATGCCAACGCGGAGGTACACATAAAGCTCTGCTTTACCCTCTTCAAGATGAACTTCACTACATAGCATGCTCCTTGCCAACCATCATCCCGAATAACAGCGCTCTCGTCTCTGATTTGTTGAAAACGAGAGGCGCAGCCCACTTTGTAGCCGTGTATAATAGATACATAATAGGCTCCTCCTCTAATTATCAACAAATCATGGGCGAGAACGTTGTCATTCGGGAAGATGGTTGGCTATTAGCGCGCTATGTGCTGAAGATACGCACCTATCAAATTCACCTGTACAAAAGGTATCACAGACAACACGTTGAAATCGCCGTTTGAAGCCGACGCAGTCGGCCTGCTCGCTTGGTGCAGTTCATAGCTCCTTTAAGTGATCCCCTGAAAGAGGGAACGTTCCCGGAGCACCAACTTAACGCGCCCATTGCCTTCATGTAAACGTAGCTGTCATATGCGTTTGCAGGTGAGTCGAGCTTATCGCGAACCATCGTCAAATGACTGAAGCCGCCAGGCACTCCGCCGGGCAACTTTGGGTCACAATATGCATATTGTGACCCAAAGTAGCCCAGCGGAGTTTTCAGGTGTTTATACATGTTTCTTTTGAGGGAAAGGAAACAAATAAACAAATAAAAGTATCTAAACTCAGTGAATAAAACGATGTAAGCCGACGTTGAGCCGTGTAGTGTGTTTTTTACTATTCTAGTGGTACATTTAAACGGTCAAGACGGAACGTGAAACGTTCTGGCTATATAGGGCAGGCCAAATTAGACTTCGATTGGATTCGTAGCATACAACAATCTTCTGTGAGCCAACTTCGGAGCACAATGTCTCCCGACATGTTCTACCTTGACCCAGATTTGGCTGGTGTGTTCTTTATGCTGATAACAATCGGTCACAATATTGCCGCGGCCTGCGTTTGACGCGCCGAATACATGGCCGAATAAGAAATGCTCGGGCTTATCTGTGCGTGTCACTTGATTCCGTCATCTTGGATACCTCGTCTAGGTTCTCAGACCAGTATTCGTTCTGCGCTCTAATGCAGCGCATGCAGTGGGAATAGAATATCAGTGTCGAATAGAAAACTGGGGTCTCCTCCCCAGAAGAACCGACTCCATACGTTTACGGGACAAATACGCCGCTAATACAGCACCCTCGTTGAATGTTTTCCTCGTTATACTGTACCCCTGCATGTGGCTCCACCGCACAGCTCACAGTCGTCAGCCATCGTCATCAAACCACTGGACATCGAACAAGCGTGATATTTTACCAACGTTTCTCTATTCTCTGTACCTCTCGGTGATATTGCGCGGCTTTGAAAAGTCCGCTTGTTTATACGGTTACGCAATGTTACAATATAGCGGGAACGAAACTTGGCGCTCGCAAATGGAATTTCGAGGCAGGAAGTTGAGGCAGGAAGGAGGCAAATTGCGCGAATAGGACTCCGTTTATTTTGATCTCGGATCCAGGTATGATAAAAAGAGGAAGCCAGTGGCTGCAGGACGTGCGGGGACGCAAGATAGCCTCCCGCTTCGTTTTGGGCGGATGCACCTCATTTCGCACTGCGAAATTGGGTGCAGACTTTATTCACCAGCATCTATCTCATTCTGGGTCTGCTTGGGATATTGGTCGCTGTACAGATAGGCTGTTTGTCCGTGCGCGCGTTGCAAATCAATACGCCGGTATCTATCGTATCCACGCGTGCAGCTTGTGCGCTTGTTTCCTCGTTGTCTCGCGTATAGTGACACTTTCCTTCGCACCCTTAAAAAAAAGAGAAATTCAAATAAACATAACTGCAAAAAAATGTCACGAAGAGGCGTACGTCTTCCGTTTTCAACAAATCAGGGAGAGAAAGATGTCATTCGGGATGATTCGTGCACTTCAGTGCCCCTTTTACTGGCGTTCTCACGTCGTGGCTGAGTTAGAGTAGACGTGATCTTTTCTGTGACATCTCAGACAATCGTGACATCTCTTCGGAGCACTCGTGTGAGGCAACAAACCTGTAGTACTCGGGATGTTGTGACATACTCCTCCTTGTCCCTCGCCGCGCTCGCTTGCGCGTATTAAACCCCTTCTATTTCCCACTGTCTCGCGCTGTCCTCTTTGTATCTTTTCACATCTGTACGCCGCTCATAGGTTGTCTCGCGGGCGTAACGTGTAATTAAGAAGAGAAAAAACGAACTGGAGCTGCAGCAAAGAGACATATTTCTGCGGTTGAGGTCTGTTCAAAGAAACTTGTAACATCTTTTCGTTCATCTTTTCTTCGTCGTCTTCATCTGCAGCAGTACATTGTTTGTGAGGGATTATTTGCGAGTTCCCGGAATGAGATGTTAAGGACTACAAACATATACAATAACAACTGGCTTACTGAGCTCTAGATCACGGGTTCTTTTCCGGTTGAGGACGGTAGCATTGTGGGAAAGGCAAGCATTGCTTTCAGCACTGTGTGAGGGACTTCCGGTTTAAGAATCCCGGCTGATTATTCGTAGTCTTATCTTGAGGCACGTACAGCATGTCCTCACACATTTAGACTCCAACCAAAAAGGAGTAAACTGAGGAGAATGGACATTTTTCACATAACGCGTATCCTAGCTGCTCTCCAGCGAACTACGCTCGGCGCGCGCCAAAACAAATCCAGGTGGGTAGGAACCAAAACCGGTCCGCAGTGGGACCGACGAGCTCGCGCCGTTCGTGCGGTCTCCCCACTGGTCCCCACTTCAGTCGGCCCCGTACTGCGCCATCTAGTGAAGACGGAGATAACCCTCTCCGGTGCCCCAAGGTCATGCGCATGCGCATAGGCTGTTGTGAAAAAAGTCCATTACCTAGATTGCCATTACTCCCCATTTTAGTTCCCAGATCCCAAAATTTGCTCCCCAGCGCTACAAATAGTTCATATTCCATGCATTTACTTCCGAAAGGGGCCAATAGTTGAGCAACGCGTCGACTTCCTGAAAGGGCTAAAATCACTATCTTTTTTTTTTCTGTTTCTAGTGGTGTACATAAGCTCACTTTAGGTGTAATTCTACTCAAAATAATTATCATCATTATGGATAAAGCCGGTAAACTGAAAACGTCTCAAGTTGAACGGTACCGCCGTAGAGCATCAAGCTTTGCGAAACACATCTATCACCTTCGTACCGAGGGCATGCCGTTTTCATCTATAGCATGTCCTGCCCCAAAGGGCTGTGTCTTAAAGTTTATGGTATAACTATAACGTAAGATGCGAAGTACTTATGCCACAGCGAAACCGATTATAAAACTTTCATGCTCCTCAAACTGCATGCGTCTCAACCCACCGGTCTGGGGCTGCAACAAATTTCTCCGCATTAATTTAATGTGCCGCAATTAAATATTACCCCGTGGTATATACGAGCTTAACCCCAATGGAAGAGCGTCTCGTGCTGTGCAGGAGCATTGGTCGGACGGCCTGGACGGGGGAGAATGTCGTTTTGGGGACACCCACAATTTGTTTGGCTGAACGTTGCCGCAACACTCGTCGTCCGCGTTGAACTCTAACGAGATTATCAACGTGGCCCTCACGCATTTCTTACTAGTGGCTATACGAGCAGGTAAATTGCTGCGCAACTCTACCTAATAGAGAAGCACACGCTCGACAGTCGGGAAAGACCATTCGTGTTGGTTAGACTAGCGCGCGTGTTTTAATGACCGTACTCATTAATGAGAACTGCGGACGCAATGTTCACGTGGGAAGATGAGTTTAGGAGCGAACTTGAGATGAACTTAATGATACACTGCAGCATCAAAAGCAGCCACCTCGCTGAATTCGGCAGCGGACACCCCTGTCATGGCATTTCAAATCATCTTGTCCCCGCGAACGCTCTAGAAATCAGTACTGTTGCAGAACGTTTCCTATCTCACATTCTCGTATCGGCAATTACTTACATGGACATGTTACTGTTACGATATGAAACGCCTAAATGTACTGAGTGTACGTGTACACTCCGCACGTCTTCTTTTGAGAAGCAAAGTCGGTCCGCTATTATACCGGGTGGGGGGTATCGTTTATCAAAAGAAATAAAAAATAATGAGAAGAAAGAGAGGGCGGTTTGCGTGCCGAGATGGGTGGCTAGTTGCTACAGAGAGAAAACAAAACGGGGGGAAAAAAACGGGAAAAAAGACAAAACGCGGACACCCATCGCGGGACACACCAGCAAGACACATGATCCATTCAGTGCAAAGTTCGGTGGCTATGCCATCTGGTGGTCTCCTTCGGTTCACCATACAGTTCACCATAATAGCTTTCAGTCGGTCACGTTTGTTACAACATGTCACATATTGGTTGGTCACATTAGTTTGTCACAGGTTTGTTATTGACAGTTGGTCCAGTTCACAGTTGATCACAGGTTGTTGGTCACTCACGTCACAGCGTTTTGTATCTGTTCTTTGCTGTCAGACATTGCATACCAATGGGTCGGCCGAAAACATATCTCTCAAATATAATGTCTGCTCGCCGGTGTACTTTCCCGCATAGCTTCAACATCTGGCGTTATACCAGCCTGCGTTTCAGTATCTTCAAGATTAGCTAGATATAGAGCTAAATTACTTCGTCGAAAATGTATATTAGAAAGGGAGCGGTCCCCCTAAATTTTGGGTTATCAAAGACAAGTTAGCAGCTAATAAGAACTCAACGCTGATAGGAGATGAAAGTTGAGGCAGCATTTAGGGGGGCACTGAAGTGCAAAAAATTTATCCTCCTCGCGGAATGAAAGATGCCGTTACCGTGAAACTAACACAAAAGGAACGCGATTCATCCGTTACGTCGTTCGTGATGTATGAGCGAAATGAATCCACATTTTTTTTACGCTTTCACTATTCCTCTCCTTCTCGGGAAGCCCGACGATGCGGAAAGGCGTCGGATTGGTCTCATCAAACAATCTCCCGCGATGATTGGACAAATCGTTTGAGGAGACCAATGACAGCCCGTTCCGCTTCTCTCTCCCTCTTTCCTTCTAGGGAAGGAGGGGGAGAGAAAGCATAAATTGCGGTTTCTTTCGTTCATAAATCACGAACGACGCAACGGATGGATCCCGTTACTTTTGTGTTAGTGTCTCATTCCCTTTGTGTTGGTGTCCCGTTCCTTTTATGTCGGTATCTCGTTCTTTGTGTGTCGGTATCTCGTTCCCTTTGTGTCGGTGTCTCGTTCCTTTACTGTCTTTCATTACGCGTGGACAGGTTGGGGTGTTTTAGTGCCTCTTTAATGCCGCCTGTTCTTTTCTCGAAAAACTAGTGGAGGGGGCCGAGTGGGAAGACCCCGCCAAGTGCATACCTCAGCCGTCAAGCGGCGACGCAGCTCAGGGATTGCTTTGTCGACCTCTGCTAGCTTACAGGGGTTGCGACACTGCGCTCCAAGTTGCTTCAGATGCAATTATTTGCGTCCATGCGAATCTGAATTCTAGGTTTTACAGCAAAGGGTGGTGGAGGGGATAGCGAGATTCGCGAATAGCGTAGGGTATCCGACTCTGACGTCACCGCGCACGTCTCCGCCAATGAGGTAGCGCGAGAGACGTCACGTCCTTACGTAATACGAATGGGTGTGGCTCTCTCTCCTTAAACGTCTGAGCCTGACGCGCACGCGTGCTCAAGGGTTTATATATCGAGGGTTTATTGTGACTAACATCCAACGCGATTCGGTAATTTTGCTTTAAAAAATGCCTGAGCAGTTCGTACTACACTTCGCACACACCAAGGATGGACACGGTGGTTTCCCGTGGACGTCGGATTCACGCTGTTATGGTGCGCTGCGAAATGAACGATATTAACTCTACATCTATACTCGCAGCGCAGGTGCAATTAACGCTGAGATGCAGCAGAACGGTATACAGTCTCTCGTCTACAGTTGTCGAACTGTGTAATTAGAGAACGTAGCTCGAGTGGTCTTTCTCTGGACATGTGTTCAGCGACCGATACTTGGGGAACTGTACTGCCGACTCCGCAGGAAACTGTGCGAGGAACCACGCTCTCAGAACCGAGCTTCATCACATAACAGTTCCTATCCAACCATCACCTGGAACGACATCGTTCTCTGCCCTGATTGGTGAAAACGTGAGGCGTACGCCCTCTTGTGACACTTATACCGCTTAGACTGCGATAGTTGAGCATGTTATGTGATGACGATGTTCTATATCTGTTTTTTTTTAAATTGTTGACTCTAGGTATTGTTTGTTGTGCAAACTGTAAGATGGGACAAGCACAATGCTTGCCCACATCACGCGAACAACTCGTCAAAACAAAGGGCAGGCACTTACTGCTTCGTCTCCCTCCCCGACGAGTATGAAAGAACGCGGATATGAAGGGAGACAGCAACAGATGTTTCCGCCTTATGGGGCCATCGTCAGCAGTGCGCAGGTGGGCTTGTATGTGGCCTTGGCAGCTTTTTTTTTTTTTGTATTGTTGACTCTATGAGATGAGCCACAGAAGATTGTGTAGTCATCTTCCTAAACTTCCCCTAGCCATTTTGTATTGCAACTGTAGGATGGGACAAGCGTAAGCTTGCCCACATCGCGGTTCAAAAATAGTACTACCCTCGCCCTAAAAACGAAGAGCAGGCATGTACTACATTGTCTCCCTCCACGGCGATCATTAGAACGCCGATTTTTTGTTTTTAGAGCGTACCTCTTTATATGATTCGTCGATGATATCGGCGAGCGCATTGATCGTTCACATCGTTGAATTGACGGTGCGTAGCGAGCACGGAGACGCCGAGACGACGCCCAATGAAAGCATTTATGATTCTGTGACATTTCGTGGACACGGACGGCGGACGCACGCTGATCGATGTATCCGGCCGCGTCATTCGGAATACCTTCGTCCCTTGTCACGCAGGAGGACATGGCGGGTTCCCCTCATCCCCAGTCGCTCATTGTTGCGGCAGCGAGGATGCATGGTGGAGGGAACGTGCTGTCTTATTAATTCCAGCCTAAGGCGTGCGAATGAATGTACGTGGGGTTTCTGCAACGGTACCGCTGGTACGCAAAGTCACTTTGGCACAAAAGGCAATGTATCCCACACGCGAAGAACAGGATGGTGGCGGTGATACGTTCGCTCGCTGAATGAAATATAGGTGGTGATGGCGGCTTGCTGTTGTTGGCCTTATACGTGTGGGCAGCGTTGCGACTGCGTAGCCGATGTGAGATGGGACGAAAAGATGGGATGAACGAAATAAGGTCTGAGAAAGTCTTGTCCTTTAATCGTTAAGAAATTATGAAGATTGAAAGTTGATGAGTCTAGGTGGATTGACGTCGATATTATAGTACAATGTCCTTTGTGCAATGAACGCCTTTGTGCAGCAGTAACACCAGTTTGCGAACCCCGAGAGACAGCGACAGACACTTTGTTGTCAGTGAGATAGTACGAACACAACACCCTATATATATATAATATATATTTAATTATTATTATTAATTATTTATTATTATTAATTTTATTTTTTATTTTTTTATTTTTATTATATATGGCATGATTATTTCAAGATGGCGCCCAGTGCCGACACGTGTGTCATCTGCGCTCTGCCGTTTTACGGTAAACAATCTACTCTGAAGTGTACAAAGTGCGACAAACGGGTGCATGCTAAATGCATGAACCTTACCTCCGATGATGCCAAAATTCCGGACGTCGTAAGTCGTTTTTTATGCCCGCTCTGTGACTCTGTGCCATCGCCTTCGGTGACCACTAGGCCTAACGAGACCAACCTGCCATCGTCTCCGGCTTCCCCACCGGGATTCTCCCTGCCCCAACCGGATGGCCTTGACCTTGTTTCCCTACTCCAAGCTGCCCTTCAGGGGATTTCCTTCCTGACCGACGAGGTGGCCGCGGTCCGCCGTGATAACGCCCAACTCAAAAAGGAGTTTCACGAATCTTCTTCGGCTATGGTGATCCAGATCAACTCTCTGCGAGCTGAACTGCGTAAAGCTTCTCTTCGTAGGGATGCAGCCATCACTCCAAATTTTCGTGCAAATGTGGCGTCGTCGCAACCGGCCTCCCTCCCTACTTCGGCCCCATCTAAGGATTTGACTCGAATGCCGGGAGTCACGTTCACGGCACAGGCCGCTAAACTACCTGTAGGCAACACATCTTCACCAAGTCTTTCTAACGGTGAGATGTCGCCGATTGAAATGCCCAACGTACGTGCACCTCAGCCCAGAGCTTTCTTCGGCACGTCGATTTCCGAAGGCCTAAGCGCCGTGGAACCGCGCCGCGCCAACAAGGCACTATTCGTCACCAAGCTCCTTCCTGCGACAACTGTAGATGACATCACTGCATTCGTCGCAAAGAAAACTGACTCCTCGTCTATCAAGTGCACAAAGTTAAAATCACGTTACGAAACGTATGCCTCGTTCCACATCTCAACCGACGACGCTGCCTTTGACCTCCTTCACGATCCTGCGGTGTGGCCCTCTGGCTGCTTAGTCAAGCAGTTCAGGGGTCGGCTCCACAGCAGCATGATCTACAGTTCCGACCAACATGCTCCCACGGATGGCAGTCAAGAATGAGTGGGCAAGTCTCTACTATCAAAACGTGCGTGGTTTGCAAACGAAGAGTTCGAGCTTTTTCTCAGCTGTGTGTGAGTGCGAATACGACATCATCTGTCTTTCTGAAACCTGGCTAAATGACTCTATCCCCAACAGCGCCTAATTTCCCGATTGCTATAGTGTGTACCGTTCAGATCGCGTTGTTCCTGGGAAAGCTACTGCACGTGGCGGTGGGTGCCTAATTGCAGTGTCCAATGCCTTGAAAGTTATACGTCGCCGCGACTTGGAGCAATACCCTGAGTCGGTATGGATAGAAATTCATCGCCTCAATGACCCCAACTTACTTGTGGGTGTTCACTACTTCCCACCATTGTTTAATCCGTCAGAACTCTCCCAGTACCTTCTGTCCCTGGAGCCATTACTTGATAGACACTGTGACATCTTCATGTTAGGTGATTTCAATCTACCTCATTTCGAAGCTCAACAACTTTCCCCTGCCGTTCCTCAACCGTCTTACGGTTTAAACGGTGTAAACTGTCTTCGTGACTTTGCCGATTTCTTGTCACTCTCCCAAGTTAACACTGTCCCCAACCATAGGGGACAATTCCTTGATCTTTGTTTCGTCCGCTCGGCCAATTTTACGTCTGTTAGACCTGCTTCCCCGTTGATTCCGCCAGACAAATATCACCCCCCTTTTGCAGTGTCCGTGCCTACTTCTTTCCGTAATCATCATGTAGCATCCGATATTTTCGATCTTCGTCGAGGAGATTACGTTGGTCTATATCATCATCTCGCAGCAGCTAATTTTGAACCCATATTCAATGCCACTGATGCTAACAGTGCTGCTGTTTTATTTACAGATATTGTTCATTCAGGTATAAGTTCCTTTGTCCCCACTCGGACCATACATAATGTTCATAGATACCCTACTTGGTTCTTGAAGGAGACCAGATCTTACCTAAAGAAGAAAAAATTCCACCACCGGCAATTCAAAAAGCATAACTCCACAACACACTACATACTTATTTGCTCACTACCGGACACTCTTTAAGCAGGCACAATCACGTGACTATGCCAATCGCATCAAATCCATTGAAGTGGATCTCAAGAGTAATCCTAAACAATTTTGGAAACAAGTGCGTCTTTCTAAAAACGAAAACAGTCTATGCGCTTTGAACAGTAACGGTGGGGTATCTTCTAACCCAACCCTGATGTCTCAGCTCTTCGCTACACATTCTTCTTCAATATATAAACGCGGTAACGCACAGCCAATTGCGAATTCGAGCTCCGTGTCGAACGCATCTTATCACCTTCCTTGTATAGCAGTGTCCTACGAGGAGGTCATCGCAGCTATTAGGAAGCTAAAACCTACTTTGACCCCAGGGGCCGACAAAATTCCTGCAGTATTCGTTAAAGCCTACGGTGACCTCCTTGCACCCGTCCTCCTTCATGTATTCAACCTGTCTCTACGAGACTCTGTGTTCCCCACCTGTTGGAAAACTTCGGTTGTCGTACCAGTCCACAAGTCTGGCGATCCTTTAAATGTGTCAAACTATCGTCCTGTCAGTCTACTGTGCGCGTTTTCAAAGGTGTTTGAGCAGGTAATCTATGATCGCACGTTTTCTTTTCTCAAGTCGCAGATATGTGAACAACAACATGGTTTTATGCCAGGCAGATCCACTGTCACCAATCTTGTATCGTTTATGTCCGTCGTGGCTCCTTGTGTCTCAGAACGAGGACAAGTAGATTCAATTTATTTTGACATTTCAAAGGCATTTGACATGATGGACCATACTATTTTACTTCACAAACTTCATATGACTGGTCTCGGAAACGCCCTCATTGCTTTCTTCCTTTCGTTTCTGAGTAACAGATGCTGTGTCGTAAAGGTGCACGGTGCCTTTTCTTCTCCTTACTTTCCCCCTTCAGGTGTTCCTCAAGGCTCAATTCTGGGGCCGCTCCTTTTCAATGTATTTATTAATGATTTAGCTGGGCATATTCGTCATTCTAATGTTCTTCAGTACGCCGATGACGTGAAGATATTCAAAGTTATCCACGACCCAAATGACGTTCACAAGCTACAAACTGACGTTTATTCTGTAATTGAATGGTGCTCTAAAAATGGGATGACTATTAATCCATTGAAGACGAAACATGTGACTTACTCCAGAAAAACTAACATAATATGCAATACATACATGTGTTCCGATGCCATCAAGCGTGTCGATGTACTGAAGGATTTGGGGGTCATTTTCGACTCCCAGCTGCGTTTTCATGATCATGTCTCTTACGTTCGGTCTTCAGCTCTCAAAATTATTGGCTTGCTCACATATACATGCAAAATCTTTGCCACACACTCTGTATTTCTTCACCTGTATCGTTCCTTAATTTTACCGCGACTGGAATACGCGTCTCCAGTGTGGAACTCTCTTTCCTGCACTGACTCGTCACGGATTGAATCTGTCCAGAAGAAATTTCTACACATTGTACATAGCGTATTCTTAAGAAAAAGCCCTCACTTTAGAATGTATGTGTATACTGAGATAATGTCATTTCTTAACCTCCAACCACTCTCAACGCGACGCCGTTTTCATGATATTATGCTCTGTTATAAGATCTTACACAGTTTTCTCGATACACCATCTCTATTACATCAGCTTCATATCGCCGTACCTGTCAATGTAACCCGACACACGAATATATTGTACTTATCCCACCATATGCCTGCAAATCCGATCGTACGTATTCAACTAATGACAAACGTAATTCACCCCTCTGTTGATATCTTTACCTCGCATTCAAACGTTTTTAAAACTCTCCTCTTGCGTTCACTCACTAATACATGAAGTTGTACAGTTTTTTTTTTTTTTTGTATTATGTACTGTATATATCCATGTCTGTATTGTATGTATCACTGTGAATATCTTCCCTTTACGCTCCTCTTCCTTAATTTTTTATGTTATGTTTCGCCTACTCTGTATATGTATGTATGTATATATTTGTAAATACTGCATTATGTGCGTGCGCCAACACCAAGGCTTCGGCTGTTCTTGGGCACATTAATAAAGGTATTATTATTATTATTATTATATATATATATATATATTATATAATAATAATTAATAATAATAATAATAATAAAAATAATAATAATAACAATACAAAATACAATACAATATACAATACAATACACCACCACGCTATAGGAGCGTGCTATGTGGTGAAGTTCATTTCTAAGCGTGTACTCTCTGCCATGAATGATATAGGGTTACCGCTGATTCGATGAACGAGGAGGGCGCATATGTTGTCGCATATGTTGTGCCTAAAAGGTTGCAAAATTCCATACCTGCTGCCTTACTCTCTGCCACGAATGATAGGGTTACCGCTGATTCGGTGAACTAGGGGGTGTACGACTTTTTGTAGCAATTACCAAATAAGCTTCCAAAAAATTCCATAGGCTCCGCACTGGGTGTGCGTTCACCAACTCTCAACTATTCAAGATCGGCTCTAGGGGTGACGCCTGCTGTGGCCACTGTCAACAACCCGAAACAATCGAACACATCCTGCGAGACTGCCGAGCATACCATTCTGCGCGCGAAGCCCATCTCCCTCGCTCCACCTCGGGCACGCTAGCGGACATCCTCTACACTCTTAAAAATGAACTTCACGGCATAGCACGCTCCTAACCAACCATCATCTCGAATGACATCGTTCTTTCCTCCGATTCGGTGAAAACGGGGGGCGTACGCCTTTTTTGTGACACTTATGCAGTTCATAATTGTCACAAAATTGGCGTACGCCTCCGCATAGCACGCATAGCACTTCACCGCATAGCACGCTCTGCGCCAACCATTGCCACGAATAATAGGGTTATCGGTTCTAATTCGAAGAGAGAAGGGGGCGTACGCCTTTTTGTGTCAATTTGTATACATGATGACACAAAACGTCGTACGCCTCACTCTCTCCTCGAATCAGAAGCGATAACCCTATCATTCGTGGCAGTGGTTGGCGCGGAGCGTGCTATGCGGGGAAGTTCAGTTTTTAGAGTGTATATAGGTGGTAACTAAGGAAGGTACCACCTTTTCGCGCCTTTTTTTTTTCTTACTGTCGAAGTCATCCTGATTCGCTATCGTGCACATGCTGAGGCGCACGAAAAATACCCGGGACACTGCAAGAATTATGCGCTAGAGACGATATCCTATACATCCCAGAAGCTGGTGTTGTTGGTGGTGGTGGTATGATGTTCTAAGGATGAGGAGTTAGGTCTCGCTGATCAGGTAAGGCGGCAAGTTTCACTCCTTTGTGAAAGGGGAAGGGAAGAAGGGGGAGTAAAAGAGACAGGATAGAGGGTGAGAAATTAAAAGAAATTAGTAAGAAGGGAGGGAGAGAGAGGAAAGTGTTCACGACAGATCCACAGAAGAAGCGAAAGCAAGGAGCGCGTCTCGTGCTTTTCTGCGGATGTGGGTAGGACCCTGCGGGTACAAAATCTCATCTATCTCTCAGCCACAGGGAAGTGATAAGCCTCTGAAACCCGAGGTTAACGTGTCTCTGGCTGCTTGAGACTCTGCACAGTCCATGATGATGTGCGCCAGGTCACCGAAACAGAAACAAGTCTCACAGCGTGGCGATGACGCGAAGGCCAGTTTGTAGCGAAAGGCGGGTGTCATAACGGACTTGCATCGGAGTCTGTGGAGAAGGGTAGATCGTTTCCGGATGATATCTTTCACGGGGCACAGTTCGGCAGTGCCGCACTTCCGGATAAGCAGTGAGACGGATATTTCTCGCATGTACGCAGACAACTGCTTCCTGTTATGCCGTGGGTCCAGAGGTGCAGGGACCTCAGGAGGAAGCTTGTGGTATAGTTGTTGGCGATCCGGTCAGCTGTTTCGTTGCCAGATATTCCTGCATGAGAAGGAACCCTATTGAGAACCCACGGCAATGCCGTTGTTGTTGAGCTGTTTCCATATATCCAGTATGGTATGTGCTATGGGGTCGTCGATGCGGGGGTTACTTATCCACTGAAGTGAGCACTTGGAGTCTGTAAGCACAATAGCACTCTTCTCTGCGACGTTGAGTTAAAAATTCTAAGGTCTGCTTGATGGCTATGAGCCAGCCTTGTACGTAATGCATTGCAAGTAATTGCGTACTCTTTCGAGTAATTTTGCGAATATAATCGATTAGTTTTCCGAGCAAGTCATTTTTCGAGTAATTTGATTTCATTTTTGAGTAATCAGTTACAAGTGATGTGATGTGATGTGATGTGATGTGAATAAAGAAAAAAAATGGGGATGTGAGTTTCGACGAAGTCAAACTGGCTACCCCAGTACACTTAATACAGAAAGTTCAATCCGATGCTGAGGTGATGAAAACGCAAAAGGATGATGTCCAGAGCCGAACAGAGATGATAATGGAGCTCAACATGTAGGTCAAAAGCTGCGCCCAAGTTTCACACATTCACCGTGTCATAGGATGTCCATAAGCCCAGTTGCATGCAAAAAGTCTTCAAGTGCCCTTAGCGCCTTGTCGGACGAAGGAGGACCTAATAGTTTCGTGATGTCGAAGGCTCGGGAGTAGAAACGAGAGAGGCTTGTCTCTAATGCCCTTCGAACATCGACGTACTTCTCACACCTGAGAAGGATGTGTTCTACATCCTCTACAACGCCACACTCACTACAGTTCGGAGAGTCTCGCTTTCCGATTTTGAAGAGGAGACGTGCGCTGTACGGTACATTGAGCCGTAGCCGTAGCCGTAGCAAGTAATCGATTACTTTTCATCTAAGCTTTGCTCTTATACACGAAAAACCCGCGGCGCCATCACAGTCTTTCCTATCTGCTTGGCTTTCTACTACCACGAGGGTGGAGGTGGGGGTCGGGGGGGGGGGGGGGGGACTCATTGTAATGGCATTCTGCACATGCATTTTGAGTGCCCGAGGACACCTTAATCTCTTCCTACCGCCACCTGAAGCATGTACAGTACGCCAAGCTTCGGACATAGTGAGGCACCTGGAATTTAAAGGTTAAAATATAGCACGGCTGAGCGCTTCTATTGTGAAGAGCTCGAAGGTCATCCCATTGGAACTTTGGAAGGAGATCCACAGGGAGTTAGTTCAGAACACTGAGTTCGTAGCTGCGATTGTCGTAAGAGTTTCAGCATGGTTTTAGGAGTGGGTGCTCAACTCAAACGGCCTTACTTGCGACAAGAAGAATTGCTTGTACGTAATCTAGAATCGAAGCTAATAACAGTGGGTATCTCCCTAGATCTCAGTAAGGGCTTCGACGTTGCAAACTAGGACATTATGGGAAACGCGGAACAACCTTACAGCGGTGTCCGCCCATTTGGTCGAACGCCGTTTGATCGAAGGCGTTTGATCGAACGCCGCTTGGTCGAAAGCCGTTTGATCGAAAGCCGGTTGATCGACGCCGTTTCTTCGAAAGACGTTTGTTCGAAGGGAATTCAAAGCTGCATGCACTGTGTTGTTTCTGTAACTTCTCCACTTTTTCTGTAACTTTTGACTCTAGCATACGGAGCAGGCAATCAGTGTCCTCTGCTTTTTTATTTCTTCTTTCTTTCTTTCTTTTTTTTGCTTTTTGCAGCCGAAGAGGGGAGACCACTGGTTAGCTGCAGGCGTTTGCCATTTACCAATCAGTAGGACACATATTGAAGAAAGCTGTCCCAGGTTGAGAGCAGCTGATAGTCTATCCTTGTTCTGGGCACCCTTCTTATTGCTGGCGACATATTTAAAGGGAACGGTCTTAAACGGGATAGTCATATGTGCAAAGCCACTCGACGTCTGTGGGTGCTAAGAACGAAATTTCGCCATGGTACAACGAGAGATATTAAATTAACAGCATGTAAAAGCTTAGTTCGATCTTAGAGTATGCATCTGCAGCCTCGAAACACTACACATGCACGATATCCGAAATAGAGAAAGTACAAAGATCTTCTGCCTTATAATCTTGTCCAAGTTTCGAAGGACTTCTTCGGTTACATGTCTGTTGCAAGAACTAAATGTAGGTTCACTTGCACATAGGCGAAAAGTAAATAAACTGAAACCGCTCTTTCTCCTATACAGTGGTCAGTTGATTACAAACAATAATCCACTGTTAAAATTTGTTCACATTCGACGGGAATAAACATCAAAAATTTCATTTACTTATTTTTTAATTCATTTGCCAAAATGTTTAATACTTGACGTCTATTATTATTTCACAAAGGATTGGGGATTAACAAGTACAGCATGTTTAGTCACCATGTGTCAGAGCGGAAAAACCTATTCGGTTGTCCAACGGGTTAACGGTGAACAACCCTGGCCCTTGTACTGCTTTTTGGACACTAAAAAGTGGGTTAGCATGAGGAATGTGTTTACGGGGAAGCAGATTACACAAAGTTAAATGTTCCTTAGGATAACTGCATTTAGAACTGCAGCTTTTTTTTCCTTGTCTTTTTTTTTTTTTTGTCATTTTCGACGCTCCAAGTGAACCAATTAAAAAAATCGATCAAACGACCGCTACCGTTTCGATCAAACGGCGTTCGATCAAATGGCTTTCGACCAAATGTCCTGCGTTCGATCAAACGGCTTTCGACCAAACGGCGTTCGATCAAATGTCCCGGAACCCCTTACAGCTACTGAAATCCTACTTAGACAATCGTAAACAATATGTACAATTAGGATTTGCCGTGTTAATGCTGTTTGTGGTGTACCTCAGGGAAGTGTGCTCGGGCCTCTTTTGTTCATTTTATACCTCAACGACATTGTTAAATTGAACGTACAAGGTGAATTGATATAGTTTGCTGACGATACTAGGATATTATATAGTGGCGCTAACAGTGATTCGTTAGTTGACACTGCTAACGAAGCACTCCGTTGTCTGCAAATATGGTTTCAAATGAAATCTTTACGTGTTATATAGCTCTCATACAAATGCAAATACAGTTGTACACGCTTAGTACAAATGCCGATTGTCGTCTTCTGTTTCACATATGCATACTGAAGATTGTTTGTTTCTGCAAACAAACAATCCCAACAGGACCCTCGTTGTTCACCGAACCCTTTCTCTGTTTATCGCCCCATTCATCGTCTTAAAATAAAGTTGTTGTTTGTTGTTTGTTTGTTTCAATGCGGATCTTACGTACTTCAGCAGTGATGTGCGGTGAGAAGCCTCTATGCGTAGCCTTACGGGAGGATTTCGTAGCTTACTCATACGGAAAAGACCATTTTGAAGTTCATGTCTCCAGGAGACCACCTGGTGGATGGACTCGTTAAATTTTAAATCCAGTACCTCGAAATGAAAAACAAAACAAATAAAAACATGAGAAAAAGACGGCCGTGATCATACCTATATAAAGGCGAAAGTAACTGAAAGCATATGAGAAAGCTGATTATGGAAGTCGAAACCTCTACCAGGTCTACCGGAAAAAGTGAAGCTTCTTTGGGACGCGGTTATGAATACCTATGTGAAAAGGTCGCTAAAAATGACTGGATTCGATGGCAGTGTAAGTTGCAAAGGAACAGAAACTGAGACGGAGCCCTCACGAGCAAATGAAAATCTCATGTACACCGGTCTCTAGGGTGTTTTATAATTAGGTGAACAATTGTCCGGTTTCAGCGTTTCATCGGTGAGCAATTGTGCGGTGAGCAGTTGCTTGCGCCCCAGAGTATCACCCATGCCGTCGGAACACGCCAATCATCATCCTTTCAATGAAGTTCGTTTGTTGCTGTTCGTGTAGCGCCCACGGATTCGCACTCGTAGCCCACCTCTCACACACACTCGTGCGCAAAAAAAAAAGAAGAAAAAAAAACAAAGAAAGAAACATGAGGCGCTGTCCGTTGGAGAGTTACACGAGGCTTTGGGCGTATAATTTACTTTGGTCAATTTGTTAATTTAATTATCCCACTTCTAAAATAATCCGATTAATTGTTAACCACCATTAATTAATTTCAAATTTAATTAATTGCATTAATCTACTCAATATAACCCTACACGAAACCGTAACGCCAAAACGTTACACAAAATTACATAACTGTCAGCTATGAACTGCATCAAGCGAGCCCGCCGACTGTGTCGGCTCCAAACGGCGATTTCAACGTGTTGTCTGTGACACCTTTTGTATAGGTAAATTTGATAGGTGCGTATCTTCAGCACATAGCACGCTCTTAGCCAACCATCTTGCCGAATGACAACGTTCTCGCCCATGATTTGTTGATAACGAGAGGCGAAGCCTATTATGTATCTATTATGCGCGGCTACAAAATGGGCTACGGCTCCCGTTTTCAACACGTCAGAGACGAAAACGTTGTCATTCGGGATGATGGTTGGCTAGGAGCGTGCCATGTAGTGAAGTTCATCTTGAAGAAGGTAAAGCAGAACGTTATGTGTACCTCCGCGTTGGCGTCTGATTGGGTGCTACTATTCTTCAGTTGACGTAACGATGGATAGAGGTATCTGGACGGCGGTGCGTGTACTCGCCCGAATACGAAAGAGAGTGCGTTTTTGTATAAACGCTGCACTAGTTACGAAGGAGAAGAATTGAACAATAGATTGTACATAGAATTACGAAGCGTAGAAGAACAATATTACACCTATTAAACCCGTAACTAAATACATGCAGAAAGGAGTTCTTACCTCCTTCAAAACCCACCCATGAAAAAGACGGAATCCTGCGACAAAAAATAGGAGAAAGAAAACGAAATAAAAGCCCATTTCAAAAGCAAAAATTGCGCCTAGCAAAGCATAATGAGAACATCCTCGAAAGTACCGTCTGCATTGAAGCCAATATGAGAGAACAAACTCCGTTCCTTAAAAAAAAACAGCTTTTTAAATAGAACATCTCGCCTCCGCTACGCATTCCATTCGTACACGGTGAAATAAAGAGATCCCTTTGTAATTGCTTTCTGCCTGGCTGTCCATCGTGAACGGGCAATTCAAACGGTGGAGCGACGATTGTTTTGTCAGAGGACGAGTGCGACCAAGTAGGAAGACGTCGCTGTGCTTGCCCCCTGGGACGATTTCCTGCTGGGAAATCAAGAGGAGATGCCAAGTCGGAAGTAACGCTCCGTTTCACAATTAATGCACCAGCAAAGCGTCTCTAGGGGGTGATAGCGCAAAAGCTCTTCTCATCACTCTACAGTGGTCCCTTAAAATATCGCCCGCGTTTCATGAAAGGTTGAACGTATGTGCTCCAGGGCAGTGTGTGCGCGGCTAATGCGGTATCAACGTCCATAAAAGCGACGTTCAACTAAGCCGCCCGTTGAGTTTCGTGGGGCTTTTCGAAGCCGAAGTGGTAGGGTGGTAACTCAAAATGATTTGGGGAGAGGACGTCGGTAGAAAATTGAAGTTTTCATCCGCACAACGTGAAAAATTCGTCTGGAGCACTACAATGGAAGGGCAGACGACAAAAGACCGACTGTAATCACGTGGTCATAAACAGATGACGCGATGGACGCCAAATAAGTCCCAGGAACCGCCACATCTACAGGGACCTTACACAAACCCCTCGCCTGTAAATGTAATAATTCATTGTTGTTACTGGCTATTTTTACACCGACTGGCTATTTTTACGCTGTTAAGGACTCAATTTCGTGAAGATCCTGTCCTGTACGTACGTCGCATCGCCGAAAAAGCCAGCGCGCGCCGCATGTGTTTCTCTTTCTTGGCGCGAGATGAAGCGAAGAAATAAGAAAAATGAGCGAAATGCAGATTGGCGGGGTAGAGAAACGCCCCTGGCGATGAAACTCCCCATCCATTATCTCGAAAGAAAGTTCTTCTTGGTGGTCATTTCAGAGAGTCACGTTGGAGTCACGTGCCTCGGAGGAACAGTGGCAGCGGCGGTCACCGCTTCACATGTCAGGGAATGTGAAGAGATGCGCCGCGCGCGTGCCGGCTCCTCGTTACCCGCAGCAGCAGCAGAGACGGTATAGAGTGTATTCACCTACGGACCGCAACCGACAGAGCGAGTTGATGCCACTGCAACTTGCATCATATCTCCCCCCCCCCCTTTTTTTTTCTCCTTTCGCCATTCTGTCTGGTTTCTGCTACGTGATCTTTGTTCTTTAGTGTTGGAAAAATGGAATACGGCGATTTTGTGCACGTCCAGAAATATTTCGGCACTTTGGTTGCTGTTTCTTTGGAGAGCGGGCTTCAGAAACACGGTGTTGACGGCTTGGATTGGATTGGATCGTATTGGAAAATAACGACCAGACGGCTTTTTCTTCTTGCGATATGCTTGTTTGCTGTGAATTGCAGTGCAGTCATGTAAAGCACGTTTTTTTATTGTTCTGTCCCATTGCTTATTAATACGTACTTTACTAAAGCGAATCCACATCTTTCCTAACATTGCCTTTCCTGATGTGACGGCACAGCGGATTTTCAGTGAACTGCACAACCTTAAAACAGAACTTCACCGCATAGCACGCCCCAATAGCCAACCATCACCCCACATAACATCGTTCTGCCCCCTGATTTGTTGAAAACGGGAGGCGTACGCCTCTTTGTGAAACTTATGCAGTTATGTTAATTGTCACAAAATGGAGTACGCCCCGCACTTTTGACAAATCAGGAGTGATAACGATATCATTCCGTGCAATGGTTGGACTTCACCGTGCTCTGTGGTGAAGTTCTTATACTATGGTCTTGTCCGGCCTATGTATCTCTGTGCTGTGTCCTCACTCCCATCCCCTTACACGGACCGATATGTTCCGCTTCTTGCGTAAAGCGCCATCTGTCGAGAGTGCACATAATATTAACAGTAGAAACCTGTCAGTCGTCAAAAAAGCAAGACAGCGACGGGATTTGAACCACTCACCTCTTGATTGCCGGTCAAATGCCCTACCAATTAGGCCACGCTGGCGTCTACTTTGCAACGACTTGCCCAGGGGCCTCATTCAACTAACGGGACACGCACTCACTTCCATCACACTCTCTCCTACATGTCTTCTCATGCGCACATACACACATACATACGACACAAGTACGAGTGATGTCCACCGCGTGCACATAATATTTGTCGGCGCCTGACCCCTTCATATGATGATGATGACGATGATAATGATGAAGGTTTTTGTGGCGCTGCAACGACAAGGGCTATAATGAACCAAGATTATGTATTAACCAGGGATGGGCAGTATTTAAATACACTGTAATTAAAATACCATTTGAAATATAAATACGTGTATGTATTTATATTTTGTATTTAAATACAGACTTGAAAAATGTATTTATAATTATACTTAAATACCAATTTTTGGGTATCTATTGTTGTAAATACTTTATAAATACTCACAATTACAGTATATACTGACTCATATCTTAAAGGTGCCCTGCATTTGACCTTTCGGGGAGACGGGTGAGTTTGGGGCGCAGTTATGCTGTATTTGCGCTTGCATGCTCGTGCCACAAACCACTTTAGATGGCGAGTTTTTCACTGTTGTTGCGGACAACGGTCACAACTACTCGATTATCAAGTTGTACAAAGCATCTTCGTTAAATCTGCATTCGTCAATTTTTTACAAGCATTTGTTCATCGCCACCTGTGGAGATGCTGTTCTCCTTTGCGAATCTGATTGTGCGGCCGAACAGAAGATGCCTAAAAGATGCTGTATTCGAGAAACTTCTAATATTAAAATCGCCATGATAATCTAACAAATAAATGCTATTGTTCCTTGCTGATTTGTTGCTATGATCATCGTTATTAATTCCAAATGACATCTTCCTCTCAGTATTTAAATACTCACGTTGAAAAATATTTATGGAGAGTATTTAAATCCCCCTTTCAACAGAGTATTTTGTATTTATATTTAAATACTCAAAATAAATATTTATACCCATCCCTGGTATCAACAACGTAAAAATTAGTATTTGTTAACGCTAGAGTGATAGGTTAAATCTAGTGCAGACACAAATTCAATCAAGTATTTCGTTAAAATAAAATAGTTCGCTTAAAATTACGGGGATTTAAAAAACTGGTACCGGCCTCGGTGGCTCAGTCGGTAGCGTGTTCGCCTTCTGATCCCGAGATCGCGGGTTCGAACCCGGCCGAGGACGCCAGCAACTTGGTGGCAGGGTACAAGTTGCTTAGACACGCCGTCTTCCGCGAGGGACGTTAAATACGGGGTGCCGTGTGATGAGCTTTCATCGCACGTTAAAGAACCCTCAGGTGGGCAAAAGCAATCCACAGACCGACCGCTGTGGCGTCGCTCATGATCTCAGTTGTCTCGCGACGTAAACACCCAATTATTATTATTAAAAAACTGGTGTCTGTATGAAATTGTAGATAACCAGTTAGAAAGAAGTTTGTTACACGTTACAATATTTCGTCTGTCTGGACATGGCCTCTGTAGACTTTCGGCGCATAGGCAAACGAATTAACGTAATGTGCAGTTGGAGGATTTTATAGGAACGTTCAACAATTGTAAACATGTACGCTGTGACCAAGATGTGTTCAGCAGCTGCATCCCACTATAGGCCGTCGTTGCGTCGCAACCGCTCTGGGTGCTTTGGTTTCTGTACAGCCGTTACACCGTCTCTCTAAATAGACATCTCAAAAAGTTGCTCTCTTCTGGTAAACGTTCACAGGGTGCTCTGCTCAACAATTGTTACACATACAGGGTGTTTCACCGAACGTGTTTAAAAAGATATATTTAAAAAATCTACTTGTCCGAAAATTATGGGCCGGGTCAGCAGTATTAACCTTCGGCGAACTTTTGCCAAACTTTCGACCACTTTGAACAATTTTCTGTCGCAGCGAATTGAATTTTTTTAATTGAACTCCGACATTCTTCGAGTGAACGTAACGTTTTTTTTTTTTCCTTAAAAAATGATAATAAGGGGAAACCTTTGTGCAACCCGTCGTTTCAAGATTCGCCGTCAGTTTTCTGCCAATTAATACGAATGCGGCGGCGCAAAAAAAAAGAGAAAAAAGAAAAAAAGTGACCCGTGTTGTTTAACTGGCGTTGTAAGGGGAAGGATAATGGTCGTATTTTCGATACCGTTTCCATTTTCGTTACTGCTATGTTTTCGTTTCCGTTATCCGTTTCTGATACCAGCCTTTCAATTTTGTTTCCGTTACGTTTCCGTTACTGTTCCCGGTAATGGAACGGCTGTTTCAGATCTGCCGGAGGACAGCCCGTCCGGCACCTGTTGTCGTGTCTCCTACTTTGTCCGACGTCCCCCTTGGCAGCCTAAACTAGTAATGTTACACCAACTACCCCAACTTAGCACTTTGGTGGGTCTGTCAGGACCCTGTTTTGCCCAAGTTCTGCTTCGATGCGCACATCTTGCAAGACTTTTAAAAAAATGTACAAACATCTCTTCAGTCTCCAGTCACTCAGGGCCCAGCAACTTGAGATGGGCGTGACCTTCATCAAATGTCGCGTTCATAAGCGGACGCTCTCAGTAATAAATAATAATGACATGGCCACGGTGAAATAAATAAAAAAAGTCAGAAATGAATAATTAACAATTCTAGGCTGTCATCATCACGCTATTGTGGAGTATAGTCATGTGTTGATGTCATGGAGTTATGAGTGGGACGGGGTAAGCGACGGACGCACTCTCGAGGTCCAATATTGCGCCTTGTTTCGATGCTCTTGTATAGTATTTAGAGCATTACAGGGAGTGGAGTCACAAAAATACAAAAATAAAATGAAAAGTCATTCAAATGTCATCGCACAACAGGAACAGCAATTACCCGAATTAATACCGGATGATAATTTTCGTTTCCGTTTCTGTTATCGTTCCCATCTCCAGTTTCGGTAATATACCGTTTCTGTTTCCGTTACCATTACCGTTACCCTTCCCTGGATGTCATCCTTTCTTCGCCTGTGAGCAGTGCGGTGACATTTAACGGCGCTCGTCCTGCCTCGTCTGTCAAGCTGTCCACCAGGAGTCACCAGAATTTGTAAAAAAAAAAAAAAAAAAAGAGAGAGAGAAAACAGTCAGAGAAAGCATTTGCGGACAGCCGACAAGATGCTCTCGTGCCGTGCTGTAGACTCCCTGCCTTGTTTCTTTTGTAGAGCGAGAAATGAGGCGACCAGGCTCTACTGAGGTTGATGGGTTTAATGACGGTTAATGGCGATGAACCGAAAACGAAAGCTCGGGTCACGCGCAGTGCTGCGCGTAACCGATGGCGGTGCTGGTGATGATTATGACGCTGCTGCTACAGGGCTCCCCCCCGTGGCGGATGACAAGGCTGGCGAGGAGGGCCGAGTTGGCGGAAAGGTCGGGCGCCGAGGCCAAGGAGTGCAGGAGGCGGACCCGAGGCGGCGGGCGGCTCGTAGTGTGCGAGCTGCGGCGCCCAATGCACTCGACGTGGAGGGGGAGGAATGCTGGAGACAGGAGCTGAGCACGGACGTAGGGAGGGCTGGTCGGGCGATACCAGAGGTGCCGACTCCAGGAATGCGGGCTTGAGCCTGTCGATGGCCACAGTGTCAGGTCCCCGCGGAAGATCGAGGCGGAAAAACTTCCCGGCTCGCGAGATGACCCTGTAGGGGCCGTCATAGGGAGGCTGCAAGCTGGAGCGGACAGAGTCCCGGCGGACGAAGACGTGGGTGGCTTGATTAAGGTCGGGGCTCACGAACACGCGTGTTGCGGGAGCGGAGCGGGTAGGCGTGGGCTTGAGGTCCCGGAAGAGCTGGCGGAGACGGTCGATGTAGGAGGAAGGGTCGTGCACGAGCGGGGCCGATGGGGTGAAGAATGCTCCGGGAAGGCGGAGCGGGCAGCCGTAGACCATGTGGGCCGCGCTGCAGTCATCCTGGCGGATCGCGGCGCGAAGGCCAAGCAGGACGAAGGGTAGACGCTCGGGCCAAGTTGTGTCGCCGTGGTCAGTGGCGCGGAGGGACGCCTTGAGCTGCCGATGAAGGCGCTCGACCAGGCCGTTGGCAGCCGGATGGTAGGCCGTGGTTCGGATGTGATGGGTTCCGAGGGCGCTGCACAGGTGACGGAAGAGGGCCGATTCAAACTGGCGTCCTCTGTCCGTGGTTACAGTGGACGGGACGCCGAATCGGGAAACCCAGGAGAAGAGGAATGCGTGGGCCACCGTCTCTGCCGTGATGTCAGGAATCGGCGTTACCTCCGGCCAGCGGGTAAAGCGGTCGATGCACGAGAGCAGGTAGCGGTAGCCTTTGGCCAGAGGAAGCGGGCCGACCAAGTCGATGTGGACCTGGTCGAAACGGGCATCTGGCGGAAGGAACCGCGATGGAGGAGAGATGGTGTGGCGGTAGATTTTGGACCGCTGGCAGGCTAGGCAGGCCCGCGCCCAGTCACGGACATCGGCATTCATGCGAGGCCATATGTAGCGCTCTGCGACGATCTTTTGCGTGCCGCGCACGCCAGGGTGGGACAGCGAGTGGAGGGCGTTGAAAACATGCCGGCGGAAGGCCAGGGGAACGAAAGGGCGTGGGGTACCAGTAGAGGTGTCGCACCATAGACTTGCCGTCGAACCGGGGAGCGAGATCTCCCGAAAAGTGGTGGATGAGGCGGGGGATGAACGAAGGGCGGCGAGCTCCTGCCTGTTGCGCCTGGGCGATGCCGTCCAAATCGACCGCGGGGGGCGGATGGAGAGCACTGACGTCCGGCCGCGAGAGTGCGTCGGCAGCGGCATTGTCTTCGCCTGCGACGTGTCGCACATCGGTCGTGAACTCCAAGAGGTAGCACATGTGGCGGGTTTCACGAGGCGAGTGGTTGAGGGAGGCCGATCGCAGGGCGAACATGAGAGGCTTGTGGTCGGTGTACAGCACAAACGGGCGGCCCTCGAGAAAATGGCGGTAGTGTCTGCATGCCAGGTAGGCGGCGAGGAGCTCACGCCCGAAGGTGCTGTAGCGTGTTTCGGCTGGCGAGAGGCGTTGGGAAAAGAAACCGAGAGGTTTCCAGTGGCCATCCTGACGCTGCTGCAAGACTGCGCCGACAGCAGCAGTGGAGGCGTCGACGAACAACGCTGTCTCGGCGTCAGGACGAGGATGGTGGAGCAGCACAGCATCTGCCAGGGCCTGCTTGACCTCTTCGAACGCGCGTTCTGCTGCCGGTGTCCACTCCAGAGGGGCAGCACGGGCCTCTTTCGGATGGTCAGCGCCGAGAGCTGCGTAGAGAGGCTGGAGCAAGGCAGCACAGCGAGGCACAAAACGTCGGTAGAAAGTCACGAGGCCGAGGAATGAACGAAGTCCTTTGCGAGAAGTGGGGGCAGGAAAGTCTCGGATGGCCTGGACCTTGGATGCGAGTGGCCGGATGCCTTGCGGGGTGATGGTGTGTCCCAGGAAGGTAAGGGTGGTAACGCCAAACTCGCACTTCGCGGCATTGATGGAGACTCCGTAGTCCTCCAGGCGCGAGAACAGGGCGCGCAGGTGGGCGCGATGAGCCTCCGGAGATGGACTTGCGACGAGGATGTCATCCATGTATGCGAATGCGAAGTCCAGGCCGCGGAGCACTTCGTTGATGAATCGTTGGAATGTCTGCGCAGCATTACGCAGGCCAAAGGGCATCCGCACGTATTCAAAGAGGCCAAAAGGGGTGGTTATAGCAGTCTTCGGGATGTCAGGGGGATGGACGGGAATTTGGTGATAGGCTTTGATGAGGTCTATCTTGGAGAAGATGGTCGCTCCGTCAAGATTCGCGGTGAAGTCCTGAATATGGGGAAGCGGGTATCTGTCCGGTACCGTGACGATGTTGAGTGCACGGTAGTCCCCACATGGGCGCCAGTCACCAGGTGTTGCTTTGGGCACCATGTGGAGAGCGGAAGACCACGGGCTGGAGGAAGGCCGAATGATCCCCAGTTCGAGCATGTGCTCGAATTCCCTCTTGGCAATGACGAGGCGCTCCGGAGCCAGCCGTCTGGGGCGAGCGAAGACAGGGGGGCCCCGTGTCACGATGTGGTGAGTGACGCTGTGGCGAGGTGGGCAAGAGGCGTGAGATTGGCGCAGGACAGCGGGGAACTCCGTGACAATGTCGGCGAAAGCAGTGGGCAACGGTAGCCGTATGGTGGGACTAATGGCGGCTATATGCGCTGGAGCTCCATAAACGTGCAAAGAAGTAGTGTTGTCGACGAGGCGCTGGCGTCTAATATCCACAAGAAGGTCGAAATGGTGGAGGAAGTCGGCGCCAAGGATTGCGAAGGGGAGGTCGGCGATGGTAAAAGCCCAACGAAATACTCTGCGCAGGCCGAGGTCAAGGGTGACGGAGCGTTGACCGTAAGTTCAGATGGTGGACTTGTTGACGGCCTGCAAAGCCAAGTCTGGTTGTCGGTGTCGTTTTTCTGCGGGGGTTGGTGGAACGACGCTCACGTCAGCCCCGGTATCCACCAGGAAGCGACAGCCGGACACGCGGTCCGTGATCCGGAAGAGCCGGCTGTTGTCGCCCCCAGCCATGCCAGCCGTTAATGGTTGGGGGGAGCGTTTCCCGGCCACGAGCAAGGGGCATGGCAGTTCCTTGCGGCATCGCCGAATTTTCGATGATACCAGCAGAAGTGGTGCTGAGAGGGCGAAGGAGACCGTTGACGGGATGGCGAGCAGCGACGGCAAAACGGGCGCCGAGGGGAACGTGGTCGCTGCGGGGGAATGGCGTCCACCCGGTTCACCAGGGCCGCCACCGTAGTCTGGAGTTGCTGGAGCGACGTGCTGATGGCATTGATTGCAACGTCCACCGGTGGAGGGGAGGTGCGGGGGGCCAGGGCGGCAACGGCTCCTGGAGATGGAAGGCCAGCAAAATCCATAATACGGTCCGCCATCTTCGCCAAGTCATCCAGGCGAGAATTTTCGCCGGCGGCCAGGATCATGCGTACGTTGTGGGGCAAACGTTGTAGGAAGAGCTCGCGTAGTAGTGAGTCGTCCGTGGTAGGGTTGCCGGCGAGGTCGCGCATGCGGCGTAGGAGCTGGGTGGGCCGTCGATCGCCGAGCTCTTCCCTGTTCAGAAGCTGCTGCAATCGCTGCTCCTCCGAAGCAGATGTACGGCGAATTAACTCGTCCCGTAAGGTGTCGTAGGGCAACTCGGGGTGAGGGTGGATTATTAGGTCACGGACTTCCGCCGCAGCTTCGGGAGGAAGGTTTGCGATGGCATAGCCAAACCTTGAGGCTTGAGAAGTGACGCGGCGTCCGTCGAAGAGAACCTCCGCCTGCGCAAACCACAGCTGAGGGTCGGAGATGGAGAAAGGCGGCAGGCGGAGCGGTGCCACAGAAGCCTCGAGCGGTGGAAGTGGCGGTGGCCGGCTGGGAGGCGAAGAGCTGGTGGAGTGCTGGTCACCGTTCATGATGGTGGAACGCTAAGACATCACGTTCGGGTCACCAGTTGTAGAGCGAGAAATGAGGCGACCAGGCTCTACTGAGGTTGATGGGTTTAATGACGGTTAATGGCGATGAACCGAAAACGAAAGCTCGGGTCACGCGCAGTGCTGCGCGTAACCGATGGCGGTGCTGGTGATGATTATGACGCTGCTGCTACACTTTCTTTTTTCCTTCTTTTTTTTTTGTTATTTTCGCAGCTCACGCGTTACTTGTACATGTTTGAGTTGTGCCGCTGTACGTAACTGGTCACGTGAGGGTAGGAACATACGTCACGACGTCCTATCGCTGTGGGATGCGCTCTTTTCACGAGGAGAAGGAGTTTTCAAATGTGTGCGGAACAGACTCCTCGCGCTCGCTCTGTAGGATACGCTCATCGTTCTTTCGAAGGATCTTATTTTATTCGTTGGCGAACACTCTGCACCGAAAAACGAGAAAAAAATGTGGGGGGAGAACTGACGGCGACCAACAATTTGCGCATCTCCAAACGACCGTTTTTGACAATGTTTTTCCAGCTATATATAGTTTCCAGTTCAACCTCATCAACAGCAGCAGCACTCTATGCCACTCTATTATTATGTCTGCAGCACATAGTTGATTTTCTCTCGCGAGAATGGACACTATTCACCGACTCAAAATCTGCACCGCAAGCTATCGAGAAGGCAGACATACGAGGTTCGTCCGCACTCCTAGTGATGGATGTGTTAATGGCTTGCCAGCATGTGTACGAAGCAGGACACAGGCTGGTTCTCGAGTCGGTTCCAGCCCATGGTGGTGTCGTAGGGAATGAACAGGCTGACAGCGCCGCAGAAGCACGTCTCTCATCTCGGAGACGAACTGGTATTGCGCCGCCGGGACGACACCGTCATTCCATTCTTCGATTGTCTATAGTGGCATCCCTGACTTCCCGCCAATGGACAAATGACATTCTCTCCCCCCCCCCAACCCCCCTACCCCTCTATATGCTTACACGAGTTGATCCAACGCTCGCTTTCCGGATATCGCGAAACACTTCTCGTCAAGACGCTGCATTAATTCATCGGATGCGTCTCAATGTGGCTTTTACAGCTCAGTGGCGTTACCGCTTGAGACAAGTTGACTCTCCCAGACGCCGCCACTGCGGTGATACGGTAGATCTAGAGCACATCCTTTTCCATCTCCCGCACTACCAACCTTCCCGAACCACCCTTTCAGGGTGTCTCCATCAGCTGGAAGCTCGCCCCCTCACTTTGCCAAAATCGCTTCGTCCATGTCCAAATCCAACCCACCAACGCTCCGCCCTCAAAGCACTTCTGACCATTTTGGACAACGTAGGACTTCGGTCTTCACTGTGATGCGACCGATGAGTGATTTCTCCACATTACCGCCAGCAATGGGGTTGTCGCCCCCGGCGATTAAACTCCCCAATCATAATCACAAAGTAAAATTGTTGTTTTGTAGTTTCCAGCGACTGCCGTTTCCGCGCCTCGAAATAACGGCCTTCGCAGTTCTTTTCTTTTTTAATTTTTTAATAGATATTAGCATTGTATCAGGAAATGTATTTTGTAATGAAATGGGGTATATCTGACATCCGGTTTTTTTTTTTTTCGTTGATAAATATCGTTGACGCCAACATTGTCGGGGAAGTAGATTTATTTCATAAAATTTTTCACACTCTGTATGTTTTCACTAACGAGTGGTTTCAATTAGATCTCTCAATGCTGGTGATGGTGATGTGAAAAACGGAAGAAAAAAAAAGCTAGTAATGCTCAATGGGTGCAATGCTAGTGCAGTAGATTTTTTTGGAGGAGTAATGAGTAATATAATGCTATTACATTGTGGCCGGACCGAATAATGCCTAATCACATTACCCATTACTTGGGTTTGAAATTCAGCATCGTCTAAAGCCAGCAGTCACGCATTGTGCCTGCTACATGCAAGAAAAATCATCAAGCTGTGTTTTGTCACCACCGCTCTTACCTACCAACAAGGAGGACAGAGCACAAGTCGAAGTATTTGAGCACCAACTCCTTCTACGCTGTAACGATCCTTATCTATGACAGGATCATACATTTAGATTATGCAGACCGCTCTCATTTCTCGACGAAATCATTCATGCGTGGCGATTTTTCTGGAAAAACTATATTCACCACCACCGGTAATGTGTAACGAAGCAAAAAATAAAAATGAAAAACTGATGCTGTTTCTTTAGAGTATGTGCCTCAAGCAGACTTGTGCGTAACGCGTACTTCTTTAATTTTTCAAGTAATCAGTTACTTTACTGTCAAAGTAATTTTTCTCGTCATCAATATAGTTTTAACAGCTGAAATAACACGAAAAACAAAAACGCGTAGGACAAGTAGATCTGTACGTCTACTGCATTTATCGCCCGGGAAGACGTTGACCCGATTGTGGAAGAGCATTGCGTGGCACTTCCCCACGAGTCCAGACTTGTGCGTAACGCGTTACTAGTAATTGCGTTACTTGTAATCAATTACTTTTTTAGTAATTTTTCGAGTAATCAATTACTTTTCGGAGTAATCGATTACTCAGTAATTGATTACTTTTCCGGCAGAGATTAACTTATCTTTCAGATATTCTGCCCCAAGTCAAGCCCCTCGTGCCGTCGGCCTTTGTTGTGCCGTTCTGCTATAGCAAGCCGAGGTCATTGTAATAACGTTCTGGAATTTCAGGACCTCTCTCCCTAATCTCTTCCTACACCAGTGTAGTGATACCTGGAGCTTTGGAGGTTTAGTGAGTCATGGGGAAGTTCCATGCAGTGTTCTTCCACAATCGGGTTAACTTCTTCCCGGGCGATAAATAGAGTAGACGTACAGATCTACCTGTCCTAGGCGTTTTTGTTTTTCGCCTTATTTCAGCTGTTCCGCTGTTGAACTTTTTCTATGTTTCTTCTTTTCTGAGGCACACAAAAACGGGTATAATTTGCGTGAATGCAGAGTAACGACCGGGGTAACGCGTTAATTTTCTACTCGTTCCTCAAATACATTTGGACTAGAGTGATTGGTAACGGTAATCAATTACTTTTTGCGTAGAAGTAACGGTAACGGTAATCAATAACTTTTTTCGAGTAACGGGCACAAGTCCCAGTGCCCCCACGACTCACTAAACCTCCAAAGCTACCACAAAGGACCACCACACTGGTGTAGGAAGAGATTAGGGGAGAACCCTTGAAATTCCGGAACGTTATTACAATGACTTCCGCTTGTAGTAGAAGGCACAAGAAAGGCTGACGGCACGAGGGGCTTGACTTGGGGCAGAACATCTGAAAGATAAGTTAATCTCTACCGGAAAGGTAATCAATTATTGAGTTATCGATTACTCCGAAAGGTAATTGATTACTCGAAAAATTACTAAAACAAGTAATTGATTACAAGTAACGCAATTACTAGTAACGCGTTACGCACAAGTCTGGACTCGTGGGGAAGTTCAACGCAATGCTCTTCCACAATCGGGTCAACGTCTTCGCGGCGATAAATGCAGTAGACGTACAGATCTACTTGTCCTACGCGTTTTTGTTTTTCGTGTTATTTCAGCTGTTGCGCTCTCGAACCTTTTTTTTTTCTTTCTTCTTTTTTTTTCTAAGGGCGGGTATAATTTGCGTGAATACATAGTAACGACCGGAGTGACACGTTACTTTTCTACTCGTTATTCAATTACATTTGGTGTTGAGTAATTGGTAAGGGTAATCAATTACTTTTTTCGAGTAACGGGCACAAGTCTGGCTTCAAGCACAACGTACGACTGCGTTACAGAGTTTTGGGAAAATGTAATGCCAAAGTAATACCATTGCTAGGTGTAACTAATGACATTCGTAATGTATTGCTATACGCACGAGGCAGTTATGAGTACCGTAATACGTTCCTTCAGACAACAGTAATGAGTAACGGGAAAGCATTAGAAAATAAAAGTAATTTCCCCAACTCCGCTCTCGATGCATGTAGCTCTGTGCGCAACTCTGATAGACGACGGCTGTCCTCTCCCACACTTTCTCGCGCGTTGCACAAAACCGAAACACGTCGTTGGACCAACCTGTGTCTACTCAGTACTCGCATTCCTTTCCCAACTCTTGCACCGTGAATGCCAATCGCTTTCTCTCCCTCCCCTACTCCCTCACCCCTCAATTTCCGTCGTACCGCATTCCAGAAGACCTGGCTGTGCGTGCCTCCCCTCTTCTAGCATCCCTGTGTGAGCGGTGTTCTTCCGCCTGTGCAGGAAACAGTGTTTACCAGATCCTCCCTCGCTGCTTTATATTCTTCTTCTAAATTAAAGCCCATAAAAAAAAGGAAAAAGTGGGGGAAGGGTGGGGGGATTCGCGGTCGGAAGAAAAACATGAAAACAGACGAAAGGGGAACTGCGATTACATCCATTTCGAAAGTTCTTCTCGAGGGCACGGAAAGACAGAGAGCGAGTGGGACATCAAAAGAACTTTATTTTCAGTCGCTACCGAAAGTACGTAGAACATCCTACAGAGACTACTGACAAGGTCAGCGTGATTAAAAAATTCTTTCGCGGCATGAATGGCATCTTTGTCGCACGCTTCTGGGAGGGTTTGTAATAAACAAGGCAGGGTGCGTTGAAAGAATGGCATGTCGGAACCGGGTAGCTGTTGCTTGCGCGTTTTATGTCAGTGTTTTATCGCCGTGCTTGCGTGTTGGGCTTCTCTAAGACAGTTCGGCGAATTCTCTCGAACGAGGTCCGGCTGGCAATTTCGGGGCACACGTGCAAGTGGAGGCTAACCTCTCTCAGACGGAGGGGGGATATGTTTATTAAGAAAAAAAGAAAGGAAAAGTTAACCAGGCAAAGAGCCGGCTTGCTATTCCGAAAACAAGGAAAGGAAAGGGGGAAGGGGGAAAACGAAAAAGAAAAGAAGGAAGGAGAAAGAAAAAAACATAAAGGGGGAATCAAAAAAGAAAAAGAAGGAAAAAGAAAAAAAGGGGGAGTCGAAACAAAGGAAGGAAAGAAAAGAAAAACTGGGGAATAAAAAAAAGGGAAGGAAAGAAAAAAAAGAAAGGAAAAGGAAAGAAAGAAAGAAGAGAATAAACACTAGCACAACGTTACATGCAGTTCACGAGTCCTGAGACTCAGAGAAAATCCTTGGAGAGCAGCAGTGACAGCCCACTGGTTGGGGTGCAAGACGAGGCCAGGAAGAGCGGGCAACGAAAAGTCGTTACAGTCAATCTGGAGCAGACGGCAGCGGAGGGTGTCCCTATGTTGAAGGTGCTGCTGGCAATACAGGAGCTGGTGTGGGATGTCAGCTTCCACTCCACAGACATTACAGTTTGGTGAATTTAGCCGACCCATCTTAAAGAGAAGTGAGGGTGTACGGGCAACATTGAGTCGTAGGCGGTGGAGAAGGGATTCTTCTTTACGGCTGCGGTGGCAAGTGATGACGAACTCCATCAATGGGTCGATAGACCGTAGGAATGAGTCGTAAGTCGTAGTTTCGACACGGAACTGCTGAGCACATGTGGCACACCGACGGCGTATGTATAGACGTCATGTGGAGGCTGTAAGCGGCAGAGGTGCTAGGGCCGAAGTGTCATCAGACCCAGCGCGTCTCGCATCTGCGTTTGCTAGGGTATTTCCATACACTCCTACGTGGCCAGGGACCCATTGAAACGTGATATTGTAACCAGTGGCGAAGAGTTGATTGAATTTTTGAAGCGTCATGGTGTGCAAATCGCTTATTATGCTGGGGCGAGATGACGACAACATATCTAATGATGCCATGCTGTCGGTAAGAATGACCCACGTTCCGTGCCCGGATTCGGTAATATGCTCCAGTGCTGCCAGGATACCAGAGAGTTCGGCTTCTGTCGAGGACACTGTATAGGGGAGTTTGAAACCATGCCCCAGGTCTTCATCCGGAACGTAGAAAGCCGCGCTCGAACTATCTTGGGTTACTCAGCCATCAGTGTATATATGGCGACTCCACGGGAAAGACAGAGATAGGCACGGGAGCGAATTGTGGAACGGAACACCAGATAGGAGCAATTCCACAAACAACGGCGAAGATAATAATAACAGAAGGTTTAATAAGGATTTCAACGTGATATGCACATTGCTAAACACGAGGGCTCCACGAATATACACCACTGACCTCTATACTACGTGGACTGCATATACAACGTTCTCCTCAGATTTTCTTTGTTCCGTGTTTGCGCCGCGAAGCAACTGTGGCTATGAGCGGCAATCTCCTCATGGGATACAGAGGTCGTGTTTCGGCACAAGTAATGACACCCAGGAACGGCCTCCCGACGACAGCCTTCAGAGCAGGGCTTTCGCTCTTAAGGGATCCACCGTCTGTAGCAGTGGATATTTGATCGAGCTAGTCGCACATATTTGAACTAGCAATTACTACAACAGAAGACGCACGCGAGCAGGACATGTACTTTTACTACAACTGTCTGTTTTTTTTTTGTGTGTGTGTGTGTGTGCTTGACCAATGTGTACTTGTCGTGTTCGCGTGTGTCTTCCGTTGTACTAATTGCTAGTTCAAATATGCTCCTCGGTGCTTGTTTGAAGTCTATGTGACGAGTCCTCTCGCCCGGTCCCCACGCCTTCGGGGTACTTTAGAACTTGGGATAGCTGCCCAACCTACTATATTGAGGAGCCCGGTCTACGCGATACCTATCGCTTCGTGCACGTTCGTGGAATGTTTAAAGGGGGCATGACCTCTACAAAGCTAACCCGCCGACCGTGTCGGCTCCAAACGGCGATTTTAACTTGTTGGCTGTGACACCTTTTGAATAGATGGATCTGATAGGTTCGTATCTTAACCGCATATAGCACGCTGCTAGCCAACCATCATCCCCAATGACAACGTTCTCGCTCCTGATTTGTTGATAGCGGGAGGAGGAGCCTATTATGTATCCCTTATATACGGCATTATGGCTTCAAAATAGGCTCCGCCTCCCGTTTTCAACAAAACAGGGACGAGAACGTTGTCATTCGGGATGATGGTTGGCTAGGAGCGTGCTATGTGGTGAAGTTCATTTTTAAAGGGACCGAAAAGTGAATACAAACCTATTGAAACTTCATGTTCAGCGAAAAGCTTGAACCTTCAAAAGTTCAAATATCAAAGAACCTCGCTGAAATCGCTGTAGTTTTTCTGTAATCGAATTTTCCATGATTGCATGTCCAGGGACCTAGTAGGAAACCGAGCAGTCTGTCAACAATTGCACCACCCCGCGCCATCTGTCGAGGACGCATGTAATACGCGCTCTTCCGCTTGCTAATCCGGCGAAAACGAAAGGGGCAGTGGGCAATTGTGACCAATTTCTACGTCGAGAATGTCGAACCTCTTGAACATGAGTGCGCTGGAATTCCGCATTCGAGAACTATCGCTCACACAGAACTTCTGTTCGTGCGATAGCGTGCTGGAAATTGTGTGCTTCGCAGCAGAAGATTCCTCGTCCAGAGATTTACCGGGGTCATATTCGTCCTCACCAGTAGCTCACGGTGCCGTGAACACGGACTGGTTTGTGAAATTTACATGTATCAGGGAGAAGCACTTGTGTAAGCCGAAACAAGCGCTGTTTTTTTCGTCGTGCAGGTGTTCATGTGGGAAATGCAAACCGATGGACACTACGGATCAGTGTTTTTGCTGCCGAGAGGTAGAGAATGCGTGTGAAAAGCAGACAGACAATTGCATCACAACTAACGAATATTTTGAAATACTGTGCCTTGACACCGAAGTACTGCAAGTGTCTTTTACATACATCCGAGAAACCGAACAGCATGGCAACATACGCGGCAGTGCCGTGTGGTCTTTAGCGCTACTTGAACGGCAAAATGGACGGAAAACCCTTATTTCTGCAGGAAATTCCGTTATATCACCTGCCGACTATTCACAAGGAGGATATAAAGTGCTCTGAGAAAGTACAATAGAACGTATTCTTCCTGCCTGCGTCGTGCATGGTATTAGGGATGCTTTCCCCATCAATGCGCAGACTTGTAGAAATGTATATATTGATGTTAGCATATTTTCATTTCTTGCTTGCTGCAAGTTTTTCTCATTGCTTTTTCTTTGCAGTCACAGCATATTATAATTATTAGTTTGTTCCTGGAGGGTTAAGTAACCTGGGGGCATATCTGTACTTGTAGGTTATACTCATGTCTTGTATATATGAGGAGTAAATAAGATAATTTTCATCAGTGTTATTCAGCTGAACTGTGTTCATAACCTTTTAATATACTTCTTATTGACCAGGTTTCCAAATGCCAATTAATATTTGAACCGAGATTGGGATTTAACACTAAACTAACCCTGTTTTGCTAAAAGGAGTAATTGTAACTGATTCATTATCATGTCACCAACTAACATTTGTAAAGAAGGACTTGAGGGCTGACTTCAAGTATTAGCAACCTTTTATCTGGGTTCAAAGTTAACCATGCAGCATTGGTGTGCATGGTACTCCAAAATGGCTAAATAATTTATTGCATAAGTTCTCTGTTACTGTAATTGAGATGAACTTTCGTAAAGCACTTTTGACAGCCCTGCAAATTGAAACTGGCTTCAGGGTAAAAAAAATCCCTAAAATTAAATTTGTTGATGTTGACAATGTTCAGTACGGGACAAGTAGGATAACATAAGTTAAATGGAATACGTCATCGCTACATTATAATTTATACATGTGTGACATCTGTACATACCTAAGACGTTGTGTGTTGAACTTGTCACCTCGGTGAAGCGAAATCACCGGTTACTGAACGAAAGTTTGCTTCGGACGTCTTCGCAATTCGCCTTCTACGGCATCTTCGTAGTCATCGACAGCAAAATGAGCTCAGCACACACGACACGACTGCTGTATCTAATAGCCGAGTGTTTCGAACCACATTCGTTTTCGCGCACTCTCTTGTGGAATCTTGTGGTAGAAAATGCCCGTCCTTGAAGATGAACGCAGATTATTTTTGCATCCCCGAACACCAAAACTACACCAGGCATAGGTAGGTCTCTCGAATACGTCACAAAGCAGCCACACACATGTCATTCACTTCCATTTTCTGCTTCGCGCGACCAACATGAACACCCACGACTTGGACAATAAACGCAATAACACACAGACGGCCTTGCAGATGGCGCGACGGATCGTAGCTCATAGCGGCGAAGTAGCTGAATGCTTTATCAATGTAGAAACTGTGGAAGTGAGCGTCATTTTTAAAATGGCGTTTAGCTGTAAGATAATATGCGTCAACTTTGTTCTTTACGAAATGAACTCTAACGTGGTAAGTTTTGACCAATCCCTGGGAGCCCTAGACCCGAAACCTAAGTTGCTCTTTTTCGCCGTTCGTTGGCAGCACCGTCCATGTTCCGGCAATCTTCAAAATATTTATATGTAAAAAATATGCCTAACTGAGAAGTAATGCTTTCTGTGTGTTATCAAACAATGATGTTGTGCACGGTAGTGGGCAAGAATATAGGGGTTATTTTTCACTTTAAGAATGTAGAGCAAAACGTTATGTGTACCTCGGCGTTGGCGTCTGATTGGGTGCTATAATTTTTCAAGTGACGTAACAATGGATAGAGGTATCTGGATGGCGGTGCGTCTACTCGCCCGTATCCGAAAAAAAGTGCGTTTCTGTATTAACTCTGCACACGTTATGAAGGAGAAATATTGAACAATAAATTGTAAATAGAATTACGAAGCGTAGAAGAACAATATTACACCTATTACACCCGTAACTACCTGCAAATAGGAGTCCTTACCTCCTTTAAGTCCTTGTGTCTTTTCAGTTTCCCGCCAAAACTGAACAGTGCAAAGAGACGCGGTGCGCGAAAAAGCTAAGAAACACTAATAACAATAATGAGTAGATTGCCACGTAAGGTCAGCCAGGCTACATTTGCGTGGTGACATGATGTACCCCACACTGAAAGTGACTGAGGAATGTGTTGAGGTGTGATAAAAGCTGAAAACGCGCGTAATTGTCATTAGGTATACTGAAAATTCTAGGCCCGTTCCTATTATAATTTCTCCACTGCGAAGTTGTCACGTGAGTATCCTGTAATAGCTGGTCGAGGAGAACGAGATGGATTGAAATACTGGGACTCCAAAGTCCAGAACCATGATGTGGACTGATGATCAGCTCATTGCGTCGTCTACTACACGCTAAGAAAAAAGGGTGTGAAAAGGTGGTAACTTCTGTAGTTACCACCTACACTCTTAAAAGTGAACTTCACCGCATAGCACGCTCCTAGCCAACCATCATCTCGAATCATATCATTATCTGCCCTGATTTGTTGAAAACGGGAGGCGTACGCCTTTTCTGTGACACTTATGCTGTTCATAATTGTCACAAAACAGGCGTACGCCTCCCATTTTCACAAATCAGGGCAGATAACGATATCATTCGAGTTGATGGTTGGCTAGGAGCGTGCTATGCGGTGAAGTTCATTTTTAAGAGTGTAGGTCAACTTAGCGTGTGATAAAGGGTGTTAAAAGCAATTATCATATACCCAAATTGCTACAAAAAGGCGTACGCCCCCATAGCCCACCGAATCAGAAGCGGTAACCCTATCATTCGTATGTAGCAAGTAGAACTTTGCAACCTTTTAGGCACAAACGTATGCGACAACTATTACCTCCTGAAAGGTGTAACTGCTCCACCCATTTTTGTGAGAGTGTACACTCTCAAATCAGAACTAACACGCTCCTATATGTTAATCGTGACGAAAAAGCTCACGTCACACATACATCGAGAACGCAACACACAAAAAAGAAAACCTGTTGCTACAGCACTTTTGTCTCGTAGCAAAATCGATCTTTTTTCTTTTTTTTTCTCATTTTTCTCGGCTTTGGCTTCCGCGTAGGGTTAAACACACAAACGAAGAGTTGTGTCGTCACACTCACCATCAACATATTGCCGCGAAAATGTGCGTCGTATAACGGGCCTGATTGATGGTGGCAGCACCGTCGTCCATCACGTGGTCCGTCTGCTAAGATGGCAGTTCACTCACTTCATCACTGCCGCCACCTTGGAGAGAACGCTTCTCTCGTAATGACCCCCTACCCCCCTTTTTTTGGCCGAGAACCCCCGTCGGCTACTTTAGCCAACGGAACTCTATTTGTGCCGATTCCGGCAATCTTGTACTCGCTACAGCAAACGTTGCCAATGTCAGGGCTTGTCGTGGATGATTGCCTTCTTCCGTTATTATTGTTTGGTTTTGTTTTCTTTTTCTTCTTTTTTCCAGAGGATTGATGTTACTAATCGTTCGGGTGTGATTGGTGGAGCACGTTTGGGGAAGACATTTTATCTTTCTTCTTGTTTTCGTTCGGTGTGAGACGGTCGTCATAGATTGAAGGGATCGTCAAAACATAGAAGTCGTCGTATAGGTTGCAAGGTTAATGAAGTATTTTACTATAGTAATGGCATTGTCACCCCCCCCCCCCTCTCTCTCTCTCTCTCTCTCCCTGTCGTTGTTCGTGGAGGATTGACGTCAATTTCAACGTTTTTAATAGTGTTATACAAATCGTTGTAGCTATTTTGTTGGTTCTTCAACATGCACTCTCACAGCAGTTATAAGTAATTAATAATACTAACAACTGATGGTAGTGGTGGAACTGCTTGCCGTAGTCGCCACGCTTAGGCAGGCAACGTCACGGCTATCGCGGAGGGGGGGGGGGATCGTGCGTCTTGGGCTGACTTTATGCTGAATACGCCTGTTCTCGCCTGATCACTAACAACAGAACTTGACCCCCTAACACGCCGCTCGTGGCAGGTCAGCACTCTGAGTGGCATCGTTCCGAATCCCGATTGTAGAGAGGGGCGTACGCCCTTCGCCCTCTGCAAATCAGGAGACAGAATGATATTATTGTGAATGCTGATTGGCCATGACCATCTTATGCGGCGAAGTTCTGTTTTTAGACATATATGAGTCTCAATGATTTCTTGTACATTTGCATCAGCTGTAAGACGAATCAACTTGTAATGTCATCTGACTGCCTTGTAATGGCACCGAGTATACTACAGGAGAGGCTAAGTGAAGAAGGATTGATTCGTTACTTCAGCTTTTGATGCGGTAATGGCTCTCCAGAGAGCGCGAACAAGTAAAACAAAGTGGTCGGTGTTGCACATGCGACGGGCTTGCCCGCATTAAGTATATTACTGCGGAGAAGCACGCTTCGAAGGCGCGGGAGCGAACAACTCCAGTAATGATGAAAGATGGAAGTCACTGAAAAGGTTAGCCAGCTGTAGGACTCAAACCCACATCTTCTGGATTACCGGTCCAGGGCTCTACCAATTGAGCTAAGCTAACACACCACCCCAGCAACTTCCAAGGGCGCGTCATCGGAAGGGACAAACCAGCCACTCTCTCTCACTCATCTCACTTTCACTCTTACATGTTTTTCTCACTCATACACACATTTATACGACGCGATCGACGCAAGCGGCATCAGTTGAACATGAGACAACTCTTGTATTTGTCCTTTCTTTATGTGTTCCAGCCTCAGAACATCAATTGTCTCATGTTCAACTCCAGTAATGTTGAACATGTAGGATGAAAAAGTAGGATGCAAGCGAGCTGGTGATAATATGAAGATGATCACATTCCTTGAGATTGAGGGAGGACACAGGGACGAACGAGAAGTAACAGGACAAGCATTACTTCTTATTCGTCCCTATGTCCTCCCTCAATCTCGCGGAATGTTATCACCAATAATATTTGCTGTGTTGTGCCGGTTCCCTCTTCTTATCAAGAAGCACCACACTGAGGAGAGGCCTCGTATTGGCCTCCCCAAAAGATCTCCGGCGATGATTGGACGAACCGTTTGCAGAAAACAATGAGAGCGCACTGAGCCTCCTTGAAAGGGAAATGGAAAGCATAACCGTGTGTTCATACGAGCGACATTCCGACGGACGGAAGAAAGGAAGAAGGCGATGGAAGTAAGCGCGAAACCACACGGAGACGAAGTTCTGCCCTGTGCCATGTTGTGCATTCACACGATGCTCGAATAGAGGCAGTGGCTTGCTGCTCACTTAGCAGACGACACGATCACCGTCTTCTCCTGTCGTCTGCTACGGAATATCTTGTGGATGTGTCGCAGGATATTTCCCACGGTTAGCACTGTCAACACCACCAGATAGAAAAAGCTTGCTTCCCGTCGGCGTGCCGTAACAACTACACTCTTAAAAATGAACTTCACCGCATAGCACGCTCCTAGCCAACCATTATGTCGAATGATATCGTTATCTACCCTGATTTGTTGAAAACAGGGGGCGTACGCCTTTTCTGTGACAATTATGAACAGCATAAGTGTCACAGAAATGGCGTACGCCCCCCGTTTTCAACAAATCAGGGCAGATAACGATATCATTCGAGATAATGGTTGGCTAGGAGCGTGCTATGCAGTGAAGTTCATTTTTAAGAGTGTAAGATTCAGCCAAGCAGGATAGTGCTTTCAACGGCGGTAGCCAATCACGAACGTGCTTTCACCGGTCGTACACTCTTAAAACTGAACTTCACCGCATAGCACGCTCCTAGCCAACCATCATCTCGAATGATATCGTTATCTGCCGTGATTTGCTGAAAACGGAAGGCGGGCGCCTGTTTTTGTGACACTTATGCTGTTCATAATTGTCACAAAAAAAAGGCATACGCCTCCCGTTTTCAACAAATCAGGGCAGATAACGATATCATTCGAGATGATGATTGGCTAGGAGCGTGCTATGCGGTAGTTCATTTCTAAGGGTGTAGCCATGGAGACGAACCACCCTCGTCTGCGAGTACTTGAACATCCCCGCGTACTAGATGTGAAAACTTTAAAATGAAGCGCAAAACGGTCCCATCTTTCTCAAGACTGATTTTCTGGAGAGCATGTTGCACTTTTCGACTACAAATTCAGGTCTGCAGGTTCCAAGGTAGTTGCATTTGCAGAGGTAGTCATTTGCGAGTTATTGAATTTGCCGAACGGCGAATCGCAATAGCAGACGAATTCTGACGTCATATGTCCACGTAGCGAAGGAGGGAGAGGAGGCAACAAGCAGGCATTCTGTATCGAAGCGGCGTTGGCAGTGTACGTGAATACACGACGCTGAGCGCTCGCGTCCACGTGACAGCAGAAAGCTATGACGTTTTTCGCGTTTTCCGCTGGAGTATTCTGGGGAATGTCGCTTGTGTGAACGCAGGGCAAACCACATGTTCTTTCGCTCATCAATCCCAAACGACGCAACGGACGAATCGCGCTCCTTTTGTGTTGATGTAAAGGTAACAGCATCTTTCATTTCGCGAGGATGATATTTTTTTAACTCTAGTGCCCTTTGAAAAGTGCCGCTGTGAAAGAGGTCATATTTGCTCCCGTTATTATTTAACGTCCCACGTTTATGCTCCTCTGGAAACGGTGCGTTTGAAAAAGGACTGCCGGATTTATATGGCGCTGTAACATTTTTACTGGATCTTTGAGGTACTGTATCGCACGAAAGTAAGTCTTAGTTCGTAAAATAATTACTGAAAGTTTAAAATATGTATCGCACAATCGAGCGTGTAATGCCTCTTTCTCGACGAGGAACTCCCCTTCCACAATCGTTTTACTTTTATCCCTTCCTGCATCCTTTAAATAGAACTTCACCACATAACGTGCTAAATGAAAATCGTTGCACAGAACGATACCGTTATGGCTTTCGATTTGTGGTAAGCGCTGGGCGTACGCCTTTGTGTGACAATTAACATGACTGTCAAGTGTCACAAAAAAAGAGGTACACCTACCGTTTTCAACCAATCAGCGCGAGAGAACAATGTCATTGGCTACGAGCCACCACCACCACCCTTCTGTTTGAAGAGTGCGTATAGACCTGTTCCTGCGGCCCAGGTGGCGCGAGTGAGCAGCAAAGTCAGCGCACCAAAATATACAACCCGCGGTAGCTTAGCAGACGACGGTGGCACTTTCAAATACATGGTCTCGAGTTGTTCGCACTTGGCAAGATGCACCGCTTTTTATGTGGATTGATCCTACAGGTTTTGTAGCGTTCTTTTGCACCATACCGCTGCGCGCAGAACCCGCTGATGAAACTACCTACTGTTGAATCCGTGGCCGCTTGAGCCCGAAATGGCGCTGTGCAAACTTTGCCGTAACAGCCCCGTGTGCATCGTAATTGCCTCGACAACTTCGTACTCGCCTACTCTGAGATGGTTTCCGACTCCACGAGGGTTATCCATCGTAACGATGATGATGAATTGATGACGAACAGGCATCCTTACGACATCATCTCGCGACAAATGGATGTCTGTATTTACACAGGCAGTTTCTTTCGAGTGAAGCGGTGTGTCGGAATGCGGCTTGTCGGAAATTCATGCGGTGCATTACTATATTACGATAGCAGTACTTCACTGTCCGGAGCTTAGTGCATGGAGAAATTCGGATTTATTTTGAAAAATAACGCAACAACATATGTCCCTCATATGTAAGTTTTGCTCCTGAATGTATCTTGAACTTGTGATTTTTACCAATATTTTGTAAAATTAATGAAACTCATACTTGCCGTTGCTTAGATGATTGTTCTATTGAAATTGCACGTGCATTAAAGAAACGTGTTCGTTTCACTGAAAATATGAACATTATTGTATTTTGTAGGCGTGGAAACTTGTATTCTACATACTTTCTTTTAAGTCACTAAGTTAGAGCTGTGTGCCAACAGCTTCCCTTTGTGTCAGTTTAAGCCGTCTCTCTCCACTTGTGTCGTATCACTTTTAAGCGAATTGCGTCGCGGCCCAGCTTGTCATTTAGGCGGCGCAATCCTATTTCCTTCACAGTCGCATTGCCTCCTCCTACGAGCGACGTGACAGACATACCTAAACGTTAGTAGTGTTCTTTTATTGTACGCTCTCAAGTCTTCTCTTTTTCTTCTTCTTCTTTTTTTTTATTTACCTTTCCTGTTTAGAAGGGTGTCATCTTGTGTGACGTGGTCCTGATTTAACCTTCTTGTGGGTCGTTACTCTCGTTTCGACAACAAAAGAAAAAGAAAAAGGTAAAGGACAATGAAGGGAACACGAACCCCGTGCGGTAGCGGCGTAGTGTTCGATTGCTCTTACAGTTATCTGGCACAACGTAATCTGAGATATACTCCGTATCGCAACGCTTGAGGACGCGGAGAGGGCACGGTGAGTGGGTTGCGAATCCGCCCTCGAGATTCTTGTGTTTTTTCGGGATGCCCTTTCTTAAGGAGAGATGAGGAGACCAACACGCTCGTTCCCTGTTCTGGAGGCAGAATGTCACTTCTTTATTTCATCTACGCGCGTCAAACTACTAAGTCGTCCTCTTCCCCTTCACTCAATCCTCAACACATTCCCCCGGCCGCGTCGTGCGCATCTGCTTCGAGTAGGAAAAGCCGGTGAGCAGGGCGCCGAGACTTGGAGGTGGTGGGTTCGAATCCTACTACCGGCTGTGCTGTCTGAGGCTTTCCCCTCGGTTTTCCGAAGACTTTCCAGACGAATGTCGGCACAGTTCCCCCTGAAGTCGGCCCAGGACGCATACTAGTGTAAACCCCCTGTCCCCCACTCCTTCGTGTTGTCCTCTCTCCACCTGTACGCATCTGTACACCGCTCATAGCTCAGTTACTTCGCGGCGCTAATACGGAATTTAAAAAAAAAACGCCTAGGTATGAACACCCTCAACCACAGGTCGTAGAATGGCGCATGACAGGGATGTCCTTTCGTGCATCGTCCAGTCCGTTTCTGTTGTCAGCGACGCCTCACAATCACTTTGAAATTTGGAAGGCAACTATCCCTGACGTCGCATATCGCACTCAGAGGTCCTTTTATGTAGATGACCTCGTGCTCGGGGCTGCGACGGAATCGGAGGCCTTGGATCTTCACCACACAGGTAACGACATCTTCACAGAAGGCAGTATGGAGTTCAGGAAGTGTTGCTCCAGTTCTGCCACGCTTAATCAGCAAATTCACCGTTGTAAGCACCGCTATGGAGAGGAGGAAAAGAAAGGTCAGGAGGAGAGGAGGCTTATGTGTTGCTTCGATGAAAAGCTCTGTAAGACGGTGCTTACAAGGCATCACATGGAGCCGGCCCGCCAAGCTGCTGCAGACGACCTCCCACTCGGAGCACGCAGTCAGAGTCAGGAAAAAGGGTTAAAATAGGGGGGGGGGGGGAACTGGCTACCCAGCTTGTAGTGCCCGCAATCTCAATGCCGAACGACGTTAACTGAACGTATCGTAACCAGTACAGCTCTGCATGATGGAGCCCAGCGGCAGACAATGGTCCGGTTAAAGACGCCTCACTTGGTGAGGCATTGCGAAGGAACCTCTGAGACCATGCGACGATTCGGAGAAGCCTAGAGAGTCGTCCGTAGTTCTCCATTCGGAGCAGTGGTTCCCGTGAGGAATGTGACTGTTGCGAGACAGCATTTGGATGGACTGAAGTCTGCAGGTTTCGTAGGTTTTCGGGGGTTTCGGTAAGGCACAGATCTGACGGCCAGTGTCTTTCTGGATACACTAACCAGGCAGGTCCCTGCCACCAGCTGGACTGTCGGGTGACAAAGGATGCGGGCTCACCCCGTGTGAGAGGTCAGCTGGGTTATCTTTGCCTCTGCAGTGCCGCCAACGGAGTCCACTTGTCAAGCGCTGAATTTCAACCGTACGGTTCCTCACGAAAGTGTCCCTGCGGTTCGCGTCTCCAATGTGAAGAAGTGGCTGAGTGAGCCCAGAAGCAGGTCATGCAGTCGGGGATTTGTCGAATGTAGTTCCACAAACGGGCATCAAGCAAACAGGCAAGCAGTTTTAGCCGCGGTAGTGAAATCGTTTTGAGCGGTGCTATACGGCATTTGCTCATGAGGAGCTGGGAATTTGAAACGTGATGATCGATGGGATAACGAAGACACGCAGCTGCTCCGTATGCTCGCGGGTTTGCATCACAAAACAGGTGAAGCTCGCTGCCTGATGAATCAAGTGCTTGATCGTGTGCACCCTTTCTCTTGTTTCACTGATCGCGTAGCGCGCCACCTGGAACTTGCACAGTTGAAAGTTCGATGAGCTCTGATGTCCAGCGCTTCGACAGCTCTTCTAAATCCGGTGGTAGTGTCTCGTCCCAAGCACAAGCCCGACGCCACAAGTCCTGAAAGAAGAGCTTGACTCGAAGTAAAAACAGAGCAAGAAGGCCGAATGGATCGAAGATCCTCGCAAAGGCTTGTAGTACCGTCCGGTTGGTCATGGGCTGTGAATCAACATACGAAGAGACGTTCTTAGTGGTCATGACAATGTCATCGCCGGAACTGTCCCACCGCAGTCCAAGTACATTGTGCCTTCCTTGTGCCAAGTCCTTGTCCTTGTGCCATGTACCTTGTGCAGTCAAGTACCTTGTGCGAACCCGTCGGCTCACTCACATTGTCGATGGAGACTCCGTCTGCGAGAAACTGCTGATTAAGTGTGGTAGAACTGAAGCACCACTTCCTTAGCTCCATACTGGCATCTGCATAGATGGCGTTAACTGCATGATAAAGCTCCAAGACCTCCGATTCTGTCGCAGCCCCAAGCACGAGGTCATCTACACATAAAGACCTTTGAAAGCGAGATGCGATGTTAGGGGTATAGTTGCCTTCCAAATTTCATCAAAGTGATGGTGAAGCGTGGCTGACAACAGAAACGGGCTGGACGACGCACCAAAGTGCACTCCTGTCGTGCGCCATTGTACGATATGGGGTTGAGGGTGTTCATACGTAAGCAGTTCTTCAACCCACAGAAAGCGAAGAACGTCTCGCTCCTCCGGCCGAATTCAAATCTGTTTGCCAAAACGGCGCCTTGTAAGCACGGTTTTACAGAGCTTTTGATCGAAGCAACATATAAACGTCTTCTCTATAGCGGAGTTCAGACCACCCTTCTCGAACTTCGGTCAAGATTCTGGATCCTGAAGGGACGTCGTTCTGTGAAGAGAGTCTTGAACTCTGGACACCATCGTACAGACTCCTACTTGACGTGTCGTCGGAGGCTCGTTCTCCCGGAGTTACCGCCTGTAGCTCCGTTGCCCAAAAAGCGGATCATTGAGGCCAGACCGTTTGAGGTTGTTGGAGTTGACTTCTGTGGCCCATTATACTGCCGTGTGTCACGGACCAGAGATTCCATGGTGTATATTGCTGCGGTTTCTTGTGCAGTCACCAGAGCGGTACATCTGGAGCTGACGTCCGACATGATAGCCCAAATGTTCTTGCTGGCGTTCCGCCGTTTCGTAAGACTTTCCAGCGTTGCCCGAAGATCCTACGATCGCTCTCGAGCGATACCCCTCTTCTCGCCACATTCAGTGGAAGTTCATAGCGGACCGAGCGCTCTGGTCTTGGGAACGCAGGATCTGCACTGTCAAGGATGTGCTTAAACGTTGCCTAGGCCGAAGAGAGACTCGGGTATGAAGATCTGCTTACTGTGTTGCTAGAAGCTGGGGTCAATTCGCGCCCACTTACCCAACACACCGAGGACATTGATGACTGCGAGACCCTAACTCCGTCACAATTCCTAGCTGGAAAACGCCTCGTAAGCTTACCAGTGAGCGTTGGGGCACAAGTGCCGGCGTTTACTTCAATGAACCTCTGACGTAGAGTTTATCATCGGGAAGCCCTTGCGAAAAAGCTGTCGCGCCGCTACAGTATCTGCTCTTCTTGCGTACGGCACATCACAGCTTGCCAAGGCCAGTTACAAGGTTGAAGGTCTGTGACCTCGTAATAATAGAAGGCAGTTCACAGCCGTCTCTTGTATGGAAGGTCTGCGGTGTGACTGGCGCTTTCCCAGGACGGAATGGAGTTCCCCGCTACTTCAAAGTTTTGCTTCCCAGCGGACAGTGAATTCGGTGCCCTGCTCAGCGGCCTTACATACTTGAACCAGATGTACACAACACGGGCGGGGAAATGTGTTCAGGATGGCGTGAAGGGGAAGAGGACAGGGAATGAGCGCGTCGGCCTCCTGATCTGTCCTTAACATTATTAAATGTTGAGAACTATGGAACCGGAGTCTCAGAGGTGCAGGGTTTAATGAACCGATGGAAGAACGATACAGGACTTTTCGGTGAATGTTTAAAAACAACACACAGCAGCCCACGAAGTTGTGGAAGCCCCATCTCTATCCTTCAGCGTTCTTATACAGTTACGCTGGTCGTTGAGAAACCTTATTACACCATTCACTCTTTCCAGTTGGCTGACACCGGGACAAACTAAATGTAGTCGAACTGGATGCTGTTAGCAGGATGCCGAACTTCGTGCTGTTGCCCGCCTGAGCTCTACTGTACAGTCTTTTCATACAAGGACAGCGTAGCAAACCAGTAGACGAGCCTGTTGTCCTCCCTGAACCTCGTCGTGCTGCAATCAGCTCCGTCTGTCGTAATTACGGCAGTCGATAAATATGCGCCGCACAAGACGGAAGAGTCCTTAAACGTGTTGGAGACACAAGATTTTTCGGCTTTGTGTTGGTCCTAGTAGAATAAGACGAGAATGTGTACGCAGGCACAACCGGGGTGAAGGATATAGCAAACGATAGATTGGTGCTCGGTGCCTCAGAAAGCATATCAGAGACCCGTTGCCACGAATACGAGCTGTTCAGAATAGGGGCTTGCATCCACGAGCTAGTGGGGTAAATGACGCAGTCACTCTTGTTCAGTGGCGACACTCGCGTAATATGAACCTCTGCATAACCAGAACATTCAAGTGGCTTATTGCGCTCGCGTATTGCGTGAACAGAGCGCTTTGCTCTTTTGATGCTGTTGACAGATGCATTCTAACGAAGGTGGTTTTCAGGCCGGCACCCTGTTGGTGTATATTCTTTCAAACAAGCCTCCCAGCACGATTCTATTCTGACCATACAGCAGAGATGGTGACATGTTAACACGCCAAAAGTTGCGTGCCGTTTTGCAGTTTTCTCCTTCACTGCATTCAGGGCAACCGTCGTCGAAATAGCACCCAGCACTTGGCCGGGACGACTGCCCGGAAAAGAAATGCAGAACTGCGGCGCTGGTCTCTTAGCCCACGACAAAGCTTTGAATAGATCCCAGGCATACTGATCTTCACTCGCAACTAATCCAGCGCTTGGTGGGGCGACGCTGTCGAAAATGAAATAGTTGGACGGCAACGACGTGTACATATCGGGCTTCCAGAATAGCATTTCGACCGTGTCCATCACGAAGTAGTGCGGGATGGCTATTGTCGTCGTGAAGGGTTGCTGCTGTGTCATACTTGTAGACACTGTCGTGCTGATCAGCGGGTTAGTCTCGGACGCATGAGGATGTTGCGAAGGGTCAGCGTCGAGCGAGCGGGTGTGAGCCTTTGAGTACTTGTCCTGACCGGCAGTGTTGACGTACGAGGACTTTACGGCGGTGGGGCGAGGCGGGATGTTACTGGTTGAGGATTTTGGTGTGTTTCGTCGCTACTCGGCTCGCCCGTACCTCTCTCCCTATAATCAATATGGCCAACAATAGTACCACGCTGATAAGTAGAGCACAGCCTACCATTACCAAGGTCTTCCTGAACCGCTCGTGCTTCCTTTCGCCGCTCCGGCCCGTTGCATCGGCGGGGGACGAGTCCTCTAACTACTGTCTCAGTCATTTCGTGTGTGGCATACAATCAAAGCAATGAGCCACGGGTCAGTGGTTCAGGAAGTGTTGAAGCAGTGAATTGTTCAGTGTGGCTTTGGTTGGAGATTGGACTCGGTACGGTGAAAGCGACCGTTTCGTGTGGCCCAAGCATAGACGTTTCTTCGACTTCTGCTTCGTTCTGGAATGAATACCATCTTCTTCGTCAAATGTCCGAGCCACGTCACGAGACGCTTCTTCTTCTTACTCTCAAAATATGGCTGTGAGCCAAGAAGTGTTGAACCAGTGAAGTGTGCAGTGTGGCTTCGGTTGGGGCTTGGACTCTGTACGGTAGGCCTTCCACTTCTTGCACAACTCTCACCATAAAACCACCCAAGAGACCATCGCGATGCAGGAACGCCTTTCGTATGTCAGCCGTCAGGACGACTTTGTTGCATCTGAACTGCAGAAGGAGTTGCAGGACTTTTGCACCAAGTTTAACACCCGTGTCCAAGACTTCGTTCAGGGAAGGTTTCCCGGGCTCATGCGAAGACGCATCATACACGACGCGGAACTTCGTGGCTACCGCTTCGTGGCGGATAACCGCGTGATGAAGCAAGTAATAAAGTTGGTCCACACTTTGCGTCTGGCGGGGGCTCACTAAACCACCCACCGTACAACGGGCAGTATACAGCCTGTGGTCGATGTGTTCAGTTACACGGCAGGGTCCATACTGCGTAAATGTCTTGCGGTTTAACTTACAAGCGCCGTACTTACAAGAACTCAGAGCGCTATCGAAGGAGACCCCCCATTTAAATATTCACTCTAAAACGTTAAATAACTAAATAGCAAGATAAGGTAAAAAGTTAGGGTAGCAAAAAGGATAGCGGTTGGATAACCTTGGAACGCATTGCATGTCGTTCTAGTGCGTTATTAACTTAGTAAAAAAGAACCAAGCCTCATATTAATGTACCGTAGTTATGCCACAAAAGCGGCGGCGAACCAAGCAACGGCGGCGCGATGACGCAGCTGGAGGACATTCCAGAGCTGTCAGCGCGGAAACGCGCCGCATGACGTGTATATATGCTGACAAACCTGCTCTATGTAGAGTTACACTCTACGCAGCTTCTCTGTCGAAAATTTCGCATGATCCAAATGACAAACTTGTACAATTATCGTTTCACAATTTTTACAGAGCGTCAGTTAAACGAAACAACTTCATTTTCCTCACTTTAGCCAAACTTACAGCAAGGCTGATTTCGTGCTCTTTACGTATAGCAACGAACCTGACAATATTGCCCGTTCAAGAACTAAATATGGTTTAGAGCTGCTATCACAAAAACAATTCTTAGTAATACGCATTTACAAAATAACGTGACCACTCAATCACCTTCACCTCGTTCAGTAAGATCACTCTATACTTTGACTGAGATCTGTATGTACTTGCGTATACTTCTGTATTTCATTTGTTTATACTATTGTGGTATACTGGGTTGTATTATCTAACGCAATATGAAAGCGCCACCCCTCTTTCATTGTTCGAAGCTTCATCATCTCCTCCGGATACGAATCTGTCTCTTTTTGATAGGGTCTTCTGCTTTCGCGGCGTCTGCTTCTGATGGGTGACGCCATTATGTCGCTGTCGAATGTGCCAGACAAAGGACATAAATCCTTTGTCCAACCTCTGGTTGGGATCCACAATGCTATCTAGGTGAAGGTTGAATTGCAATAGCTCAGGCCATAAGCCAACATAAGTCAGTCGGGAGTCGGTCATCTAATGGCGTTGCTGCCGATAGCGATGGATCACTCTGTTTTGCGTAGCCGCAGTCACTTTAGAGCATTCTCCTTCAGACACCGTTCCATAATGCACTTTGACGCACCATGTCTTGATGGGCTTTCGCATCTTTGAAAAAAAAAAAAAACATTTCTGCCGTCATCTTGCTTGTTTTGTGGCTCGCGGCTATCCATATTATTCATACAATGCAGCTTTCGTCTCCTGCATTAGCAAAAGACAACGACAGCGTCTCGCATGTTCGCCTTTTGAGTTACGGACACCGCCCCATGTGCGCAACTTCTATGTCCGTTGAAAGAGTGACAGTCCCATTTGCCTCTGTGACAGCCTGCCAGAGCGCGAAGCTTAGTAAGAAAAAAACATGAAAAAGGCTTATGTACTCCTTCTTTTTCTTTTTTTTAACGCCCGGAGGAAGATTACGACTGCTCTTGCCTATTCCCGTTCTTCTTAATCCGAATTATCGGATAAAGGAAATGGGATGTGTGACTGGTGTTAGGCAAAAACGGGACGGCGAGCGAGTAGGTGTCTAAACTTTTACCAGTACCGCGCCTTTAGATTCCCATCTGCACATTTCATATATGAAATGTGCAGATGGGAATCTATGTGCATCAATGTGCATCGTGTATATCTATACAAGTATACTTGTATACAGGGTGTCCCAGAAAACGTGTCATTGAATTATAATAAAAAAAACTACGCCACCTAGAATCATGCGGTCAACAGCATTTGTTCTTATTAGGTTTTTGCCACCTCCTAATGTGAATGTCATGTACTCGAAGTTTAATTATGTAAGTTTTTGCGAACTGAACTCGGAAATTTGCCAAGTAACGGTTACTTTTGTACCCCACCAATATGAAGAGCGTGCCGAATTCACTCAAATTCACGATAATTGACAGTGATATTCACGAGCTATCCCATCGGAAAAAAATACACATATACATATAGACATATAAACTGTAGATATATACACGATGCACATTGAGACAGTATGGGTGAAATGTGGCGAAAGTTACCGTTTTGCACTGTGCAGTTACCATTCTACAGAGGTATTACATCCCTTAGTTTATCCCTTCATGAAAATGCTGCTGGTCTGAGACTCTGAGTTGCTTAGACTGTGTTTCCCCAAACTCAGGGATATGTCGTCTCCATGAAAATACTTTCGCGCCTTATTTCACGAAATACCCTGCACTCCCCTCTTTTACCTCGGTTGACTCGATGTATATTCGCGATTTATTATGGTCGCGCTCTGTTTATTTTTTTACGCTGAGTACGGCTTGCAGGATTTTTTTTGTAGCTTTCACACACATAAATACGCCATCGTGCACTACCGGAAGTTCCTCAGCTAAGTAGACAACGAGTTCGTGTGCAAATACCGGTTAGGTTTATCTGCACACACGCTGTATTTAATTTTCTATGTCTGCATTTTAATTACTGGCTAGTTCCACCGAGCTTCGAACAAGCGAGGAACCTTCGGATCTCCGATGCGATTGAAAAAAATATATTCGATAGACAATGGTCAATGATAAAAAAAAAATCACATAGTTTTACCTTCGGGGGCAAAGCCGTTCGCGAGGCCGAAGGGGCGAAATTATAGGGGTAGTTTTGTGAGCAGTCATCACAGGCGGATTTGCAGGTTTCCTTGCAAATATCCAACCAGGCGTCGTAGAATACCACAAATTTTACTACGTAACGTACACTTGGTGGGTAACTACTTGGCTACTTGGTTTTGCTGTAGAAGCGGCAGCTAGCAGTTTTAAAAACTTTTAAAACTTGCGACATATCGCGAAAGCTGCTGCTTTTCGAGCGTTTTATCCTACACGATCGGCTCATCGCAGACACGTGAGAGACCCACCGGTGGCTTCACCATTCAAAGCTCTTTAGAGTGGTGTCAATTTCCTTTCTCTAGTGCGCACGGAAATACAATTTTGCGTAGATTTTCTGAAAGACGGGTCGCGAAATTAGCGTGTTTTGGACGCCTGTAGCACCAGACCGCCACAAAAATCCTGCCACCAGTGTTTGATATTTTGTAGGAGAGTCCTTGTGCAAGATATGGAGTAAAAATTGGCATGCTTTCTTGACCGCTGTCGACACAGCGATTTTTCAACGGAACGCGGGTGCGCGTGCTCAAGCCGTCCCATCGTCTGCAGCTTCCGCAAGGCCATAGTGCGTCGCCTCGCCTCTCACACAGCGCATGATACTGCGCAATGGAATCGCGCTGCTGCTCTCATGGCTTTTTGTTAAAAATATGTAACGAATAAAAAAAAATAACACCCTGTACCGCCGTAAAGTTTATGACTGAAAGTGCTGCTAACAAATACAGTCAGGTACCATGATTTGAAGTTGAATTTTTATTTCCTTTTCGGGGAAAAAGAGGGTAAAAAGCGGCTTGACGAGGCTCCTCTTACCGCTTATAATATAGAAAAATATTTAACCCAATACTGTACAAGCAATATGCAGTATTATACAATGAAAATATTACCTTACATGCAACGAGCAATTTTACACACGCACACATACGCACACAATATGACGACATTCAATTTCAAATTTAAGTTCCCATGCAACACGAATGCCTCTCACAAGGAAGACGAAAAAAGTTCTCCTCTAGTTAACGACAGAGGGTCAGCGTTCCTAAGAATAAACTGGCTGATATTGATGGCAGTATATATTCTAAAGATTGCCTACATAAATTTGTCCTACACAGGGATGAGACAAATTTGTCTCAAATATATCCATTTAAAAGTTTTAGGTCTGCATTTTAATTACTATCGTACACGTTACAATCGTTGCTCAGTTGTAGCATGCTGGCCTTATCACGTCGAGACCGGGAGGTACCCGGGTTCGAATCCCGGTGCCGGTTATGCTGTCTGCGGTTTTTCCTGGGCTTTCACCAGACGCTTTTAAACATATGTCGGAACAGTTCCCTTAGAAGTCGGCCCAGGATGCACATTCCCCTAGGGCGGTTGCCCACCGCTGTGAGGCCCACAACGGCGAGCCTTTTCACCAGCACTACCAGCACAGTTCGGGTTGAGCGGAATGGGCGAAATGATGAAAACAATTCCTATTCCGCTCGACATCCCGAAGGGTGTCTTACCGGACGCAATGCGTGAAACATTCTCGAGGCAACGAAAACTTCTTTTATGTAAGCGGAAGAGCTCTATACAGAAGATTGATAGTATATGGCAGTCGTAGAAAAAGCCAGTCAGCTGTGGGAATCGAATCACACATCTCTCGACTACCCACCGGGTGCGTTAAAGGAGCACTGAGGTGACTCCCAAAATGTTTTTTTGTTGTTGTTGTTTTTCGGTGCTGAGTGTTTTCCAACCAATAAAATGAGTTCCTTCCAAAGAACGATTAGCCTTGGTGACCTGCAGAGTGAGCGCAAGGGCTCTGAACCGCACATCTTTGAAAAATCTTTTTCCTCGTGAAAAGAACGCATCTGAGAACGAGAGGACGTCGTGACGTATGCTACTCCCCTCACGTGACCAGTGACGTACAGCGGCACAGTTCGAACATGTATAAACGGCGCGTGAGCAGCGAGAAAAAAGAGAGAGAGAGAGAGACAAAGCACTGAGCCTTCACCACGTCACGAGCGCATCGTGTCGGCCGTCTGCGGCTGTTTTCTCCGACTGCTTTTTTGTAAATTCGATTGCACAGCTATAACGCACCGCGGAGCGAAAATGTTTTGCATGGTGACTCCTGGTGGACAAGCTTGACAGACGAGGCAGGATTTCGATCGATGTTAAATGTCACCTCATTGCTCCTTTAACCACTAAGCTACGCTGGCATCGGCGCTCCGACGACTTACCAGTGTTCCTCATTCAACGAACGGGACACGCACTCCGTCTCTTCGCATCATATCCTGCATGTTTTCTCATTCATATATATACAGGGTGTCCCAGAAAACGTGTCATTGAATTATAATAAAAAAACTAAGCCACCTAAAATCATGCGGTCAACGGCATTTGTTCTTATTTGGTTTTTGCCACCTTGTAAAGTTAATGTCATGTACACCAAGTTTAATTATGCAAATATTTGCGAACTGAACTCGGAAATTTGCCAAGTAACGGTTACTTTTGTACCCCACCAATATGAAGAGCGTGCCGAATTCACTCAAATTCATGATAATTGGCAGTGATATTCACGAGCTATCCCATCGGAAAAAATAGTCGAATATCATGCTTTTCGGAGCACCGGACCATAACGCACGATGTCTTTCTGAGCGCAATCGCTCGCAGTCCGACGAAAGGAGGTTCCGAAGCCAGCCCACAGAGTGATAGTAGAAAAAGTAACAGTTCCTAAAATTGGGAGAGGGAAAGCATTATCCCAGCGAAAGTCGGACGTGATAAGCCATGCCTGCGTTATCTCTTTCTGCGATGCCGGGGTGGGCTGGGTTTCCAACCTCCTTTCCTCGGACTCACACAGATTGCGCTGAAAAATTCATCGTGCGCTGTTCTGTGCGACCTCCGAGCATGATGCTCGGCTATTTTTTCCGATGGGTGGGATAGCTCCTGAATATCCCTGTCAATTATCATTAATTTGAGTAAATTAGACACGCTCTTCACATTGGTGGGGTAAAAAACTACTAGGCAAATACTACTTACTAGGCAAATTTCCGACTTAAGCTCCCAAAAATTTACATAATTAAACTTACGTCACACGACATTCACATGAGGAGGTGGCAAAAACCCAGTAAGAACAAATACCGTTGACCGCATGACTCTACACTCTTAAAAATGAACTTCACCACATAGCACGTTCCTACCCAACCATCACCCCGAATGACAACGTTCTTGCCCTCGATTTGTTGAAAACGGGAGGAGGAGCCTATTTTGTGCTCATTATGCACGGCACAAAATAGGCTCCTCCTCCTGTTTTCAACAAATCAGGGGCGAGAACGTTGTCATTCGTGATGGTGGTTGGCTAGGAGCGTGCTATGTGGTGAAGTTCATTTTTAAGAGTGTAGGTGGTGTAGTTTTTTTATTATAATTCAATGACACGTTTACTGGGACACCCTGTATACAACACAGCACGAGGCAATGGCATCTGGTGAACATGATGGAAAGTAACATGGAACACTTAGCAACATAAACATGGAGCAAAGTAACATGGAACATCATGGAACACGATGGAAAGATTTCCTTCGTGACTATTAAGCAACAGTACATTTGCTTTTGTAACTGTACGGGAATTGCGATGGGGCTTGCACGCCTTTCACATACACGACTTATTAACGCATTCGAATTCTAGAACTCGTGGACTGTTCCTGAACGGGCATTTTCTATGGACAACACCGCATCTACTTCAACATAGCGCAACATACGGACAATCCCGCAGGAACGCTACTCGGTAAACAAAAGCCTCCCCCGCCGTTCAGCGGAAACGGGCACCGCGCACGCAGGCAATGGGGTGCATAATCGCATGTTTTCAAATTCCGGCAGCCAATTGGCACGGGCGTATAGGATCTTCACTGGTGCGAATGAGGGTTGTGCGAATATCCGAATTTTTCAAATATTGGAGCGGATATTTCAGTATTCGAATTCCGAACCTTTGAAATCGAATATATCTTTGAATAGTTGCGAAGCTGTACATGTGAGGCCGAAAACACCACAGCATAAACTTATCAGCCGAGAGAAGCATGCAGGAGCTACGCAGTGAGTTCCACTTTATGCAAGGATGCGCATGCACGTGTGTGTAATGTGTGTGTCCGTATGTATACTGCTTGTTTGTACGTTTCGACTACATTTTTAGATTGTGTCATCTTCTGATTTTTAAATTTGTTTTTCTGTTACGACGATTCTTTATGTATCTCTTTCTGATACGTAACTATTCGCTTCGGTTACAAAATTACTATTCGCACTGCCCTAGAATCAGGTATAGACACGCGGCAAATGTACCTTAACGAGGAGAGGTGGATTTTGCTAGTTTATCGCCAAGTGTACCTTATTTGCTGACCGCTGTGAAGAAGAGCTCTTGACTCTGTGTAGGTTGTAGCATAGTCTATATGGTATCACTGTATAGATATGCACAAGGCTAAATAAAGACGAGGCTCAAACTAGTAAAATGCCCAAGCAAGAACATGTCCAATTCTGAATGGGTTCACGTTGTGTGTTTACTTGTTTATGTTATCGATCACATTTGAGATTTCCTGGTTGTATTCAATTTTTCTTTATTTTTATCTTTGAAGTTCCATCAAAATTGAACAGTTATTCGTTTGTTATTGCGTTATTTGTGCATAGGCCATGGTCCCCGTCTCTCGCAGTATGGGATATGAGCCTTTCTGCGTTTACGCGTAATGTTTTCCGCTGAAGCCCCATCAGCCCCATCTCATCATCGTCGTCTTTACGCGTGTGTGTGTGTTTCCGCTGAACAATTCGGCCTCTTTATGGCCTATTACAACGTTGTCATTAGATAATACACAGCTAGAGACATCGTGCAGCGTGGGAAGACGTGCAGCTGCTAAGGTCCTTCAGAAGGAGGCAGCTCCATCATTTTCGGTTGGCGCTTCAGACAACTTTAAGTGTACGCTGCGAAGAGGCCTAGGTAAATATGTAGGACACCTGAATCTCCCTCTTCCTTCAAGCGCGCAGCGTGGTGGCAGTTGGAGGGGAAAGTGGGATAAGCACTGCCCCCGGGCGATGAGTTTGCGCTGTATAAACTTCCTCGTGCGGCAGCGAGTGCATTTGCTGCCTACGTTTTACTATACGGTGGATGGGTGTGTGGAGTTTGTGTAGGTTAGACGTTGCCGAATATAAGATGGCGTTCGTTGTTATTGAGAGAGAGAGAGAGAGGCGGGGGAGAGACACGAAGAGGAAGAATTATATTGCGGAAGTTCGCGAAGGAAGTGAAAAATGGGGAAAACGGATGTGCGACTTTAGTCCCGTATTTTTGTGCTTTTTTCTCGTCTTGCTCACCGTCTTGCTCGTCTCGTCTCGTCTTGCTCACCAAGGAAATTAGCAACTGTGAACGAAAGCAAAAGATGGGTTAAAGGGGCACTAAAAAGTGAAAAAAAAATCTCAGACACCCTTAAACATGGAGGGGGGTGGAGTGCCCAAATAGCTTGCTTAAAAATGAACTTCACCACATAGCACGGTCCTGGCCAACCGTAATCCGTAGCAACATCGCTCTTTCCCCTGATTTGCTGAAAACAGGGAGCGTACGCCATTATTGTGGAGCCGCCACTTTAAAGTGGGACTCCACAAGGAAATCACCGCAAGGGCTGTGGTATATCCCAAATCTTTGGGATGTCAGGAACACGTGTACGAAATATCTCGTTCCAAAACAGCACAGATTTTATTCCAACGACTTTATTACGAAGCGGGCGCTTCCCCTCTGTGAAGCGAGAGGGCACTGAAAGCAACCCACTGCTGACTTGTGACATCATCCGGCATCCGGCAAGGGAGTATGCAGGTTTCGAAGCAGACGACAATGCTGGGTGACGTCACGGTATCCTCCTCCGTACGAGCAACACCACCTAGATACAGAAAGCCTGCGCGCTCGTCGACTTGACGTAACAATTAAGAGTCAGCCAATCAGGATCGTGTTTTCAACGGCCGTAGCCAATCACGAACGTGCCTTCAGCGGTCGTGGCCACGGAGAAGAACCACCGTCGTCTGCGATTTGTTATTGAATGTCCCCGCGTACTAAATGGAAAAACTAATACCCAAAACGCACTGTCGCACACAATCTGGATCGGTCCGCAATCCTGGTCGGCGTGATCCTGCTGGGCAAGTCGTACCGTCCGCACTTCACGTTCGTGATCTTGGTTTTCATTTGCAGCCGTCTGGTGGAGGCTTTACACAATACCCCCAGAAGTTACATATTAAAAGAAAACACTGGTCCGGGATGTCTACTTTAAAGAAATTCACATTAATACAAATGCGATTTCATCTGTTTCGGCGTTTGTCGATGTTGTTTTCTTCGTGCGCGCCGCTGTCATCGCCGCCATCTTGCCAACCCGGAACCGGCAGTGCGAGTAGCGAGAAGGCAAGGGCGAAAGGAAGCCACTGCGCCTGCGCCAACCCTCCTTGAAGTGCGTAATCATGTTCGCGAAAGGGGGACAAGCGTCTGCGTTGTTGATCTCCGTCGCCGAGACTCGCTTTGTCCGCACCTGAGGGCGATCACAATCGCTGCCTAATCACGACTGCGCGCGATGTGGATCCTGCATCGGTGCGTTTTGGGTATTAAGCGCAAAGCTGTCTCATTTGCGTGTTCTTGAATTCGCAGAACGGTGAATCGCAGTAGCAGACGAATTCCGACTCTTGATGTCCACGTAGCGAAGGAGGGAGAGGAGGCAAGGCGCAGGCTTTCTCTGTCCAGGGGGCGTTGGTACGAGCCGCTGTAGTACGGTGTTCTGGTTTCGGATCTTCGCATTTCGACTTCGGTTTGCTAATTGTCATAATTGACGAATTAATTACTGGCGCAAAATGAACGTGAACGTTATATTCGGTATCGAGGGGTGGTTCGTGTTCGATATGATGCTCAACGAACGTTTTTTTTTTTAATTTTTCTCGAAGTCTCTCGTTAACAGGCTATGGAACCGCTCTTAACGCGCTCATTCTGTGCAACAGTCCAACAAAAGAGCTTTCCCAACTATACGCTGTGAACCAATCCAATCATCCACCTATCCCGAATGACATCGTTCTCCCCTCTAATTTCTGGAAAACGGGAGGCGTGCGCCTTTTAGTGACGCTCATGAAGTTATGCTAATTGTCACAAAGGGCGTATACGCACTGCGCATTCCACAAATGAGGTGTGATAACGGCATCATTCTGTGCAATGGTTGGACTTCGGTGTGTTATGTGGTGAACGTGGTGTTATGTGGTTATGTTTTAAGAGTGTAAAATTGCAGGAAATAGCGCGCCCTTCGTGTGACACCTAACAAAGGTGCAGAGTATCCCAGAGAGGCGTACGCCTCCTATTTCCTAGAAATCGGGTGTGATAACGCATCATCCGAGATCATGGATGACTAATAGAACGCCACGTGATGCGTTTCACTTGAGCGTGGAGAGAAGATTTCATAATGCTCCCAACCAGCACAATGTACTGAAAGTCGAGTGCAATAGGGGTGCCCTTTAGTTGCACGAGCCTGTTCAAGGCCTTCCGCCAACCCCTCCACCCCTATTGCACTCGACTTTCAGTACATTGTGCTGCTTGGGCTACGCTGTGATTAGATACAACAACAACAACAATAAATGAAGAAGTGATGATGACATGAGATGTTTCCCCGTGGTAGCCACAGGACCCTACCCCACTTCACAGTGGTTAATATGAGAGGATGAATTATCGTGAAAGTGAAGGCGACGCTGACCTGAGTTCTATAGGATTATAATTTGGCGTTTCGTGAGGATCGCCGAATCTCCTGTGCTTGTTAATACTGGACGTCGAACGTAAAAGTTCCTTAGGTCGCGTTGTACAACTTGGAGACTCGCGTGCCCTGGTACTCTTACCATGCGTGTTAATACCTGACCACTTAAGTAGTTCTATGCACAACCTTCGATACCTGACTGGGTACCTCTTCCTCAGGAAGTGTTTCCTTTGTCCAACACAAATTTACTGTATCTGTTAAAAAATAGAGAATTGGAGTGTCTCATATTTCACTGGTACTAGTCAGGTTCCGAAAGCTATAGAGCCCACGGTTGGGAACACGAAACACGGTGCCTGCGACCAGTCACAACGCATTATTGGCTCAATCGCCCAATCGGAAGTCTTCGCATTTATGGGATCGTTGCTTTGTCCACTTTCGGCTACCGCCGACTTCCGGCTTCCTTGTTGTGCAGTAGATCGTGGTCCAGCACACGATCACTCAGTACCCGTGCATTCATGACATTCCCCAGAATACTCCAGCGGAACATATGCAAAATGTCGGAGCCTTCTGTTGTATATTCATGTATTGTATTGCTCTTCTAACCACGAGGAATATACTGCGGCTAAGACCTAACATATTCCGTCGGAGACGACAGGGTCGATGGTGTCGTCTGCTATGTGCCAAATATGCCACTCCCGATATTCCGGCGCCGTGCGAATGCTTAAAGGGACTCTGACCAGAAGTTCAACAAATCTTTCGTTTGCATCTATTACGAAGGTATAATACGCCTCCAAGCCACACACGAAATATTTTGGCTGTGCGCGGTGGTTTGCCAAACGGGGAGCTGAAAACCAGCTTGGCTTTTCCTCCTCAACTCGCGCAATCGGCACCGAAATTTAGCGTCTTTGTAGTGGATATCCGTCAATTTCTGTGTGCGTGACGGAAATACAAGGTTTATGTTTTATTGGGCGCCCGGACCGGAAGTTCTGTTGTTAGTGAGTTTGTGAGAGCGCGGCATCCGGAAAGCGATCTTCAATATGGACGTCGAAGCAAGAAATAAGGAGACTTCGAGCCCGGAACTTTTTTCTTACCTTTCTGTGATAGAGAAGGAAATTCTGCGTGCTGAACAGTTCGGGAGCCTCGGTTTCGAAACGTCGCCGATGCCGCAAATGCGAGCCGAAGTCAAAGCTCGGAGGGAAGAAAGGTTCCGTACGGGCTTCCGTACGGAACCTTTCTTCCCTCCTGGCTGTTGACCCACAATTCGCATGAACCTTTAAACACGTCACACCTAACCCTTTAAATACCATGCCAATGATGAGGACGGTGCCCAGAAGAAGAGCAGTCTGTGTTCGAAATATCAGCGGCTTCTGTCCTGAGGCAACTCCCTTCCTATGCCTTTTAACAGTTTTGATGGAAAGCAGGGTGTGTGTAGCACTAACCTCTGGTGTATGAGTTATTGTTATCTACAATCAGGTACCCATGTTCTAGTAGTCTGGAAAAGCCTTAGCTCTCTTGCAAGAAATTGCTAATGAATCTGAGTGTCTTTTGTGGAAACAGGTTGTAACTGTCTTTCTATCCACCCTTCTTAGTTGCCCTAGCAAAAGCAAATATGTAATGCTGCACACAATATCTAGTGCTAGCACACTAATTGCTTTGAGTGTTCTCAGCCTTCTGAAATGGAGCTACCTCATGCATACGCTGCGCCTTATCGGCAAGAAAATAAAACAGAGTGCCTTTACTTTCGAAATTGGTCCTTCAGTGCTTCATGTGACTGCAAGAATGGTATCCCCTAAACAATAGGCAATAAAAATGATTTCTACAATGTAATGAGCTTTGTAAAACAACAACTTTATATGAAAATATATTCCAAATGCCAAGTGACGACCTCATAATGTAACATCCTTTACTGCAAACACCGATGAACACAACGATTAAAAACAGAGCGTAAACGTTTTGCCGCCTATCCGGGTGGCATCATCAGTACAACAGAGGCCAAAGACGAGCACATCAGCCTACTTATCTAAGAGGGCGTCATACACATCCGATAGGGGGGCACAGTTTGTATTACAGGCTGATGCATCACGTGATGCAGGCTGATGCATCACGTCTGATAAACCAGGACTCTAAGAACTTTCTAGGGTCACATTGCTAGTCATGTGCAAAGGTTACCGCACCATCAAAATTAAATACATGTCCCTTAGGCCAACAATGGTAGACTAATTCGGTCCTGGTTTGAGTAGCATTTGAAGCCTTGGCAACGTCCCTTGTGTGCTTTTTTAGTCTTGTCCCACGTCTTTTGTCTGTCTCGCCAATGTAGGTGGCAACAACTTAACTTTATATGCACAGTCTTAATGCCTGATGGGCAGAATGCCCTTCAAATGGCGTATGAAACACCTTGGATGAAAGGAATGCACACCACTGATTTGACTCCTTCGAAGTTGTTTTTGACTGTTCTCTGTTGAAGCGATGATGCCATCCGGATAGGCGACGAAACGTTCACTCTCTTTGTTCTCAATCGTTGTGTTAAGTCGGTGTTTTCAGTAAAGGGCTCTACATTATGAGCTTTGTTTGACTGGGGATTAGTGGCGAGCTTCATACCCTGGGCCACTACTCTAACAATTGCTTGCGGTAATGTGGTGAAATCGGGTAATGAGCCTTGTAAACAATTTACTTGGCAATATATTTATTTATATGTCATAGGTTGAAGAACCGTGTGGTGGTACATAACAGAGCGGCGTGTAATTATACGAGACCAATCACCTAAAGGCCTTGCTTCACACTAGATTAAAATGTGATGCAAATATAACGTGACAAACGCTGCATGGTGGCGATATCATAAGTTCTCCTCACGAATTGTTGACACTGACCGACTTGACACTGTTGCGGTTAGTCAAGAAACTGCATATCCAGTTAATGGTAGCAGGATCAAATTTTAATGAGGCTAGTTTGGCCAACAAGCGAGCATAACGCACAGTGTCAAAAGCCCCTACAAAACAAAAACAAAATACTGCATTTACGTGGACCCTGAAATCAAGACAGTTTAAAATGCTGTGACCGAATTATGTTAGTTTTGCCTAAATACCCTTTTCTAAAGCCATGCTGGAATTTTAAAAAAGAAAAGACTCAACATGGTTAACAACGTGCTGGTATATGATGTGCTCCATTAGTTTACAGGGAACCCTAAAAAGTGGAGCTAGTTAGTAGATAGAAGGAGCATAGTTGACACCTCTTCTGAAGAAGAAATTAGCTTGTGACCTATACCCTCGACTCAGACACATACAAAGCACCTTTCACACAGATTAACACATCTTCGTTCCAGCACTTCCACCTTCAAATGTTCATCCCTGTTGAGTGGTCTGTCATTCTTGTAACACAGACCTTAATTGAAATGCAGGTGCATAAGGGACGCTCTGAAAGAAAAGTGTTTGGTTTTAGTCCTCTTAATGTTTCCGAAAACAAACTTCACAGTGACTATTCTTCTGAAATGAGCAACTCCAGAACGAAAGCAAAAAATATCTCTGGCCATATCATTGTAAAACATGGCACTTCAATTGAATAATGGCAGTTAAAGATGACGATGATGGTTCAATTTCAATGGAGCATAAGCAACTCAGGCTATAGTGCGCCAAAACCATGGAAAAATTGTGACTATTAAAAATTGCACGATTATACTAAAATAATATTATAATAAAAATAAGCAGTCGAAGAACAGGCAGAAAAAATTGTTGGCGTTGTGTGGTTGGTGTCGAGTTTTCCACACTAGGTGTCCGATAATAATGCACGCTAGATATGCCATAGCATCAAAAGTACAGCGATATACACACTCACTATGTGGTGGGGGTATGTGAAACCAATATAACACATACTTACATTATCGAACTTCCTTGAAAAAGGCAGTCCAGGTCTGTCGGATTTGTCAGACTCGATACAGAGCCAGTAAGCACAGTGTGGAATGAGTGATTCATCTTTCGAAAGCATAGGTGCAGCCCCCACGACCTTTCGTCATCTCAATGCTTCAGGGCGGCATAGCCTATAATAAGGAGCCATCAGAAGGGTCACATAAAGTATAACTGGGTTCATGAAGCGCAGGGCTCTGTGGGATATACGTAAGAAAGCATACGTGTTACAGAACAGCTACGAGAATGATCGGATGCACTTGCATGGTTTTGGGTGCGTAGAGTTGGAACGGAAAAATAAATGTGCTAACCTTGTTGAAACTGCTTTTCCGTCAGAACCACACGAGAGCACACTTGGTTTCCTTAGGTGAAGGTTCAAAAAATTCAACTTCAGCATTTGCAGTACATCATCAGGTCCCGATGCTCCTTTCATATGCAGCAGACAGAATTTCGTTAAGGCGAGTGGCTCGCGTTGCGGTTCGTTGCTTCGTGGCAGATCAAGAACAGTACGCCGCAATAATAGGTGAAACGTTCTGAATATGGCGAACAACTCCAACACCAACCCAATGACCCGAAAAAGGCAGGATGATCCGGGAATCACACACGTTGCCAAGCTCGTCATATGGCAGCCATTACAGCTGACCGGGTACGGAACCATATGGAACGCAAGACAACAGAACGCAGATTGAAAAGGCAATCGTAGAACCTACTGCATGTGTTAAATGCAGGGTATCTTTTTCTTTTTAAGACTCTGTAACAAAAACATATTAACATATAAATGCCATTTCATATAGGGAATTGACAGGGTATTGTGTGACCACGTGACGCGTTTGAGCCAATTGTGGGTGTTGCCAGTGGCCCTCATGTTGACGTCATTCTGAGGGTGGGCCGGGGTGGATATTCTATATAAACGTATGTTTTCTCGGTTTGACGCTAGGCGTGCTGCACTCGGATGAAGTCGAATGTTTAAAATTCGACTTTAGCGAAACCGTGGGGTTTTAATGCGTAAATTTTCGCATGGAGAGTCCTTGATGGGTGCTTTATCGACTGCAAGTACGAAAGAGCTCCCACAACTTCTGGTCAGAGTCCCCTTAAGATAAGACATGACGGAACTTCCGCCCCGTGAGCAGATTTTTGCTTTTTCTTCCCCTCGAATATTCCGCGTTGATGTCGCTCGTGTGAATACACGGTGTTTACACCAAGGCGCGCCGGAGGAATATGACATGTTCAAGTGAAAGAAACATTTATTCGATCGATCGCATTACTTAAAAAGCTGCGAAATGCACGGCGCAAAGCCTCGCGTTTTTGAGTTGCAAATTCCGGGCGACCAAGCAACTTGTTTTCGTGCTACTGTTGTAAAAAAGAGTGCACAGAACTTAAAATATATGCGACAAGGTAAACATCCATGATGTTTGGGGGCTCGTTCCTACATGTTGAAGCTCAGAACAAACCGAAACCTGTTGGAGCACGGGAATCAATCAATGCTTAAATAAATGCGTACAGCCTATGTTATGCATCCCTTTGCTTCGCTAGTACATGCCTTGCGGTCGTCCTGGAGTGTTTGCTCTTCGTTCTTTTATTAGACATGTTCTATACACAGAGAATAAACACGCCAACGCCAACAACACTTCATTCCTTGCTTGCGAACAGAAACAGATCGATAAAACGAGACGATTCACGCTTGTCAGCACCGATGACTCTGTTCTGATCCTACGCCAACCAATTGGAGCTCACACTAGAGGCGTCCGACCAATGGTAATGTGTCATTAGTTCCAAGCGTAATGAATGCTAAACTTTTTTGTTCTGTTTTGTCAGCCGCGACGGCGGGGACAGACAGATACGTGTGTTGTTTACCTCTCTCTTAAGAATCACTTGTCAAGTCTTGTGACAAGAGTGTGAGAATGCAACTTGTTTCAGGATCACTTCTTCTGGAAACATGCCTTTCGATGCCGCTAGGGCCGCTTGTGCTCTCCCTTTCGCTATTATTCGATTCGTCGGCGTCACCGAAAAAATGGTACGTTATAGCGAAAGGAAAGAAGGTAATACGCTGGTTTTCTGTCGCTCTCGGAGGCTACGCGCAGGAGTTGCCGTTGTAGCTGCGAGCGCCTATCAAACGGTCGTCGGGGCGGCATCGCTTGCGGTGCTGTTTCCTGCAGCTTTTCCCCTAAAAGCTGCGAGCGGTACGTTGTGTGTTTCGTGCCGTTGTCACGTATGGAACCTTCCGCGAGTCTTCGATCGTTGCATAGTGACGTCCAGCACACATATTATTCTTCGACATGCTGTGATCTGCTCTAGAGCTGGCATCTAGTCTAGTGCGTGTCTAACGTCAGAGGGAACCAATCTGTGTGGCTGGTCTTCCCCTGCGATCCCAATACTGTGTATTCCGTGGTCTATATATGAATTATCGGCATATCCAGTTAATAAACTACACTTACTTCTCAGTCGGGTCTGCTTCCAGTTCATGGAGGCTATGTACTTTTATTCTCTGTTTGAAAACAGGTGCGGATGTGGGTGATCCACTCGGGTAAGTCCCGAAATAGTGTACAGAATATATAATTACAGCTGATCAAACAGCTGTGCATTGCTGGTAGTTCTATAAGAGACCCTATAGACACACAAGGTAGGTTTGGGTAACAGAATGCCAATTCTGCTCCATTAGAGCGGTATAAAATATGAAGAAGTGCACCGCAAAGAGAAATATGTGGAGACGACGCACATATAGAGAAGTGCATTAGTTCCGTTGAAACATATCTGTTCTTACACATCATCAACGTCGGCCGAGCTATATGCGGCCCTGTTGTTTCTATGAAAGATATCGTTGATACTCCGCGGTACTGTATAATCTACACGGATTGAAAGGCTGCTCTTCAACCAGGTTCGTCGGAAGGTGGGGGCAGAGGGGGCGGTCACCCCCCCACACACACACTCACACAAAAACTTTCGGTCTGAGCGTCCCTACACCCGATTTTTCATCTGTACCTGACGGCCAAGACAGACTTGCTTTCAGCTCTGTAAAAGCGCAGACTGAAAACGAACACCCGCTCAAAAAGTAGAGGAACACAACGAAAGGACTAGTAGTACCAAGGAAGGAGAGAGGAGGGGAGAACAGTTTGGGGGCCAAAAAAAAAGGGGAAAACAAGTTGAAAGTATCGGTTAACGTTTCGAGCACTTGCTCTTCATCGGAACCGGGGGAAAAAGATTCGATCGGACATCGGAGACATCGGATGGCATGGACAAGTCGTTTCTAATAACAACATCTATGGTTAGGTTAAGTTAGGTTAGGTTAAAATAGGGCTCGCACCCGCTGCCGTGAGGGACTTCCGACGCCCGTGTCTGCAACGCATAACCAACAAGGGAATTCGTGGGGCGATCGCCAAAATCGTAACAGACATCCTTCACCCACCCCAGCGTCTGAGAGACAAAGGTCACCGTGTATCCCCCCAGTGGGTCCCGGATCACTGTGGTTTAAGCGGGAACGAAGAGGCCGACATAGTGGCAACGGCTGCCCATCACTCCCGGACGGTCGTGCCATTTACGATGTCGAGAAGAGACAGGAGGTCAGCTTTGTGTCAGATAATCCATCCACTGGCTCTGCAGCAATGGAGTCGTCGGGACATCACTGACAGTTCCCTCGTGTATCCGGTGGATTCAAATTTATCTTTTTCAGGTCCAGACCGTTTATCACTCGCTACTTTACCTCCCTCCTGCACAGACTCCCACTCAATGTATCATTTACTCCACTATTCAAGTACAGGACCGGATACTGTCACACAAAGTTTATGCTTCAAATTTGGCGTCGTGGCGAACATTGAGCATGTCCTCAGCTACGAAACGGAGAGGCAGATACTCCGTTCTCAGTTCAGCAACTGGAAGCCGTTCAGCCTGACTGCCCGTGTCGGAACATTGTACAACACCATCGAGGTCTTCAAATGTTTGAGGTGTTCCTGGTGATTACAGGTTTGCTCCAGGTGCTCCAGTGCAGACTATCTTCCAGACTGTCTTCCATCAGTTTCGGTGCGGCTTTCGGTGCTTTCATTTTTCCTTTTTTCATTCCATCCTTCTTTTGTTCGAGTAGCACATGCCAGCCCAGCATACCTCGATTGTTCCGTGAACGACTTGTACTCATTTCAGTTCGTCCTCGCATCTCTCACCTAATGTTACCAGCGGCATGACCGAGCGGCTTAAGGCGTCCCTCTCGTTGATGGTAGCCAAGGTCGTGCTGAAGACTGGGAGGTGGTGGGTTCGAAACCTACTACCGGCCCTGCTATCTGAGGTTTTCCCTGGGTTTTCCGAATACTTTCCAGACGAATGTCGACACAGTTTCCCCTGAAGTCGAAGTAGACCTGTGCGAACAGTGGTTTGAAAACCAAAGCGAATACGAAGCGAATAGTTGCAAACTCGAACGGTTTGTACGCATAGGCGGAACGGAAATAAAGTGCAAACGTACAGGAAAACGCAAGCAGAGAACAGATATACTGTATCTTAATTTGCAGGCGGTACACAAGCGACAAATTTTTGTCAGTCTGCATTCAGAAGGTGGAGTTGCCGTGCAGAAACACTAGCTGCTCTACGTGATCCGGCAGAAGACTACTCTCCCTTCCGCATGGGCCACAGACTTGATGGAGAATAGTCGTTCGCTCGCTGCTTCTGAGGCTAGAATAGAGAGATATTTCCGTGGCCCGTTGGCAAGCTTATTGTACAGCTGGCACCCTGTTTCTCGCCACCATGATAGTGGACATTCTCTGCGCTATGCACTCAACAAAGCACAAACCCCTTTTATCTTTCCTTTCCCACTTTTTTTTCTGACAATAAATCCTCCCACGCTCCCAAGAGCAAACGAGGACGAAGCAGAGTGCTGCTCCACTTCGTTTTGACTTAAGGAAGTGCACTTAAACAGTGTCTCTGGCGGTTTCGCTGTGTTCTTGCGTGGCTTTTTGCACGGCAACTATTCGAATATATTCAGTATGGAAAAGCCATTCGATTTGCATGACTCGAAATTTGAATACCGAAATTGGTATTCGGTTCGGAATTCAAATCGAACATAAAAGTATTCGCTTCGATATTCGAAAAATCCGAATATTCACACGGCACTAACACTAGGGGCGGATCTGGAGGGGAAGGGGGAGGTCCGGATGTCCTGACCCCCTCCTCAATTTCTGCTTTCACCTAGTGTTTAATTGACCTCCTCAGAAAAAACTGGATCCGCCCCTGTTAATACTAACCCCATTGTCCCCCACTCCTTCCTGCTGTCCCCTCTCCATCTGTCCACATCTGTACACCTCTCATAGCTACAGTTGCTTCGCGGCGCTAACACGGAATCAAAAATAAATAAATAAATAATCTAATGTTGCCCGGTACCGCCTCCCAGTAACGAAACAGCCCAAGTCTGAGCCACCATTTCATCTGTTGTTCGCTGTTCGTACTCATTCTATCCCCACTGCGTGCATAACTTTGCGAACACCCGTTGAATGAAGGGACATGCGTTATTATGTCATACTAAGCACTTACTTATTCATCATTATTCAATTCACCCACCAACTTACAATTTCGTGTTACATACTGTCCGGTACCTATGCCCTGGTGTGGTGGAAAATTTTCTAATTCGCCATGTCTTCATCTATTTGTTGTTCTTGTTGTTCCGCGTTATATCAGCCCACATTGACCGAGGTATACACCCCGTGATACCATTCACCATCATTTAATTGTTGTTGTTGGTGTTTTTATTGTTGTTTGTTTGAGCTTTTTATCTCCTATCATTATTTTATTATTATTTTGGTTTAGACGCTCATATTTTCTTTAGCATCACATATTTCGTTTTTGTCGGCCAGAGCTTAGTATTGGGCAATTAATTACTGAGAAATGTTCGTAACATAATTTACAAATTCACAGGCCATCGCTGTCGGAGTGGTGCGTCCCCACCCAAAGGAAACACGTTGCAAAATTAATGTCACACATTACCGTAAATATGGGCGTGACGCCGTATAGCATGGCAACAATAGAATTGTTGAAATTCCTTGGGCAGTAAGGTGCATCTGAAGAGTTTTGGAGCAGCGGAAAGCGTTTTGGAAAGCGTTTTGGAAATGCCCTTGGTGGGCGCGCAGATTTCCCAGTTAAATAACGTACACTGTAGAAAAGAACAAAAACAAAAGGAAGCAGTGAAGGTGTTGATTGGAGTCCTTCTCCATTCTTCCTTCAATAGGCTCGTACATCGCCACTTGCATATCAAGTTTTGTACCGTTTTGAAAATTTGTAGTTTTGAAAGAAATATTTGGGGCTGTCACTGCGTTCTTGAAACAAGGAAACAACGTTAATCCCTCTGCAACATCAATCTTATACTCTAAAAACATAACTTCACTGCATAGCACGCGTACCAGATCCCGTGGCACAGTGGTTAAGATGGTCCCTCTCCACGCCGAGACCGGGAGATGGCACGGGTTCGAATCCTACCACCGACTGTGCTGTCTGAGGTTTTCCCTGGGTTTTCCGAAGACATTCCAGACGAATGTCGGCACAGTTCCCCCTGAAGTCGGCCCAGGACGCATACTAACCCCCCTGTCCCCTACTCCTTCATGCTGTCCTCTCTCCATCGGCCCACGTCTGTACGCCGCTCATAGCCAGAGTTGCTTCGCGGCGCTAACACGAAAATAAAATTAAAAAAAATGCATAGCACGCTGTGCGCCAACCATTGCCGCGAATGGTAGGGTTATCGCTTCTGATTCGAAGAGAGATTGGGGCGTACGCCTTTTTGTGTCAATTTGGGTCAAGAGAATCAGCCAGGCTTTCATCTTCACGGGCTGGCGTAGCGCTCTCCAAACCGTGAAGAATTCCACATGCAGTAGCATTGTAGCCCGGTGTATCAGAACATCACGTGCCCAACACAAGTCAATCGGTGGCGACATCTCCCTGCAATGGAATCCCTCCCATGTCGACGTCAGTGGCAACGAGAAAGGGAACAACTTAGCATCTGCTGCGCGCCACAACTCTAGCCCCAGTTTGCCAACCCCGGGAGACAGCGACAGAAAATTTGTTCTCAATTAGATAGCAGTTGCATAGCACCCTGGGATCCGGGACATCCTGCAAAATCATCGACTTCATCTCCCGTTGAAAGGACTTTCCCGCAGTACAAAAACCCTGCTCTTCAGGTTGCGAACAGGAAGCACTTGCACTAAATCACAGTTATTAATTATTCGGGATTGGCTGTCTGGACAACGCAAATTGCAGACAGCGTCAACAAATCGAAACTATCGAACACGTCCTACTTCATTGCTGCACTCTGAAAACAGAACTTCACCGCATAGCACGCTGTGCGCCAACCATTGCCAAGAATGATAGAGTTCTGCGCATGCGCGTGCGCAGAAACATCAACGCTATCTCTTACGTGCGCAAAAGCGATAGCGTACGATGTACTAAATCTCTCTAATGGTTGGCGCACAGCGGGCTATGCGGTGATGTTCGGTTTGTAGGTTGTTAGAGTGTAGGCGTCTCAACTCTCCACTCTAAGAAAAAAAGGGTGTGAAAATGTGGTAACTTCTATAGTTACCACCTAGGTCAACATGGCGTCTGATAAAGGATGTAAAAGATGATGAAAGCAATTATCATACATCCCTTGCTACAAAAAGGCGTACGCCCCCCCTCGCTCACCGAATCAGGAGCGGTGACCCTATCATTCGTAGGTAGCAGGTAGAACTTTGCAACCTTTTAGGCACAATATACGCGACAACTATTGCCTCCTAAAAAGGTGTAACTGCTTCACCCTTTTTTCTAAGAGTGAATTGTCTCCTTTTCGTCACAATTAAACATGACTGCATGAGTGTCTCAAAAAGGCATACGCCTCCAGTTTTCAGCAAATCGAGGGGGGGGGGGGGGGGGGGCGGGGCGATGTCATTCGGGATGACAGTTGACTATAGGAACCTGCTAGGCGGTGCAGTCCTCTTTTTAGAGTGTAGAAGAGTGATAGCGGCGAAGCTCAGTTTTCAGACGTGAGACTTAACTTCCACGGCCACCACCGCCTTCTTTTTGAGCGTACCAAAAAATTTTTTTTTCTTCTGTCAATTACTCCTCCTGACAACACCTTTCGAGCGCGTACACCCATATTTGCAGCAATTCTATCGAGAAAGAGCAGAATCAAAACAGCAACCAGTGATCGTGTAGCTCACCCCCATTTCGCCCGTGTCGTGCTCCCCCGTAACCCCTTTTCGGAGCACGTCTAAAGATTTTTTTTTTTTTTTCCGGGTATCGAGATGCATTTTCTCCCACTCTTCCAACCATCATCTCTTCGAGGCTTTTGCACGTCTCGCGCTTTCTCGAACATTGAACGGTTCGACGTGAATTGCCTTCCGTCGGCAAATTATTACGCCTCTACTCTCGATCGCCCATGGAAGCAGTTTTGTGGCGTTCGATTTTTATCGCCCTCTGTCGCTCGAATGTGAAACCCGTTCAATATCTGCCGGCAAAGTGAGATGAGGACGTATTTTACAGTTTTCACAGCCTCCGTGCCTACTGTCGTATATTTTATTCCCCGAAGAATTTGCTGTGGTATATGTGTATGTTTGTAAGGGAGGGGAGGACAAAATGGGAAAAGAGTGAATTTTTCCTAGGCAATCAAACATTCATAGTATCCTGCAATATCTCGCCAAACAGAAATACGGTCCAGTAGTTGGACTCTCTTCACTGAAATTTATACTGCTAGCTGCAACCACGAAGGAGGAAACATTGCTCGGGGAACGCGTAAAAGTGAAATATCTGCATATAAGAACGCAGCGCTAGCTTATTCGCTGCACGGTTGTGAACGTAAAATAAGATAGATGAACTTGCAAAATGCCTATTCGTGAGCTTCAATATGGTGATCTAGAAGCGCTGGTGTATTTACCGGCCTATTCAATGCATGGGGAGCGCGTGGTCCCTCTTTTGAAGCCAAGCACGTGAGCTTCGCGCGCTCGCCGCACATCACGCGGATTCCGGTTGAACTATTAGAACAGTTCGATATTCGGCACGTCTGACTATGTTGATGTTAAAAAAATTTTGACATGCAAGTTGTTGGTTTACATATTCGGATAGGAATGAAAGTCTAAAACGCCCCATGTACCAGTATTCTGGATTGTAACGTTGAACATTAAATTTCAATATCAAAATTTGCAAAGTTACATGACCGCCCGCAGCCGTTAATTGAAATGTAAAAACAACGTTATCATGCCTGAAAAGCAAAGTGGGGTGTTAATACGCCTTTCTTTTTGACACATATGGCTGTGCTACACCATGTTTACTGCAGTACAGTACACAAGGCAATACCAAATACCCAAAGTCACAGCCTGATCTTTCCCATATTAGCTATATTCATCGAGGTAACCCAGCGCGAGCGCCCGAGATCCACGCGCTGTCCTTGACAAACAGACATTTCTAGACAGGTAGTTAGTTTGCTGCTCTGAGTGACGCTCTTGGTTGATGCACCAGCAAGCGTGCGAGAAGAAGAAGACGTGTACATCGCGGTTACTAGCACACTGTACCTCACGTGATGCATAGTTCCGTGAAAGCCTACCAGAAGCGATCAGATCGCGTATTGGCGAGATACAGTTGGCGCCATCTATCGCCAGGCACATCGGTGGCAGCACGCGACAGCCGCCGATCAGTGTGGTGAGCTCACCATACGATCAGTACACCAGCCATAGCTTCAACGCGGAACCATAAACGTGGTGTTCTATTCGGTTTCCCTCTGTTTCTTTTTCTTCTTACTCTTCCCCTTCCTTTCTTCTTCTTTTTAAATTTTTCTCGAACAGTACCAACAATACCCGCTCGCTTTGCGACCTATAATACATGTAGAGCAAGGGAAAAGTAGTGAGAACACCCTGTATTTAGAGCACGTGCATTTTGTAAAACGTCACTTTCAGATGAGTTGTTGGCGAATGTAATAACAGGGAGAAATTGAATTCATCACACGATAAATTCAGCTACTCTCATAAACAGACCCCCCCCCCAAAAAAAAAAGAAAAAAAAAGAAAATAAGACGCCGCTTTCGCTTACCCTGCGTGCAGGCGTTAAACATCTGCCAAAGGCCAAATCATCGGTTAGCGTAGCGCACAATGACGCACACGGTCCTCATATACTGATTCCAGCGCTCTGCTCTGAATAAATGTCACACGCACCGACAAGGCCGCTTCCCCCTTGTCAGGTGGCCAAGGACCCTGGACTTTTACGAGCTCAAAGTTGCGGTTATCCAGTCGGTGGAGAGCAAATTTCACGGTAGCCCTTTGAGATGTTTATCTAGAAGCGCACGAGAATGTGCTCAGTTTCCTCCACGGTTGCACAAAGCGTAGAGTTCGCTGAATCAGCATTCCCAATTTTATGGCGGAATTGGCGCCACTACGAGACGTTCAAACGGAACCCATGCAAGAGCGTCTGGATAGACCGAGGTAACGTGGACGGAACTCTAAATTCACTCACTCACTGCCGAACTGACGCGATATCCCGCACAAGTTTATCGTAAAAACGCATTTGAAAGAAAATGTATGTATGCACCGCACATAGTGAGAACACGTGCTAATAGTGTTCTTGTCACAGCCTGCAGCGTGGCTATATACATGTGGACAGCACGCTGTCAGGCTGTGGCGCACCGACGACGTATAGTACGCCGTTATTCTTATTGCTGCGGCGGTTGCGCGTTAGCCTCGTCCACATCCTGCAGTGGGACTTGTTTGCGACAGGTCGTGCACCTTCGAGCGGCTGTGGTGTTTACAGTCCTGTGTTCATGTCGTTGATGGACCTGCCATCGTGGCAGGCGCTCCTCCCTAACTGTATACATAGTACCTCATAAGGTACTTTGTCGCAAATTTGCCAAATGTTTTGCCGACTGCGTTACTTTGCTGTACGTACTGTACCATTCTGTTGTAGTTCTGTCGCACATACTTCGGTGGATGTCTTGCTTTGTACTAGTGCTGCTGCCGTTGTTTTGTTGTAAATACTTGGCGTAAGGTTTTGCTGTTGTATTTCGCTGGCGGAGAGGCTGCGTGTGATGTGATGTGATAGAAGAACTATACATAGTCTGGTTCGTACTGGCTTGTTTTTCTTTGTAGATGTTGTTAGGATTTCTCTAAATATTTGGTGGAATGTTTTACCGCTGTACTTTGCCGACGGAGAGGTTACATGTTCTGAATTGTATATAGTCTGAACAGTACACACTGTAAAAAAAAATCAGTAATTTTACACAAAAGTGAGTGCTCTGTGTTGCCGGCTTATGTGCCGTAAAGTAGTTAGTATTAAAAAAAAGAATTCGTTTGGAGTGCACACTGCACAGCTCCCATAAGCGAACAGAGAGTTACTTGCATTAAAGGGATATGTAACTGCGAAAGCCCAGTCCGTAACTGTGCAACGTGCACAGCAAACGGGTTTTGCGCAGCATATGTTGAGGCAAATATGCCCGCAACAAGGTTAGCAGTCACGTGTACAGTAAAATAAGGAAAAAAATTTTCTTACTATGCATGATCTTATTCATGCTCAACTGCGCATAGTCTTACTCATACTGAACTGTACACATAGTCTTATGGTTTTGTGCTGTCGTTGTCACCCTTGTGTGCATGTTAATACCACGTCATATTAGATTTTCCTCTAACACGCCAGTTTATTTTTTTTTTTCAGTTTATTTCATTCTCATGTTATATTTCGTTGTTATATAAATGTGTTTTATGATTATTTTATTACGCGACAGAACTGTATTGTTCCCGGTCCGTTCATTGGGTAACACAAGCAGGCAACGCATGTGTACTGCATGCTTTCCGCAAGCTGCTGTCTTTAGACTCCAAAAGGCAAATTATCATGCTGCGACACGTTGTCCCTCCCTCTTTACACCTTGATGTCATCGTTATTTATGTTGTTCCTGCCAACTGCCACAGGGTGCTCTATTTCTAACTGCTACGCAGGTTCGCACATCACTTCCTTCTCTTTCTGCACAATCTGTTGCCACGTTACCCAGAAATTGAGTTCCTGTCTACAGTTCCAAAATACAAATCAAGGAATCAAAACTTAACGAAGCCATTCGTGCTTCCACTGGGAACTTCTTTACGCTTAAAATGTCCTCTTTTATTTTCTTTTTTTCATATTCGGTGCTTCCAGTGAGCTTAATATTGCAGTTTGCATCACTTGACCGACATACGCCGTAATATAACATTCTCCCTCTTACACCGATGAAGTATATCGCCAGGAGGAATGTTGGAGGAACAACGCAAAAGGCACCCGCCATTTCTTCGTGGAACTCGAGGAATTTTCTTCCGGTTTGCTGTATTAGTGGCACGGACCATTGCGCCATGTAGTCTCCACCTAAGCACTGCTGTGCAGATGGGAACACTGGGTTTCGCGTATCCCGGAAGTGTACAGGAGCCCTAGCTCTTAGGAGCCTTTGTTTTGGAGATGGGGTTCACTAGACCGAAGCCGCTGTCCTCCACGCTCTAGAAGAGACTGGACCTCATCATCATCCATCGGAGTGTCCTTTCCCATGATGACTGCCAGATGAATGTTGCGAATGTCTTTTCTTTTTTTTTTTACTTCCGTGTTAGCACCGCGAAGCAACTGTGGCTATGAGAGGCCCTTTTTGAGAGTAAACGTACTCTCCAAAAAAGGGAGTGATACATGTGGCAAGGAAAGGAGTTAAAGTACACCCTTTTTTTTTTTAAGAGTGTGCCGTTGAGACGAGGTATCACTGCCGCACTGAAGACTTCACGGGGATTGCTTCTGTCTTTGTGCCAACACACTATCACCCGCGTGACGATATTTATGTAGCATGTTCTTTTCCGTGTCCCAATGCGTTGTCGCAAGTTGTAGTAGGAAAGTGCCTTCATCATGTAAAAATGGTAAAAATTGTCCGGCGTCTTGCTAAGGGCGATTTGAGGGACCACTGCAGGGTTTCCCTTTATTGCATATTCGGCCGGTGTTGTTATGGGCAATCCTCCTCTCCTTAATTTTTTGACACTGGTTCTGGTCAATATGACATTGTTCAGCACGAGAAACTTCCTAAGTAGTTGTCGTCCGTCGACAGAAGACCTATCGGTCGGAAGTCGGTCACCTTTGCAGCCGATTGACTCCTCTGGAATATCAGGGAAGAAGTTGAATAGGACGTGCGCAGGACGCTGTGAATAAGATGGTACTGCTCCTAATGTCGCGGGTCCGTCCTCGGCCGACGTCAACAACGTGGTTGTAGGCTGTAAGTTGCTTAGATGCGCTATCTTCCGCGAGGGACGTTAAATACGGTGTGCCGTCTGCTGAGAGTTCGGTGCATATTAAAGGGACGGCCGCATCCGGAAATCCATCTATGAAACATATACCACTATGTTCTGCACCGGCCGACAGTCTGCTTGGCAATTTTCTTTTTTCGTTTTTTGTTCGAAACGGGCTTAGATATATTAAATTCATGAAGAGGACCGAGAGACACAGACACAGAAGGCTAGCCTACTAGTCTGCTAGTCTGCTAGCCAGTTAGCCGGCACCCTTTCCCTCGTTTCATTAGATATTAAATAAACGAATTTTACAGATCAGCGCTGCTTCCTCAGCTGCAGAGGCTCCAGCGGCAACGACATCAGCGTGACGTCACTCCCTAACAGGAGGAGTGAGAGGGCAGCGCTCAGAGGAGAAAGGCGCCGTCCAGACGCTCACATGGCCGCGTCATCCCTTTTCTCAAGGGCGTGCTCCGATTGGTGGTGTAGGGAATGACGTTTTCGCCTTTTTCCAGAGAGGGAATTTAGACATACTCTCAACATCTGTCTTCTGCTCTGCTCTTGTCATGTATATTCCATCGAGTAACAGTCAAACTTCGCCATTATTTCGCGTGAGATTTTCAATACCGTTGGTCAGTGGTCCACGGGGAATAAAATGACGCCATAGTTTCGAACTCGACTAGTTGGATTGCGACGGTCCCCTTAAACAACCCTCAGGTGGGCAAGGCTAACCTGCAAACCGACCACTGTGCCGTCGCTCATGATAATAGTTGTCTCGCGACGTAAAGGTACAAATTATCATCATCATCGGACTCAAAATCTGCTCCGACGGACCAGGTCAACTGGCAAAGCCTATAGCCACGGTTCTCAAAAAAATTAAGGAGCTTGAGACTGATAGAAGCTACAGGACTATGCTACCAAGTTTACCCACGGGTAGTATCCCCTGAAAGATACTGCACAGCAGTAGAGGGGCAATCTCAAAAGATTTATCTGTTCAATAGCCTGAGCCCTCAATACTCTGACGTCACAATTTTCGTCACAATGGCTCTCATAGATTTTTTTAAAAAATTGAAATGGAAAATTACGGTCAACACTGAGTCGAAGTGTTCACCAACTGCGCATTGCCAGTCAAGTACGGCGGAAAACTACATTGCATGCGGACAACACTGGGTCTAAAACGAAAGAACTTGGCTATACGTAGTCATCAGTACCAGAAAGTCAGTCGGCAACGTAGATCGATGTTGCTTGACGAATTTGCCGTTAAACTACGCGGTCAACATAAAGTGCCTGTCTGATGCTTTACGGTAGACTCTAAGAAAAGGAGGAGTAAAATGAGGAGTAATTGCAGCTTTTAGTCAGTTATATCCCCCCCCCCCTCCGATTACTTTCCATTTTAGTCCCCTGATCCCAAAGTTTACTCCTCGAGGACTGCAAATAGTCACTGAACTTCGCAAATGGCCTCCTGAATGCCGCAGTCTATACGTAAATATGTGCGCTCGTGAACTTGATGGAATGAGGATATCTAACTTAGCTAACTTGGCAACTTCCCACCAACACAGAGTAGCAAATAGTTAGCTGTTCTTTCTCAGCAAATTGTGCACTATATGCATGTCGCAAGATTCGATACGATGTGACATTCATTTAGTCCCATGCATTTATCCCCGAAAGGGACTAATTTTTGTGGGAATGCATTTAGTCCCCAAAAGGTACTCCTTTTTTATTTTTATTTTTCTTAGAGTGTACCTTTAGCGCTGTAGACGTAGACGGCAACGTGATGAAGAAACCGTGCCGGATAGGTGAATTCAATGAACCGCTGAGCGCCATTGTTGGCCTTGAAGACATAGCAGGAATCAGCCCATAACTCACGAATCATGTATGGGTGGTATATCATTCGGAACAGCATCGCAGAAGCCCAAGCTAGTGAAGTGGTACCCACCCCTTTTACTGACCACTCCCTCGTGTCTGCGTCGGTACGCAGAATGACACCGCAGGAAGAACAATTTACCGAGCAAGAAGGTCTTCTTTCTAAAGGTACGAAATAGCTCCACACGTCGCACAGTTACGAAGAAGTTCTTCCGAAGGACAAGCACAGGGTGCTTACTGGAAGCTGAACGACGGCGTCTGTGGGATGATGACGATTTCTCCCAAAGTATCGAAAGCCGCCTGAAGGAACCCGGGAGAGCGCCAGATGCTGTGTCGTGGAAAGCGTTTAAAGGTAGGCGAGGGGAAGCAGCAACAAAGAAGTGCAAAGAAAAGACGCCTAGCTCAGAGGATGAAAGAGAACGCTTGTAGACACCCTGTTAATGCTTGTACCAGAAGATGAAGCCATGCTAGGCATGTGTACAGAAAGACGTTGGAAGCCGCAAGAAGGATCTTGAAGCACTCATGGATACAGTGTTGCAATGGTGAAGTGCACGGAGGATTTAGGAAAGGTCAGCAAAAAAAGAAAGACGGCACGGAAGAAAACATTTCCAAGGTTGAAAATACTGCGAAAGTGCTCCTTTCATGGGAACACAAAAAGCTATTTTTAATGCTATTTTGAGGAACTGATGATCAGTGTAACACAGCAAAATATTTTCGTGAAATCAGGCAAGCTTGTTACTTATTTCAAGCTCCACAGGAAGTAATTCTAGATGACGTCCCTGCGGATGGTCGCATCATCATCACCACGGGTTGACTAGGGCAGACGGGATGTCGTGAAAGGCAGGATGAAAGAATCAGAGATCAAACGGTTCATTAAGATATCAAAAAAGCAGCTAGGTCGCGATGGTACCGGTTCACTTTTCTACAAATGATATCCGGATCAATCTCCCTCAATTCTAGTAGTCATCCACCAGCTCCCGTGGCATAATGGTTAAGATGATCGCTTTCCACGCCGAGACTGGGAGGTGACACGGGTTCGAATCCTGTCACCGGCTGTGCTGTCAGATTTTCCGTGGGTTTTCCGAAGACATTCCAGACGAATATCGGCACAGTTCCCCTTCAAGTCGGCCCAGGACGCACACTAACCCCCACTCCTTCCTGATGTCCTCTCTCCATCTGCTCACGTCTGTAGACCGCTCATAGCCACAGTTACGTCGCGGCGCTAACACGGAATTTAAAAAAAAATAGTAGCCATCTCCAATGACATCTTCGTTGGGCAACTTCTGTCGTCCACCATGTGTTTAGCACTGCGGGTGATGCTCCGGGTGAGTGCCGCGGGCAAGTAATGGCTTAAGTAAGGGCAAGTAATGGCTAAGTAAGTTTAGTAATGGCAGGTGCACACTTCGCATACACCGAACGTAGCGTTTCCTTTAAAACGTGCTTTAGTAGACACTTTTAGCAGACCGTTGATAACGTGGCTTGCGTCGAACCGTATCAACCTGAACCGATCAATGCATAAGGTTCTGAGTCACGCACCACTGCCATTGGTTCCGATAGGCACGATAACATTATCAACGGTACACTAAAGCTCTCTAGTGTGAGCACACTATGAGATACACAGCGTGAAGGCAGCACGCAGTGTGAACGCGCTGTTTTCTTCCGTATCGCGCGCGCAAGGACGTGTTCACACTGTACGCGCACCCCCTATTGCCTTGCGTACGCAAAGCGATTTCGTACGCACCACCGGCATGCATGGCCGAGCGAGCGGGTTAAGGCGCTCGTTGGTAGTAGCCAAGGTCGTGCTGAAAACTGGGAGGTGGTGGGTTTGAATCCTACCACCGAATGTGCTGCCTGCGGTTTTCCCTGGATTTTCCGAAGACTTTCCAGACGAATGTCGGCACAGTTCCCCCTGAAGTCGGCCCAGGACGCATACTAACCCCCTGTCTCCCACTCCTTCCTGCTGTCCTCTCTCCATCTGTCCACATCTGAACGCCGCTCATAGCCACAGTTGCTTCGCGGCGCTAACACAGAATAAACAAAAATAATAATAATAATAAAGATTTCGTACGCAGCATCAAGAACTATACTAGTATATGAACGTACCAATGTGCGATCCGCAGACCGCATCAATATATATTCCGCCATATTTCAAACTGTGCTCAAGATGCTTTTTCTTTCACCCACACCCGTAAGGACAGAAACATGTACCACGTGCCGTGCGCTGTATTCGACTCATAAATGTAGCGATACGAAACGCAAAAGGGAAGCAAAACAAAGGAAAGAGAGACGACGGTAAAAGGGAAAAAAAAAAAAAAAAAAAAAGGATATATGTAGGATATGGGTGAAGCGATCCGCGACCCAGGAGAGGAAGCCATTGGACTGCCAGTGTTGTGCTCCGCTGTTCTTCCTCTGAGAGTTTCACGGGTATTGCTACAGGGATGGCGATGTAGGAAAAGAGCTATAACGCGAAGCTTTTGGGTCGATTTCTGCTGCAGCAGAAGGTTTTGGCGTCGCCGGCACACTCTCGCGAACGCGATGCAGACAGACGGATCGCTTCCTACACAGTGACAATAGAGGGCAACGCAGCAAAGGAAGGAAGGGTCACGTGACCCGCTCAGCTTAAAGAACGCTCAGGAATGAAGTATAAGCTACAGTATAAACCGGAATATTATGTTTTTCTCGAAATGCATCGGAAAAAGTCGGCCCTCGTATTATATACCGGTCTTTGGCAGAAGAAACCACGAGTGTCACAACAATGGGTGGCGAACGCAGCCCTCCTTATTCTTCTCCTATAGGTTTTCCTCAGACTTTAAAGACACTAGTGCGCACAGTGTACTCCGAGGTAAAAAGGGGTAATCCTAATACTTTGGGTGAATAAATACATTGCCCCAACTGTTGGTCCCCTTCGGGACTAAATGCGTTAAAGTTTATGCGATGGGACGCTTTGCAGTACTGGGCAGTAAATTTCAGGGACTAATATAGGGAGTAATTGCAATTCGGGGGACTAGAAGCTGTAATCACTCCCCAAATTACTCAGTTTTTCCTTAGAGTGTGCCCCAAGACGCGTCACCTTCTTACTGCCTCCTCATCTCCATCTGCCCATGTCTGTACATGGCACGGTGGCACAGTTGCTTCGCGGTGGTAACACGGAAGCAAAAATTGTGACATGAATAGTGTCGTAATAGTGCGTCATTTTGACACACACAAGTCTTACGTATAGTACATATCAGAATATTACCGCACACGACAGTTAAAAGTCCGTGTAAATGAAGTTTAATATGAAATTTAAATTTCGCTGCGCGCTGGTTGCATTGTGGTTAGGACGATCGCTTTCCACGCCGAGACTGGGAGGGGACGCGGGTTCGAATCCCCACACCGGCTCTGCTGTCTGATGTTTTCCCTGGTTTTCCGGCAGACTTTTCCGGCTCAGACGAATGTCGGCACGGTTCCGCCTGCACTCTAAAAACTGAACTTCACCGCAGAGCACGCTCTGCGCCAACCATTGCCACGGATGATAGGGTTATCGCTTCTGATTCCAAGAGAGAGGGGGCGTACGCCTTTTTGTGTCAATTTGGATGTATCATAATTGACACAAAAAGGCGTACGCCTCCCTCTGTCCTCGAATCAGAAGCGATAAATCTATCATTCGTGTCAATGGTTCGCGCAGAGCATGCTGTGCGGTGAAGTTATGCTTTTAGAGTGTGAAGTAGGCCAGGACGCATACTAACGCCCCTGTCTTCCACTCTTTCCTGCTGTTCTCTGTCCACGTCTGTACGCCCCTCATATACTACGGTTGCTTCGCGTCGCTAGCTCGGGCTGAAAAAGAGTATAACTTTATCCCCTTTGTTGTGTTAAGCTGATATAATTTGCTATAGTTTCATACGTCTACACTCTTAAAAATGAACTTCACCGCATAGCACGCTCCTAGCCAACCATCATCTCAAATGATATCGTTATCTGCCCTGATTTGTTGAAAATGGGAGGCGTACGCCTTTTCTGTGACAATTATGAACAGCATAAGTGTCACAAAAAAGGTGTACGCCTACCGTTTCCATCAAATCAGGGCAGATAACGATATCATTTGAGATGATGGTTGGCTAGGAGCGTGCTATGCGGTGAAGTTCATTTTTAAGAGTGTATAGTGATACCAAGCATTACTGCGCTACATTAGCAGGTAAACAAGAGTTAGCAATGATAGGAGATCTGTGTATTTCATATGTTTTGTGCTTTTGTTGTCAGATAAAGTTTGGTCAATATTCTTACCCCAACAATGTTTGTAAAAAATATAAAGCTATTTCATTCTGGCCATAAAGTATGTTATATATAGTCCAGCCTCTCCTCCACTAAACCTGTCTATAACATTACTTTGTTAAATGGGACTGCATTGCAGGTACTGGGATACAAATACTGCTTAGTGATACCCCATTTTACTGCTTTATAGGGTGGTGGTAATGGTGGAACTGCTTACCGTAGTGGGTCACACTTAGGCGGGCAACGCCCCGACTATCGCAGGGGGGGGGGGGGGCGGTCCTACGTCCTGGGCCGACTTCACAGGGAACTGTGCCCACGTTTGTGTTAAAGCGTCTGAGGAAAACCCAGGCAAGACACCTAGACAGCAGAGCCGACGCACGGATTCGAATGGTCAACTCCCGCTGCTCTAGGGGATGAAATTGTGCTGCATTGGCCTGCAAAGCACGTTCCCTTGAGAAGTCGCGAAATCACAAATATCATCACCGCAGCAGCGAGTAAAACGTCGATGGCACTTTCCGGTAAAAACACGCGCATCCTAATTAAATGAAATTCTTCGCAAAAAAGAGAACACTGCGTTTCTGGCAGCCCAGCATCAACGAGAGCCGGAAATAAAATATTTTTCGAGCAACGACTCGCATTCCAATATACGGTATTGGAACGCGGTATTAGTACCCCATAAAAATGCAAATTTTTCCGCCGGGTCTTTTCAAGTCTCGTTTTACGAGGGCCCGCCATCACCTGTTTAGCCTTGCTAATTAGCGACGGCGAATCAGGAATCGACACATTTGCATAACGCTGTTCGCAACCGTGAAACGCGCGAGCCAGCATGTGTTTCGTAGCGTTGAAATTGCTCGGGCCCGTTCGAAAGCTCCTTTGCACGCCGGCTTTCCCCGCTGATCCTCGGTGGAGAGATCAATACACCTTGCTTGAAGATAAGTTCGCGTGTCTGATCTCACCTGTCTAGTTAGGGCTCATTTTACGAGGTACGTTGCAGATAATACGAGGTTGGATTCGAACTGGACTAACGTCTGTCGCGGACGAAGGTGCGAATTAGCTTCCAATTAGGAGAACGCTTTCACGTGTGCAGCGACATCGCCGAAGGGACCTGGCGAAATTTAATGGATTGATTAACTGGAAACTCCAACCTAGATTTTTTTTTAAATCTTCCATCGCCATTAGATGTTTAGATGACACTCGGGAAGGTGGTTATATGGAGGGTATATGGAACTTACCTCAGGGTATTTTGGACATGGATGCTACAGCCCGCCCCTACATTCTAAAAACAGAACTTCATCGCATAACACGCTGTGCGCCAACCATTGCCACACTCTTAAAACAAAGCTTCACCACATTGCACGCCGAAGGCCAACCGTTGCACAGAGTGATACCTCTATCATTCTTGATTTGTGGAAAGCGCGGGGCGTACGCCTTTTTGTGACAATTAACATTTCTGTATAGGTGTCACAAAAAGGCGTACGCATCCCGTTTTCAACAAATCATGGGAGAGAACGATGTCATTCGGGATGATGGTTGGCTAGTAGCGTGCTATGTGGTGAAGTACATTTTTAAGAGTGTACGCTGTTAAAACAGAACTTCACCGCATAGCCACCACCACCACCCACCACCACCACATTTTTAAGAGTGCACGGTTGAGAGGGTTATCGCTCCTGATTCTTATTGAGAGGAAGGCGTGCGCCTTTTTGTGTCAGTTATTACTACACTCTTAAAAGTGAGCTTCACCGCATAGCACGCTCCTAGCCAACCATCATCTCGAATGATATCGTTATCTGCCCTGATTTGTTGAAAACGGGAGGCGTACGCCTATTTTGTGACAAATATGAACAGCATAAGTGTCACAAAAAAGGCGTACGCCCCCCGTTTTCAACAAATCAGGACAGATAACGATATCATTCGAGATTATGGTTGGCTAGGAGCGTGCTATGCGGTGAAGTTCATTTTTAAGAGTGTACGCTGTTAAAACAGAACTTCACCGCATAGCACGCTCCTAGCCAACCATCATTCCGAATGATATTATTCTGTGTCCTGATTTGTTCAAAACCGCCTATCCCAGACGTCTAAACCAAGCGCCCATCTGGGACATGCATAATGTGCCCCAAATAGGCGACTCCTCCCATTTTCAACAAATCAATACACATAATGATATCATTCGGAATGATGGTTGGCTATGAGCATGCTATGTGGTGAAGTTCTGTTTTAACAGTGTAGAGAGAGGATTCTTAGGCACTAACAGGTAGCGCTCTTCGTCGCATAAATCGTTCTAGGCCAACCAACCTTCAGAACCGTATCGTTCTATCTTCCGATTGGAAGAAAAGTTGATGCATAAAAAGGTGTGCGCCCACTTTGTCAGTTTATCGGGAGACAGAGCGATAACATCCGCGATGATGATTGGCATACTGCGTGCTATGCGTTCAAGAGCGCCCCCTGCTTGTGGCTAAAAATCCGCTCTCTTGTTATTACATATCCAAATTGACACAGAAAGGCGTACGCCCCCTCTCTCTTCGAGTCAGAAGCGATATCCCTATCATTCTTGGCAATGGTTTGCGCACAACGTGCTATACGGTGAAGCTCTGTTTTTAGAGCGCATGTGCTGACGACCAATCAAAGTGAGTTGATTGTTCCTGCAGCCAACTAATCACGGGCCTTCTCATTCTGCCGTTCCCCGCCGCTATCGACCTCTACTGGCTTTCACGGCCGCCGCCAAGCTATTGTAAAATTCCAAAATAATTATAACTACAGAGAGCTTTGGCAAAAATAGGGAACCATTTGATGCATCGCATTCGCTCAAAGGCCTGGCACGCACATTCACTGAGCGTACAAAGCACCATTGCGTTGCGTTTGCTGATAGAGTGAACTTCACCGCACGACATGCTCCTAGCCAGTCATTATCCCAGATGATATACACGAACGCTTACGTGTGCGTCTACCTACAACTTACGTAAGCGCTCGTGTACGTCTCGTCCCTCATCTATCTCGTGCTGATTGTGTTCACAACTAGTGTGCTTTCGAATTGATCATGCTGAGTGAAGTTGCGAAAGTTCACTGCAGACTATAAGACAGGATTTGTGCGATTGTTATAGTACATACAGCGTACATTATAGCGTAGCGTAGCGTAGTACATTATAGCGTTATTATGCAAGTTTTTTTTTTTTTTTTTTCAAGACTGGTCTCATTTCGAGACCCATTGTAAAAGCAGCGTCTGTCTGCGACGGCACGTCAACATCTCATGCTACGACGAAACAACAAACCTTTCTATAGTAAACGGGGAAGAACTCATATACATCGTACATATACACATGCAGGGGTAGTGATAATGAACTGGTCGAACGTTTCACAGGCACGCAGAGCGTGGTTCCTGCAGACTCGTCTTCGCTTCTTTCAATCTGTCTTCCATCTCTCGTCTCTTCGCGTGTGTGTGTGTTTTCTGCTGCTCCCCGTACTCAGGGAATATGTTGCATACATGTCCGTTTTTTTTAAGTTGCTTGCCTATTTAAGAGGTGCAAGGTTTACATTAGTGAGTTTGTACAGAGAGAGGTCACATAGTTGAGACTAGTTGTTTTAAGAGTGAAGCTAGCTTGCCTCCTACTCCTGCGTTCAATTTCCCAAGTTCATACACGATTTGCACTGCATACTAATAATGATTGATTCGATTAACTTCGCTTGCATCGTATATAGCCACATATCGTCCTATACTTGTGTACAGTAAATAGGTATATATATAGTAGGTGTATATACGTGTATACAGGGTGTCCCAGAAAACGTGTCACTGAATTATAATAAAAAAACTACATCACCTAGAGTCATGCGGTCAATGGCATTTGTTCTTACTGGGTTTTTGCCACCTCCTCATGTGAATCTCGTGTAACGTAAGTTTAATTATGTATATTTTTGCGAGCTTAAGTCGGAAATTTGCCTAGTAAAGGTCACATTTTTACCCCACCAATGTTAAGAGCGTGTCTAATTTAGTCAAAGTAATGATAATTGGAAGGGATATTCAGGAGCGATCCCATCTGAAAAAATAGCCGACCATCATGCTCTACGGAAGTCGCACAGAATAGCGCACGATGAATTTTTCAGCGCAATCTTCGTCAGTCCGACGAAAGGAGGTTGGAAACCCAGCCCTCCCCGACATCGCAGAAGGAGATAAAACAGGAACGGCTTATCACGTCCGACTTTCGCTGGGATAATGCTTTCCCTCTCCCAATTTTAGGAACTGTTACTTTTTTTACTATTACTCTGTGGGCAGGCTTCGGAACCTCCTTTCGTCGCACTGAGAGCGATTGCGCTCAAAAAGCCATTGCGCGCTATGGTTCGGTGCTCCGAAAAGCATGATATTCGGCTATTTTTTCCGGTGGGATAGCTCGTGAATATCACTGTGAATTATCATGAATTTGAGTGAATTCGGCACGCTGTTCATATTGGTGGGGTAAAAAAGTGACCTTTACTTGGCAAATTTCCGAGTTCAGTTCTCAAATATTTACATAATTAAACTTGGAGTACATGACATTCACATTAGGAGGTGGCAAAAACCTAATAAGAACAAATGCTGTTGACCGCGTGATTCTAGGTGGCGTAGTTTTTTTTTATTATAATTCAATGACACGTTTTCTGGGACACCCTGTATACAGTAAATAAGTAGAGAAAACAATCTATGCGATAATTATTTTCGCGTAACTTTCTTTCATATACAGGGTGTCTCAGATAAATCCCCGGGTCGAATAATTTGAGAACGGCGCCACCTATCGGGAAACTTTATTTTTTGTAAGCATCTCTGACGTATCGTCCATTAGCCATGAAGCGTGAAATTGATATGCGCACGCTCATTAATTAGCTGAAAATAAAAATCAATTCCCCGAAAATGAAAACTTTCAAAGTACGCGTGAGACGGTGTCGCGACATCTACTACACCACTGGGGATCTTGGGTACATACCTCTCCGAGAAAAAAAAATCATCGGGTCTTGTCATTTTTGCAGTAATTAATTGTTTCGGATTACATATTTTCCTCGCGTAGGAGCGCAAAAAGAAGCCTTTTCACAGCGCTATCCGCCTCGGAATTATGTGTTCTTCCGCATGTTTGGCAACAGGGTGTGCTGATAGCAAAGTAACAGCCTCAAGACCAACTTCGCCAGTCTTTCGTTCCTGTTTATCTGATTGACGCGTAGCCCTCGCTCTCATGCCGCCTCGTAGGCACGATAGCGTGCTTTTGTCGGCACAACAAGAAGTTCCAGGCAGTACAATGCAGTGAAAGTCAGGCTTGTCTTGCAAACGATGTGCCGATATCGCTAAGGTATGTACACAGTGTAATTGACCTTGAACCCGACCTGTCAGCACCTGACTTTGCACATCGCACTGCTAGGGATAGGAATTAGGATCAGGGATGGGCAGTAATAGTAATACTTTGTATTATAATACTATTACTGTAATACTTTTGAGTATTTGTATTATGTATTATAATACTCATTTTTGAAATGTATTTGTATCTGTATTATAATACACAAAACGAGGTATTCCATGTATTATAATACTTTTGAAGGTGTAATACTTTCCCAGAGGTCGTAAGTTCGACCTGCAAAGTGTCACCCGTGCATTTTATCAGTAATTTTTCGGGTCCCACAAACATTTGAACAGGAACAAGGCTCCTATTACAGTGTTCCCATGCCCCAAATTATCCCAAAGCAAGTGACTTTGGGGCCAGAAGTGGAGGAGGAGGAGGGAGGAGTGTCGTTGGGAGGAACCCGAGAGGTCTGCCTGCCTGATTAGGCGGCATGTTTCTCGGGAAGGGAAAGGTGGTGGAGAGGAGGAGAGGAAAGGGTGAAGTGGAAGACCGAGCGGAATCCGCTCGGGGGGAGGATAGCTGCGTTCATGGGCCGACTTCAGGGGAACTGTGCCGGCATACGCCTATTACACATCTGAGGGAAACCCAGGAAAAACCCCAGACGGCACAGCCGGCCCGCGGATTCGAACCGCGGACCTCCCAGTCTCCAAGCGCACGCGTTACCGCTGCGCCACCGGAGCTGGTGGGGCCAGAAGTTACTGGAGGTTTCCTCGCATTCCTTCTACTTCAGAATTCGTAAGGATGAGTCATACCAGTACAAGCCCTTTGTCTTATGAAAGAGTGCGTCCAGTGCAGCCAGTCACCCCTGTACGTGGTTGCACTATGGGCAGTCACAGGTTTTTGAACGGCCCACATTTTATTGTCCAGAGTGGGTGAAATCAGGGCTCTGCCACAGTGAGAGCAAGTTGTTCACTGCGATCGAATTGATCAGCGCTATCTGATCTTATTCGGAAAGATCTTGCCATGTGCAAAAATGTAAGCGTGAATAAAACGTCATTGGAGAATGATTATCTCGATAAGTAATGGGCATATATCTAAGTAATTCTTCTGTTCTTTTCCTTTTTTTCTTCCCAAGTTAAGTATATTACAAGCGTATTACAAGTATTACTCGTGTAATACACAGAAGTATTAGTATTATGTATTATAATACTCATCTTTGAAATGTATTTGTATCTGTATTATAATACAGATTTCTAGGAAGTATTATGTATTAGTATTATAATACAAAATATGAGTATTACTGCCCATCCCTGATTAGGATGAATCCCAGTTTATCGCACATGGGACAATGATATGTCTTCTGCTTTTTATTTGGCGCAACTTCGGATTGGAGTTAATAAAAGCCTTAGAATTTTGCGCCATGTCAGTACTGTCAAGAGATGGGTTCATACTTCAACTAATGGGCCCGATACGCGCCATCGAATGGCGAAGTGGGTCTTCAGTTGAGGCTGTTACTTTTCTATCAGTACACCCTCTTGCCAAACATGCGGAAGAACACGTAATTCCGAGGCGGATAGCGCTGTGAAAAAGATTCTTTTTGCGCTCCTACGCGAGGAAAATATGTACTCCGAAACCAATTAATTACGTGTACTCGCAAAAATTAATAGACCACATGATGTTTTTTCTTTTTCTTTTTTTCTCGAAGGGGTATGCACTCAAGATCCCCAATGGTGTAATAGACGTCGCGATACCGTCTCACGCGTACTTTGAAAGTTGTCATTTTCGGGTAATTGATATTTATTTTTAGCTAATTAACGAGCATGCGCGTATCAATTTCACGCTGCATGGTTAATGGACGATACGTCAGAGATGCTTACGAAAAAGAAAGTTTCTCGATAGGTTTCCCGTTCTCACTCATCCCGAGATTTATCTTGAGAAACCCAGTATACCCTCGCATGATGCACTACGTCGTTCATAGTCGCCATGATTCTCAGCCACATATCGTAGGTTTTTATGCGATGAAGCAGGCGCCGACTAAAAAGAAGGAATATTCTTTTGTCTCGCGCATTCTTTAACCCAGATTTACCCCCGCAGCACTGTTATGTAACGCATACAACACACTAAAGTATAAGCTCGATTTGTTCTTTTTCTTTCTTTCTTTCTTTTATTGTCGCTCACGTATTTGCATTTCTGTATTTCCATTTTTATCCTATCTCTTTGGAGCTGACGACGAGGCAGCCGGGCCTGACGGCGGCGCATGCAGCCGATGCTTGAGTGCCTCGCTATGGAAGAAGGGCTTGGAATTGCGTCCTGTTGCTGGTGGTGTTTTTCTCTGACACGATTGAGCTAACTTTGCTCGTTGCGACGGAAAAGTGCGCCCTGAACGCATATCACAGTCGTCTTGTGACAGTTTTGAAAAGATTTGACGTGCGCCGACTTCTGCGAAGGCTTCTCGAGAGGAACGACGGGAATGCAATTACATAGTGCCGACGGTTCCTTTTGCTTGTCTTACCACCGCTCACAATGTTAACTCGCCTCGTGGTGATAAAAAACGAGCACGTTTTCTACGTCCGTGTGCTTTGCTTTGCTTGAGCGCTTTTTGTTTTTACTTATAAAGTGCGACACAAATGTCGGTTTCCACGGTTAAACCACGCTCTCAGAAGCTATCAGATAGCGCAGTGCTAGACGAGAAACGAAACTAGCTGCCTTATGTCTTGCAACTCTTTCCGTAGCATCTCGAGCACGATTGAAGGCATTTGCTGCAGGACATCACGTAATATGCCTCGTGAGGATGGTGCATTAATTCATTGGACGCTATCACTATAGCTCCGATTCTGACGGTGGCTGGTGGAACCAGCAATGTGCCCTCACTGTGGTCACGCACTGTTAACGCACTTCCTCAATGTCCGCATCACCACTTGCACTTGCAATGTCTTTTGCAAAAAATGGCCCGTGGACAAGTTGAGCCCATCAACCCACTCATCGGAAAACACTTCTTGCCGTTCTGGACCGTGCAGTAGTTCCGTCACCATTATGAGGTCCATCGCTATACCTCTCTCGACAATACCCGTTGCAGTGTAGTAGAGTATCGCTCATCGCACTCAACACGTCCTCATCGACTATCCTCTGTACAGTTCGGAAAGAACAATGCTCCAGCCCCAACTGACCCGTATATAAACAACAAACCGCTCAGCCTTGCAGCAGTCTTGGGTCCTTGTTCTAACCCTGTGCAGCACCGTCAATGCCTGCACTCATTCTATCTGTTCCTGACGTCTACTAGCTTGCTTGAACTCCTCTGACCTCCGTGCTTTTGCCATGAATGCGGAGATGGGATCTTCACAGCATTACATCTCCGGTGGCCGACCGGATGAACTACTATCCCCATCAGTTAGACGCACCCGCGTGTGTGACATCTCATTTGCGTGTGTCATGTGTGTGTGCGAGTGTGTATATGCCTCATCTTTTTCATCGTCATCTCACTCATATATTCACCCACATGCACTGAGGTATGGTACCGCAATTGTTGCGGTGAATTACCTCATCCCATCGTCATTCATGTAGTGTTTTGTTGTTGTTATCGCTCATCACGATGGAGTTTGTTAACGTCTCACGACGGTGTGTGCGCAAAGCCTCGCAGAGGCGTTGCAGGATTGTTTTGTAGAATTGCGCATTCATCGTGCGTCCTCTAGGGACGTACCCTTGAGGAACCAAGCCGACAAAGTCGAATACCAGAACGTGGTCTTGACATTTGACAACACCTACTGCGCTTTTTCCAGAGCGATTGTATCGAAAGTATTGTCGGTCTGGTCTTCTCAGTGCTGCGGGTGGCTGGCCTGCGTGGGAGCTGAGGTTGGCTTCAAAGGATCGGCATCCACTTTTGAAACGGGGGAAAATCATTCAAGAGCCTTCGATCAACCTAGGAGGGGGCTTTTCGAAAGCTGCTTGCGGCATTTCCTACGTTTTCAGCACCGGCTCCTCCAAAATGGACACAAAAATCGATAGGCACACGTAGTTGGACTGCCTCCTTCACGGTGAAATGCGACGCGCACTGCAAGCAGACGTTTGGGGAGGGGGCTTCCACAATAGGAATGCAGGGGGAAACCGGCTTCCGGTTCGGTGATAGTTGCCACGTATCCTGACCTGCTGAATGTTCGATCTCTTTCGCGATATGCGTTTACCCGAGCTCTCTGCCCGCCACTTTGTGCCGATAGGATTGCACTAGGGCTTGACTGACGACTTAAGGCGATCCGAGAAGGTTGTTCCCTACATTCTTCTGGAGAGCATGGGCGAGACAAACTATTTCGCTTCAATACATTCCCTTCTGCCGTTGTTGTTTTACGAGCCTTAACGGTGTCTTACTGACGCACTCTTGCACTTGTATTTTTCGTACGCTGCGCAGAGGCTTCTTGCGCTTCGTGAAGAAGCACGCTTTGTTTGAGACATCAGTGGGATCATGAGGTCTGACATGCTCTGCGTAAACAATTGACATGAACGGATATTACATTTCAAGACGCGAATGTTACGCTGTATATTTGCAAAATATTGTTTCTTTATGTCAAGCGGAAGTAATATACAATTAATTTCTAGTTTTGAGAAGTATGGAGTCATATAGGATGCCCAATATGCAATGCGCCTGGCGACATATCTCCCAGAAGGTCCATTTCCGTTCTCCTCACCACGGTTGCTTTCGGATTTGCAACGCTGAGTGAAGAGCGGAGACGCCCACTCTCCATGACGTCGCCTACACTCGGATAATCCGAATCTGTGGAGTTTTGCGGCTTCGTGGGAAAATTCGGGAAAGAGCGTAATATTCACTGATGGCCGCTCATCACCCCTTGTGGGGGAGTCGCAGACGAGACAGCAAGGGGTCCCTGTGGTGCGATATCATTGAAGACCTGGATCTTTGTGTCTTAAATGACGGGTCTCCAACATTCCTCCGCCGGGACTACTCAACAGACGTATTAGACATTTCGCTGTGTTCGAGGGACGTTTTTCCGTACCTGACCTGGTCCACGGACCTGGACGGAAGAGGTAGTGACCACGTTCCTATATTTGTCTCTTACTCCAAGTACACATCCGGGACAGGCCGCAGAACCGTACGACTACCAAATTGGAAGTCCTTTCGTGAACTGTGCAAAAAGGACGTGCGGGTGGGAATGACCGCAGGCGAATTTACCGGCCATATTGTGAACTCTCTGACGTCTTCCACCACGACTGCAAAGATCAGCGCTGGCCACGCAGGTACGGATCCGGAGGTGGAGCGTTTGCGTGCCATTCGGAGACGGGCAGAGTGGAGGGCTCGGCGATCCGGCCAACTTGCAGATGCACAAGTCGCGCGTCGTGCGAATGCATCGGTACAGAAAGCCTTGAAGGCTGTTGACAAAAAAAGATGGCGTCAGTTTTGCGCGTCTCTGACTCCGTTTTTAAGCCCTGCGAAGGTCCTGCGGATTGCGCGGTGTCTCCGCGAAGCTCCTCCCGCGAGGAACCCCCTCAGATCTCTGGCACTCTCAGTATCTAGGCGTGAGAAGGAAGTTGCCCACGACTTCTGCAAAATTCTGGCAGCAAGGTCCGAGGCAGCTAAATGTGCAGCCTTTCGGAGCCATGCATTGGAGCTGCAGTATACTATTAGAGGAGCCCCGTCAGTGTCTGACCCTGACATGGACGCAGACCTCACGTTTGCAGAGCTCAAGGCTGCGCTGGCACTCTCCCACAAGAAGTCGTCGCCGGGTCCTGACAAGGTCACCTACGTGGCGCTCCGCAATTTGGACGACGTATCCCTTTTGGCGCTCTTAGAGGTTTATAACACGTCATGGAGGGATGGGCTGGTCCCTGCCGCGTGGAAGGAGGCACGTGTAGTCCCCATCCTGAAACCGGGAAAACAACCCTCCGATCTGGCGTCTTTCCGACCTGTGAGCCTCACCAGCTGCTTAGGCAAGATCCTTGAACGCATGATACTGCACCGGCTCGAGTGGTGGCTGGAGCGAAGACCTGTTTTTCCTCAGGAAATGGCGGGTTTCCGCAGGCACCGTAACTCCATGGATTCGGTGATCGATTTAGTCTCTTCGGTCGAAGAAGCGAAGGCGCGAAGGAAAATAGCGATGGCTGTCTTCCTGGACATCAAACGGGCGTACGATTCCGTAAGCCATCCCTGTGTTATTCATGGGTTGTTGCAGGCCCAGGTGCCTCATAGGGCATTGACGTGGCTCTCCGACTTCCTCCGTCAACGGAAGATTTTCGTCACTACAGGCGAGGGGGACACGGAAAAGATCACTGTGCCACAGGGAGTTCCTCAGGGAAGTGTCCTTAGCCCCCTGTTATTCAACATTGTCTTGATGGACCTCAAGGAGTGCCTTCCTCGGAGGGTGCATCTGTCCATCTATGCTGATGATATTTGCGTCTGGACTGTTGGCAAGTCCCGCCCTGCAATTCAGCGTCGGCCCCAGAGCTCACTTGATGCCATACATGCCTACTTCCTGAACGCAGGGATGGACATCTCCACTGAGAAAAGTGCTACCCTTCCGTTTACCCGGAAAGAGATGCGCCGGTTCCAAGTACATATCGGGGGGTCCCCGTTAAGGCAGGTCAGGCACCACAGGTTCCTCGGTGTTGTGTTGGACCGCAACCTGTCGTGAGCAAGACAAATTGACTATCTCTCTTCAAAGGCGCAACGTTGGGGAAATGTGATACGTCACTTTGCCGGCTTGCGCTGGCGATGCACTGAGCGGGACCTTCTTGCACTCCACAAAGCGCTTGTTCGTGGCTCAGTAGTCTACAGCCTTCCTGTGTTGCACGAACTATCACGGACGTCCGAACACAAGCTCCGTTGCGTCTTGGCGCGCAGCTTGCGGACCTGTCTTGGCGTTCCGCGTTGCGCTGAGACGAGGATGGTGGTAGCCGAGGCCAGGGAACTCCCAATTGGCGTCCTCCGCAAGAGAGACACTTTCCGCCACTACTTGCGATTGCGCGCTCACCATCGCCGTCACCCACTGGTACAGAAGCTTCGTAAGCGAACCCGCAGCAAAATCGCGCAGTGTGCGCAAGAACTAACGGACCATATACCTGCCTTCACTGTTGCCCCATCCGCTTCTTCAGTAGCGCCATGGACACTGCCGAAACCATCCATCTTGTCTCACATCCCGAGGATCAAGGGGCCGAAGAGCCAAACCCCTGCTCCAGTCCTCAAGCAGGCTACTCTGGAGTGGATGGACGCTACATACGGAAACCAAACCGCTGTATATACGGACGGTTCCTCCACTACAGGCGGCTCATCTGCGGCATTTGTAATCCCAGAGGAGTCAATTTCACGTGGGTTCCGCCCTATCGCATCGCACCTCGGCCACCTCTGCGGAGTTGTATGCCATCCTGCTATTCCTAAGTATACCTTACGTCTCTAGTGCGTCGTTTACGACTTAGCGTCGCATTCACCCCTGCACTCCGGTATAGGCTGGGCCACAGCACCACGGCGCTGTGTACAACTTGTGGTTTACCGGCAACAATCCGACACATTCTCGAAGACTGCAGCCAGTACGTACGCGAGCGACGGGCCTTTAAATCTCAACTTGAAATGCTGCATCAGAGGCCATTCAACATCTGCAAAGTTCTCGGCCCATGGAGTAACCCTGGACACCAGTGCCGTGCACTTGGCGCTCTTCTTTCCTTTCTGAGGGCCACCGGCCTCCTTCACGAACTGTAGGGATTTCCTTCCCTCGTCATCCTTTCATGTGAACCTTTTTGGAATGGGGTAGGGTCCTGCACTCAACGCAGGGAAACATCCCACATCATCATCATCCATTCATCTATGTTGTTGTTGTTGTTCACTGATGGCATACCAAGTCATTGGATTCATAATACGAAATAAAATAAATAAAATAAAATACATATCATTTTCATGGTCCCTATAGTGGCAACTTACAGATGATAAGCACCCAAGACAGTGAATACTCCTGTGCGGTGGCGCATTAAACATTTCGTGACATGCACTAGCATGACTACTTCCCAAGCAGCACAACACGCAGATAATGATAAATCGTCGTAATGGCTTTACGTCGCGGGACAACTGTGGCCCAATGTATTGAAAGTTCAAGTCTCGAGCACACAGGTTCAACTTGGTGGCAAGTGACTGCTGTGCAGTGCAAGTCCTGGACTCTCTCTCGTTCCAAGGTTAATCACCACCAAGTGGATCTCGTCGTGGCCGACACCTGCAACTTGCAAGGGGGGAGGAGTCAGGAGCGAAGAAGATGAAGAGCTCCGACGATGAAGCGGTCAGGTGACCAAGCCAAGAAAAGGGCCCGCGAGCCGAAAAGACGACAGTCTGGTGCGTTGCACCAAGGAGCAGGGAGCTCGAGATTGGAATCCTGGAGCCAATAAACTGTTGACCACCACTAAACTGGACCGGTATTCTTGACTATAGGCGTGGCTGGCGTGCCTCTTGTCTTCCGAAGAAAGGGCGTCTTATCAGTGCTGAGCTTCATTTCGTAGAGATGTCTAGAAAGAAATCAACCTCGATCTATCCCCCCTCGCCCCACTCCTATGCACTCGCACCTTCAACACATTGTTCCGCTTGGGTTAGTTCGTTACAGAACAAAGTACCCAGTGTGACTTTGAGCTTTTCGTTGGGTTTCAACCCATCTTATCTTTTTTGAACCACCGACAACAGAAGAAGAAAAAAATCACTCTGCCGAGGCCCATTTCTGTGTGTAGAATATTGCGAATAGGGGGTACAGCATAATGGACGCAGTATGCTGGAAACAGCGAGTAGTCTATGCAGCATTGCAGGAACCGAATGCAATGAGCCGTGTTCGGCAACTTGCGTATGACGGAGAGGGTTGTGGCCTGCAAGCGAAAGGCACGATGCTATAATGGGCTTGAAAGGCAGCGAGGAAGGCAAAAGGAAGCCTGTTTGTAGGCAGGCTGCGGTTAAAAGCTCGTTACGGAGCCATTAATAAGAAGCCATCTGTTCCTGATCCTATAAGGCTCCTCTGAGGGATATTCGTGGATCCCTCTCTTGTTAGCAAAATGACCTCAGATTAGGTCTGGAACCAGATTGCTCTCTTCCTTTTTCATCTCGGACCGTGATAAGAATATCACGCAAGATGTGGTGCGTGAGTTCCTTCAAGGAACGCTCCACATGAGCGCCGTTTTCCACCATGGCTCTCGTTCTAGTTTGCTATAGCTGTGCCCAGACTTGTGCGTAACGCGTTACTAGTAATTGCGTTACTTGTAATCAATTACTTTTGAGTAATTTGTCAAATAATCATTTACTTTACCGTGAAAGTAATTTTTCGAGTAATCAATAACTTTTCTGTGTTATCGATTACTCACTAATTGATTACTTTTCCGGCAGAAATTAACCTGTCTTTCAGAAGCTCTGCCCCCAAGTCAAGCCCCTCATGCCGTCAGCCTTTGTTGAGCTGTTGTACTATAGCAAGTCGAAGTCATTGTGTTGACGTTCTGGAATTTTAGGGTCCCTCTCCCTAATCTCTTCCTACACCACTGGGTGGTACCCAGAGTTGTACGTAACTCGTTACCCAGTAACCAGTTACTTTTTTCGGTAACGAAGTAACGACCTGGTTACTTTTCTAAAAGTTGTAACTAATAACGTATTCCGTTACAAAAATCGGTAACTCGTTACTCACGTTACTCGTTCCTTTCCTTCGTTTACGCTCGGCTTCAACATGGACGACATGGTCAGTTAGTATGTGGAAATTCCCGAAATCTCGTACGCTTCTAACACGAGGTGACCTGACCTGGATGTTCAGCTCCTGGGAGCCTCTGGTCGACAGTCACTCTTTTGTTGAGTTCTAAGGTGACCCACATGACGAATGCCGCAACACTTCCCTGTCGTGTCATTGACCATGAAAGCATTCTTGGAAAAATACCCTGGATTTGTTTGTGGGTGTAGGTGTTATCTTCCAGCAGCTGCCAATGGATATACTAGAGTAACTAAGCTCGTCGAAACTCGGATCCTGAGATGGCACTGTCAATCTCTGCTGATTCGCCGTGTAAAGTGGGTCCACCCGACGTGGACCACGAAATCCCGGGTTGATTATATGCAGCTCGCTTGTCATTGGCCTACCAGCGTATCCCGGGAAGAAACCTTAGTCCCCGTATTTTCGCTCCCACCTTCACACTGGTGAGCTCCAGTGAGGATCACTCGTTTGATTATAAGATGGCACAGATGATAATCACGTGAGTGTGGCCTGGGTTGGACGAGACGTTCAGGGTTAAGGCGGCAAAAGGTGACGGGAATGTAGTATTTTAGTGTGTTCTTTGCTTTCCCAAACTAAAATGACCGAGTGCATCCCATTCGAATTTGGAGAAGCGTGCTCAGGTAAGCGTCTTCAATAATTTAGTTAGCTGTAGCAGTTACCGTATCGAGGATTACACGTTAAAGGCACTGCTTTACACGAATCCATCGAATACCTCGTGGAGCCAATGCCGTGTTGTGAGGCCCGAGAACCTTTGTGCTTACAACGGGGGGGGGGGGTATGTTTACTGAAAGAAAGGAAAGGTTAGCCATGCAAAGAGCCAGCTTATACAACGGCTTGTAGACGTTGGTGTAGCATTTATCAGAACATATCAGATATATCACATATTTATCAGAACATAAACGCACAATATCGTCGTGTAGCCTCCTAACCGTGGTGCCAAAATAGGGGAATAAAGGCAGCTGTTGACCTTGAATTCACAGAACAAAAAAAGAAGGAAAGTCAGCCTCGCTACTAATCAGGCGCATCCAACGCATGCATCAAACAAAGGTGGTTGTATTTGATGGAACCATGCTTTTCCACAGCAATTTGTCAGTCTTGCCACAGAGGCTCTCTCGAGCAAACGCACCAAAAATAACCGATGCCCATTTCGAGTACCAACTATTCTTCAAAGCAAATTCCATGGAAATTGTTGGATGAAGAACGTGTCAATTTTGATGTGGTTGTGGCTCCGTAATAGCATGGTAACGTAAAAGTAACTCGTTACTATCGAATAACGGGAACGCGTTCCTTTTATTACTTTGGCAACGGGTAACGTATTTAGTTCCTTTTTTTCGAGGTAACGAGTAACGGTATTTAGTTCCTTTTTTTCGGTAACGTGTACAAGTCTGGTGGTACCTGAAGCTTTGGAGGTTTAGTGAGTCATGGGGAAGTTCCACGCAATGCTCTTCCACAATCAGGTCAACGTCTTCACGGGCGATAAATACAGTAGACGTACAGATCTACTTGTCCTACACGTTTTTGTTGTTCGTGTTATTTCAGCTGTTACGCTGTTGAACCTCTTTTTTGTTTGTTTGTTTTTTCTTTTCCGAGGCACACAACGGCGTGCATAATTTGCATGAATGCAAAGTAACGACCGGAGTATCGCGTTACTTTTCTACTCGTTACTCAATTACATTTGGAGTGGGGTAATTGGTAACGGCAATCAATTACTTTTTTCGTAGAAGTAACGGTAATCAATTACTTTTTTCGAGTAACGTGAACAAGTGTGGCTGTGCCCCTTGCTTGGCGGCTACGATTTTGTACCGGGCTCGAACGTTTTGAGTGCGAGCTGTATAGGTCTAGGTCGACTAGGTCGGCATGCGACTGTCTTACCCGCATGTCGTTGCTGTCAGTTTTGAGAGTATCACCTATAGCGATGTTTACTTATTGACAATGATCCGCATTTCCGGACTGGGGTGCAGTGGTGCCGAAAAACACTTGCAGCGCCCAGAACGTGAACCTGATTATTGATGAGATAGGCGGATCCATTCTGTAGGCATAATGGATACAGAGATGCAACACTTTTGTTGACTTTATGCTGGGAGAAACTAGTTGATATCTCAGCCCAGGCGCTTTCAAGATAAAGCACACTATTCCATCCGCTCTGCAGATAATAATGCCGAACATTAAAATTTACGTATATATGGTGTGCTAAAAAAATCGCATAAAAATTTCAGCTGCGAAGTTTGTTTCCGAATTTTGAAGAAAAAAAAAACTCTATAGTAAGGTCAGCTCTATGTCGGCGGTTTACGTGTGCTTCAAACGAGAAACGTCTTTCGTATTTGTCTCTTTCCTGTGCAAACAGAATCTGTTTTTGGTTGCATTCGTCTCTCTTCCTGTGTACAGCCGCTACTGTAATGTCGTTGTCGATGTAGCATATGAGCATAAATAAACGTAAGATAACGTCTTTTTGTGTTCCTGTATACAACTGCTGATTTTACGATCCTACTTTTCTTCTCGATGTGGCATCTAATTCTGATTATTTTTGCAGTGTCCTCAAACAGACCGTGGAATACTGCGAGGCGTCGCTTCCCTAGCACACGGTGAGTGCGCATCAAAAACAGTTTTACATAACACATTTAGCTAATTAATGAAATACTGTACATGGTATATTCAGCGTCTTATCGAGTGAAATTGGAAAAGTAGCACTACCACTGGATACGCGAAAGCTTTTTATCACTCAGATAGCCAACAAAGTTGCGAACGTCTTCTACATCCTCTCTCCCCACCCACACCCGGATAGATTAGATTAGAAGCAAAAACTAAAAGATGTAGAGATGCACTCTTGGGTAGGTACATACACCTGGCTTGCTACATAAACTCAACTGCTGCAACTCACTCAATGGGTTGCAAAACACGGGTGCCAAAGCAAACTGCCCCAAGCAAAACGAAAAAAACAGCATATCATTTTTGTTCGAACCGGAGCTAAACCGAAGCTTTGTAATCTCTCTTTATAGTGATAATCACTGATAATAGGAAAAACATTGAATCTTGGGTGCTTCTCGTATTCCTAGTGCTTGTGCTCTTCTGAGCTAGACTCAACTATTAACATTCCTTTGTTTATAGTCCTAAAGGAGTACAGAGGGTCATCCAAAATATTTTCAGTTTAAGACATGTGATAAAAGTATATGCGTCAATTTGCCGAACAGCACAAAAGGTTTTAATGCATACAGAAAAACACAGCCGCGCTCGTTCACTCCCCACTCGCCACCCGGGGTGTAACAAGGAGGAGAGAGACGACCTATGATGTCATAAGGTCTGTTCGGTCAGTCGAGGTCAGCGCCTGTCTTTTTCTTTTTATGCGTGAGGGCTATCTTCTTTTGTAGTCTGTAAACCTGTTCCCTTTGGGGAGGGGGGGGGGGGGTGGATTAGAAATTGAAAGGGTGACCGTGGGCATGGAGGATTTCATTGTCCCGCGGGAGTTTCCCTGTGGGCAGTGCTTCCTCAGAGCTCTAAACAGCTGACTAGCAGACGATACTCTAATCCAATCAACCACCGTGGACGGTGTAGCATCAGCGCAAAGTCACAGGCTGGTACAGCTCTCCACCACGGTTGCGAACGGTCCCTTTTTGCGGCGCACTTTAGATTCAATTTCTGCGATAATTAATTAATTATGGCTCTGTGGGGTGAATTACTTCTCATGGTGCATTTTTCTGACATACTTAAGAGTTTTACAGGAAGAAACAGGGTGTTAAGAATGGCTTCTGTGCTACTTTAATTGAATAATTATAATAATTGAACGACCGAATCTCTGCTCCTCGGTTTTTGCTCCGTTCGTCGCAAACGACAGACAGGGAGTGAAGTCAGACAAAAGCGTCCGTACCAGGTGGTTGCCTGTAAAGCGTGCTTTCACTGCACCGAGTTTATGTACACAGTAGGAGCAACGAAGCAGTACGGCTCAAATAGTGACTTTTAAAGAATCGTAAGCACCGATTCCGACTCCGTGTCGTTGTCAGCCAATCAAAGCGCATTCTGCTGAGTCGGAGGCCAACGACTGAGGAGGCCGTTTTAAGGGCCAACGACTCCCCAAGCGTGAAAGGAACCTCTTTCCGAATCCGTCTCGTGAAATCAATATGGCGACCCAACGAGGGGCTCAGCCACTGTTTCGGGAACATCACGAATTCCATGTGACCACTTAAAGGAAGATTTCGCAAGGATTCGGAAAATATTAGGTGAACATAATACCGAACGCGAAGCACCCCCTCGATACCGAATACAACATTCGCATTCATTTTGCTCGAGTATTTAATTCGTAAATGATGACAATAGCAAACCGAACCGAAACGCGAAGAGCAGAAAACAGAGCTCCATACCATATCCATACTAAGGCGGTTGGTCCGGAGGAGGATTCAGTGACGTCACCCACCATTGTCGTCTGCTTCCAAGCCTGCATTCTTTCTCCCTTGCCGGATGCCGGATGATGTCAGCAGTGTGTTGCATTCAGCGCCCTCTCGCTTCACAGAGGCGAAGAGCTCACTTCGTAATAATTCGTTTCAGTAAAATCTACGCTGTTTTGAACTGAGATATTTCGTACACATGTTCCTGACATCCCAAAGATTACGAATGTACCACAACCCTTGTGGTGATTTCGTTGCGGAGTCCCACTTTAACGGTGGACGATGATTTATTCTTCATCTGTGACCTATCTTATAGACGAAAGAAAGGGATAAAGAGGTTACACAGCGGTTATACGAAGCACCTAAGCTTACGCAACGTGACAGTGACCCGTTTAATTCCTCCCATAGCTCATAGGTGCCGCCACGTCGACGTAGCCGGAATCGTGCCAAAAATACTTCGAACGGCTCTTCGTATCCCATTCGCGAGACGTACAGAGTTAGGAGCCGGTAAGCGCTTACGATACCGTAAACTCCCGAATATACTCGAATATATACGAACTCTTGGCTTTTGGCTTACCCTTCCAACCGAAAGGAAAATAAAGATTGAATTGAATGTAACGCTATACGTGCTGACCTAACATGCTACGGTGTAGTAAACGATTGTGACGATAAAGAAGCGGGCCCTTCGGGTTTACCTTGTAGAGATAACAGTATAGTCAGACATGTACAAAATACTGCGCAAAAGTATTTAAAATAGAGTACAAAATACTCAAAACTGAACGTAATTTGAGTAGAGTACTAAATACTTTGAGAAGTATTTAATATACTCTTTAAAGTACTTTAGTATTACCACTAAGTGAAACGCGTATTTTGAACGTGGTCGTCCAAATGAAAGGAATAAACTTCATCCCCCATACTTAAACATATCTTTTATTTGTAATGTCTTTGTGTCAAGTAATCTTTGATGAGCTTTGGTGAACTCAAGTAAACCTTGGTGATATGTTCAAACCCAAAACTTCGTAATCCCTCCTGTATGTCAGCTCGGGTCTTTCAACTTCTGGCGCGTGTTTATTGCTTTGGTGACCAATGAAATAAATGCCGGGATTCTGTTGTTACTAATTCCCTGGAAATTCATCTGGCAATACGAATGGAACTGTTTTCTGACGAAGGGGTCGGGCTATTGACAGCCAAGGCCAAGCGTGGGACCACCCTATTGTACAGGAGGATAAATGACAGATACGCGAATCCCCCCCCCCCCAAAAAAAATGAAAGAGAAAAGGCGGAAAGTACCAGTGAGCTGTAAGTCTGGACACGGCGAGGTAGTGTGCTGGATTCCGCTTTGACGAGGAACGAAAGTATTTTAAGCACTGAGTAGCAAATACTGAAAAAAAATTTCTACTTACTTTAAAAATACTAGTCGTAAAAAGTATTGAGCAGCGTACCAAAAATGACGGGAAAAGTATTTCAAATACTGTATTTAGAGTACGTAAGATACGTACAAATCTTAGTGTGGTTAATAGAGTGTGCTAGTACATCGTACGCTATCGCCTTTGCGTACGTAAGGGAAAGCATTGGTGGTTTTGCACACTGCGCGTAGCTCCCTTTCTGTTATAGGCGTGCGCAGAAACATCAACGCTATCCCTTACGTACGCAAAGGCGATAGCGTACGACGCATAAACCTGTATAATGACTCGCTTTCCAAAGCGGAAACAGAAACGTTTGGGTTCGACATTCGGTTCCAAAAAAATGAAGTGTCTCATGTGACCCTCACGAATGTTCACAGCCGTTCGAACCGAGGCACACTCCTCTCTACCCTGTGATCTAGGGTGTCACGAAACACAAACCGGCAACGAAGCGAAGGAAAACATGCATCCTTCCTCCATTCTGAGCGCTCTCATCAAACCAGCGAAGCCCGTATCATCTAAAGCCACCGGTGCCGAAACGACCCAATTCCTGTCTCCGCCAGAGAACGAGCAATAACGGTCAAAGTATCACGTCCCAAATAGTTCTACACTGTGTGTGAGGACGGTGAGGGGGGCGAAAAGGAATCATCCTTTGCAGATCCCCTAACTAAGCGTGCGTAGGTGTGAGTGGCGCCACCTGTCGCTCATCTGTTGTGATGGGTGTCGCTCCAGTGTCGTCTGCTAGAAAAAGAACGAGGAGACGCATCGATCGCTTCCCAATCGATGGCCACTGCTAGAGCGCGGTGCCTTTTAAATGGGAACCCCATAATTGAATGGCGGCAGCACAGAACGGAAGCCGAGGCGTGAGCCATTTATTAACGCGTGCCTCTCCACATATTCTCCTCCGTACTCGTGAAGCCTGCGTCGGAATGTTCGAGACAATTGATTTTCAAACCGTGTTTACGACATTAGTCTCGGTTGTTTGCCGAACGTCCTGCAGACTATATAGGCTATACACGGAAAGTTTCCACGCGATACAGTTTTTGAACGTGGTACATCGACTCAGGGGACCCATGGATGGGCCCTCTATAGAAATATAAATGCTGGGGCTCACGTTCGCGGTATGAATGTATCTCGTCAAGCCTGTGAGTAGCGTTTACGTCTAATCTTCCGCAAATAACTCTGGTCCAGAATATGATAACGTTTAATACGCTGTACCTCCTTATTTGCCTTTTGTCGTCGTCTTACAACTGCCTGTTAACGGAGGAAGAAGTATTGCCCGGGGGGGGGGGGGGAGAGGATATACATTTATTAAAAGGAAAGGTCTGCCAAGGTATTGCCCAGCCTCTGTTATTTACTACCGCGTAGCACGCTATTATTTTAATACCTGAACAGATTATCAAGAAATAACTTCTGCAGCTTAGCGCATACTTACGACCACATCTCTTTTTGATATTGATATAAATGTATTTTTGGAATGATACCTAGCGGGTTCAGAGACGGTACCAAAGAGGATGAATTGGCAAAAAGAAGTGAAGTGAAGTGAAGTGAAAGTGAACTGGCAAAAGAAGGAAAAATGAACATGTAAACTCCATCGACATGGAGATTACGTGGGATCAAAAGAAGCTCGTGTGCATGAAATGTGTACTTGCTGTATTTAGCCCAATAAATTAGCAATTGTATTCTTTCATACTCTCTTTTTTTATCGGATCGGATGTGTCAAGTCGAAACTTAGGCAAGTGCTAAGTATGCGTTACAGTACGGGGAAAACTTCAATAAAGCAAAACAAAAAAAAGTTCCTTTACCTTTAAAAGTACCTTTTATTTAAAAACGACACGAGACCTCGTTATACGGGCAGTAGAGTGCAAAAATTTCTCCTCGCCCAATCAAAGATACCGTTTCCTTAACAGCACTACAAAAGGAACGGGGTTCATGCGTTGAGCATCTTTCATTCCGCTACGAAGAAGCGATCGGTTAAAATGATGACACACATCATCTGCCTACCAATCGCACCTTGTGCCTGCCGCCGTGACCAACCAATAGTTGGGAGCCGTTTTCTTGGGTATCCTGCACATTCGAAATTATGGGCGTCGCACTGTACTTGAGGAATATTTTCTGACTCGTACTTTGCATCCTACTTCACATGCAATGTGAGATACTCTTTCTGAGGCGCCAGTCACTGGCTTACTTTAGACAAATACGAACAACAAATATATGTAGCGACGATTAATAAGGAAAGTCGCCACTTTATATGTGACTCACTACCCCAGGGTACACTGGTCAGTATGAGATATGAAATGAACAAATATGAAAGAAAAGCAACAAATATTTACGGTAACGGCGAGTGAGGAAAATCGCCTCTTTATCTGTGACTCACTACCCCAGGGCACACCGATTAGTATGAGATATGAAATGAACAAATATAAAAAGCAACAAATACTTATGGTGACGATGAGTGAGGAAAGTCGCCACTCTATATGTGACTCACTACCCAGGGTACATCGGCTAGTATGAGATATGGAATGGACAAATATGAAAAGCAACAAATATTAATGGTGACGATGAGTGAGGAAAGTGGCCACTTCATATGTGACTCACTACCCCAGGGTACACTGGTTAGTACGTGATATGGAATGGATAAATATGAAAAGCAACAAATATTTATGGTGACGACGAGTGAGGAAAGTCGACACTGTATATGTGACTCACTACCCCAGGGTAAACCGGTTAGTATGAGATATGGAATGGAAAAATATGAAAAGCAACAAATATTAATGGTGACGATGAGTGAGGAAAGTGGCCACTTCATATGTGACTCACTACCCCAGGGTACACTGGTTAGTACGAGATATGGAATGGATAAATATGAAATATGAAAAGCAACAAACATTTATGGTGACGACGAGTGAGGAAAGTCGACACTGTATATGTGACTCACTACCCCAGGGTACACCGGTTAGTATGAGATATGGAATGGAAAAATATGAAAAGCAACAAATATTAATGGTGACGATGAGTGAGGAAAGTCGACACTGTATATGTGACTCACTACCCCAGGGCACGGTGGCTAGTATGAGATATGAAATGAACAAGTATGAAAAGCAACAAATATTTATAGTGACGCCCGCTAGCCCGCTCCTGATGTACCTATACCTTTGTAATGGAACAGTGAATGGTACGTATGCCTCTCAAAAAAGAAAAAAAAAAGCAGGCGGATGTGTAGGCTATTGGCATTCTGCGCTTACTCCGCGATGCTTTCGACGACCGACGAAATCCGTTCAGTGGAATGTCTCCACTCTCAGCATCGCCGCCGCTGCCCTCCATTTATCGCGACAGCGTCCGCTTAACGTGCAGTAGCGGAGTCACTACCGATAGCTGGACTGACGTTTACTGAAGGGAACATTCCTCGAGTGTGAGGCACAAAAACGGACGTGACAAGCACGAAACACGGATTCAGACTGTTCACGTTTATTTTGCTAAATGTGGCCGGCTTTGCTTGCTCTCTTTGTCATTAAAAATATTTAAAATATCACTTAGCAGATTTTTCTCGCGGTTTCACCAGCGTAGGTTAACTTTTTTGAACCGAGATCAAGGGTTTCTAAAACTTGAAGTTAACACTCAATTCTTCTTTACAAACGTTAGATGGTGACGTGATGAATGTTTCAATCACAATAGCTCCCTTTAATGAAGCAGAGTTGAGCGTTAAATTCAAGTTAAGGGACCGTTGATCTCGGTTCAAATGTTAATCGGAGTTGGTGAAACCGGGCCCCCGCGTTCCCGTATACCAAAAACGCCGAGTTATCTCTCCCTCCCTCTCATATCTTTTTTTTCTCTCTCTCTCTTTGACCTCTCCATATTAAGCTAATTGCAAGAATACCTTGTGTGTAGAGGCACTATTATCACTCTTCGTTGTTTTTACTCGAAAATGCTGCCCTGCTTATGTATCGCAAGCAGTAGGATCTTCTTAGAGCTATTTTGAGAACCGTTTCAGAAAATAATAATAATAATGGAATGGTCTTTTGGTGGAACCTACGAATGCAGAATGCATTCTACGTCTCTGTAAACTAGATTCGATCAAAAACGACCAAGCTAACGTGCATGTAATTTAGTTGGTTTATAAATTTATGTGCTCGTGTGTGCTTTTTCTCTGTCCGGCTGGGACGACAAGGCTCGCGTTTTGTGGAAGTCGCCGCCGCTGAAGCGTCATGGCACTCGCTTTGGGAGTGTTTCAATTGCTGGTGCAGCGAATGGGCTCGTAACGGCTGAAGTAAGTTATGAGGCGTACACAGGGTCAAGCATCGACCTCTTCGATGAATCACCGCCGTCTTATACCCCTGTCAGACGGCAAACTGAATGTCATTCCCAGCGAATGACGTTCGCACTGAATGACAGTCGTTTCGTGTCACACGGTGAAATGAAATGGCAATACATGCGGGGAACACAGTCGAGCTTTTCCCTCGCGCACCGGCAGCGTACCCTCGCAGTAGAGAGGTAGCAAAATCAACAACGATAAACCGTTTGAAGAAATGACAGACAAATGAAAAGTTGTACTCAATATCTTATCACGAATTTGATAACTTTTTACACGAGGGAAGGAAGGCCAAACACTGTTTTTCGGAGAACTACCCTCATTCCCAGTCGCCACGTTTGCCAAGTGCGGTGCAGATAGGCGTCTTAGTTGTCTTTGCTTGTGGTACTTGGCCAATGAAGTGTCTTTGAAAAAGCAACGATTTTGTGAAATAATCTAATGTTTCGCTAGTTTCGAGCAAAAGAAATAAAAATATAACTAATGTACGGTAACTGTATAATGGTTCATATGTTCGGCCGTGGTGCCTTGATTATGGACACTGCATCATCTGCGAATGACATTCTGTTTCTTCGTGTAGTTTGATGTAAGACTAACGAATGACATTCGGTGCGACTGTCATGCGCTGGGAATTACATTCGGTTTGCCGTGTGACAGAGGTATTAGAATTTCTCTGCTTCCACCTTATTCATTGTGAATTGCGAGGCATTATGACCTTCTCAAAATATAGTACTAAGCAGACCAGCAGGGCCCGCTGAACTGTCATCACTCTCCATTAGAGCAGTCCAGCAACGTTCCGTGTGCTCGCATGAGTTAGTATATGGTTGCTTCTCCTGTGACACTGCGCCAGTGCAGCAAAAGCACGCTTTACAGGAGATGCCTCAGACGCGCGGACGAGTATTTGGTTTATTCCCTCCATGCTTAAAGAATGCATTCTTCATTCAAACGGTATGTATATACATATACGGCATTCTTCATTCAAACGGAGTGTATGAGACACCACGCTTCACCGCCTTGACCATTTGGTCACAGGTCATTTCAGCTTCTGTTCTCCTGATTAGCCGAACCATCTTAGTGACTCTTGTGTACGGGTCCTAACCAGTTATCAACGGAAGTACGAACCTTTCTCATAATTCGCATCTTTTGTCTGGAATTCAGTTTCATCAACGGTATCATCGAGCATAGAACGCCTTCAAAGAAAGTTTGTTAGATTGGTGTACGAGAGATTTTACTATCGTAGGTTTTATTATAGGTATGGTATTATGCTATCCAGACTTTGCATTCGCTCCCTTGAGCACAGGAGGCTATGCCGCGACGTAATGAAGCGTATTCACGGATCAGTTGACTCTTCCTTGCTGCTTAGTTTTGTAAATTTGCATGCTCCGCCGAGGCAAATGCGCGCCATTTGTCCTTTTTATCCCACTGTTCTAGACAAATGCTGCCCAATATCACGGATGCAGATGACTTTTAATGTTTACATCACGAGTAACAATCACCTAGACATTTTTAATGCCAACTCAGGCATTATTCTCTAGCGCACGTTGCATTCCTGTAACGTTTAATTTGTTCGCATGAATTAGATTGTTTGTTTGCATTTTTAAAATTGTATTCTTCTATTATGTCTTCTTCTTTATGTATGGTGCACTGCTATCAAAGGCCTAACAGCTGTTTGTGGGCACTCAGTGTGGAACTAAATAAATAAATAAATAAATAAGGGGCATCGGGAGACAGATCAGAGATCTGCTAAAAAAGAACACACGCACACACACAAAAAGCGCATGACGTCTAATGATTTTTTGTTTAATGTTTTCTGTACTATAATCTCTGGTCCAGTTCGTATGTTCCCCATCCTCCAGCCTGTTTACCTTCCTCACGTATACCAGTATGGCAGCTCTACGAAGTAAACGAGATATTTAAAAAAGAAAGAAAGAAGCTGGTCACCCCTGAACTCTACACTCTAAGAAGAGAGGGTGGAGCAGTTACACCTTTTATGAGGTAATAGTTGTCGCATATGTTGTGCCTAAAAGGTTGTAAAGTTCTACCTGCACGTTGTCCGTCAACCATTGCCATGAATGATAGAGTTACCTCTTCCGATTCGGTGAGCGAGGGGGGCGTACGCCTTTTTGTAGCAATATGGCTATATGATAATTGCTTTTACCACCCTTTTACACCCTTTATCAGACGCTATGTTGACCTAGGTGGTAACTATAAAAGTTACCACCTTTTCACACTCTTTTTTATTAAAGTGTATGCAGAGTGTTCGCGCTAACTATGGACGTAATTCTATAAAGTACGAAATTAACGAACACACGGATATAACAAATAATACACTGACTCTTTCATTTCGTCCTCTCTCTTTCAAATCCACACACGTATATTACGTTACAGACACCGTTCTTTCAAATAACGGTTGCACAATAGCATGTTTTTCGTGTACCATGCCGTAAAGCCTGTACCGTTGTTGACTCGCAGTAACGAAACGACCATATAACGCAACACCGGTTCGAAAGAAAGAAAGATAAAAAAAAGGGGGGAATGTGACAGACCGCACATGAAATACCCAGCATGTTTACTTCCCATACGTGAAATGACGTGTTCAAAGATTCATATATCGACTTCTCTTGGTTCTAGTCCCCTCAGATATAAGACGCGCTGCTCCCAATTCGCGTTGCACTCATACAACGTCGTTCGTCTTCCCTGCCAAGATAAATGATCGTTCGAACAGTCGAAGTAAAAAAGTGCTGCAACATGAAAAAGAAAACACTCGTATTCTGGCGAATCGGAATCGAAACTTGCTCGAGTGCTACCACTCCTAATTGTGACGAAATGGCTGGCTAAATGAAAAAAGTCGCAAAAACACTTCATATATAGCGTCTTCCTTCTTTTTGCTAGCTTCTTCGGACGACATGGCAAATGAGAACGTATGTACGACCGCTTCGTCGCGTTCGCTTCCGCTAGGGGCGCTTGGTGCGTTTCATTGGTTCGTGCTTTCGGTCAGCTTACGCATTCTTGTCCCCCCCCCCCTCTCTCTCTCTTTCTCTATCTCTCCCTCGCTTCCTCCCTGGTGATTTCGAGCGCGAAGGCTGTTCGTTAGCAGGTCTTTGTTTGGCGTCGAGGTGTTTGCTGGTTTTCCTTCTTCCTTTATGGTTTCATCTCTTTGCTTGCTTTTCTTTCTTTCTTTTTTTCCTCTGTTCGCTTCGGTGCGTCGTACATACTGTGACGGGTGTTTCGCAGGACATTTGTGTAGGTAGTTGCCCTTCCTGGAACCCGTGAACAAACGGAAGACGCTGCTCTAGAACATTATCCGTGTGATATTTTTATGCGCACGTGCTTCCATGAATTGCTCCTGTATCCAAATAATGCGTACGAGCTACTAGAAAAAAGTATGGAAGTGAGAAAACAACAAAAAAATGTATTCTGTACGTAAAACGTCGAACTGGGCCTGTTGGTAGGACATCGTGATAATACTGACACTGATATCTGATACTGATATCTTTATTGTGTTTCAACTGAGAGTACAAAAAAATACAAGACCACGAGGCCAGGCCTGTATGGTGGTTTTAACAAATCATATCAAATCACACAATATTGTACTTCATATACAGGGTGTCCGATGAGAAAGTGTCATTAAATTTCTAAAAATATGTTTAACTTCAAAGAATTGTGAAACTACCGTAATTTCACGCGTATAAGCCGCACCGCAGATAAGCCGCAGGACCCGTTTTTATGGACGTTTTGAACATTTTCCGACAGACCATCACTTGGCAAGGCGTGCTCCATGAAATTTGCGTCTGCGTAAATGCCTGCTCTGCCTTTATCGAGACAAAGTGGAAACAGCCACACCCGATCGATGGAATTACCGCGGTAACCGACGTTATCAGTGGCTTGGAACTGACGGTATGCACGTTGATAAGGGCAGAAGGCGTGATTATGTCCTTGTTCGCATAGGAGGGAGGGTATTTGGATGGAACGAAAAGTTCCGCAAACGTAAATATCAGCAAGCGCACCTCGCACGGGGACGGTTTTGCGACTGTCAAATTTTTGTACAGATCTTCTGAAAAAACTTGTGATTTCGGTTGGAATAGTGTACTATGGCCATTGGCTTCCGAATTCATCAAGAAAAAGGTTACCTCTGCTTGGCTAATTTTCGAGTTCAATTAGCAAAATTAGCTTAATTAATGTGTGACGCGAATGCAAACGGCCTGAATCTGTGGCAAAAGTCTGTGTGTGTGTATTCCAAGTAGTTTCATAATTTTCTGAAGTTAAACCTATTTTTAGAAATTTAATGACACTTTCTCACCGGACACCCTGTATATACAGGGTGTTTCATGAAAATCCCCCGGCTGAATAATTCGTGAACAGGTGGCGCCATCGAAGAAATTTCTTTTTGGTAAAGATCCTTGGGACATCGGCCATGAGCTGTAGTGTGCGGCACATTTGCATACGCTCACTAATTAAATAAACATGCTAACTTTTAGCTTTTACTTCGCACGCTTACGGAACCTCTGTTTTTACGCATCGGGACCATCAGCGAAAAGTATTCCAGGAAAAAAAAAAACGCATCGCCACTTAGTGATTTTTCCGAGTAATTAATTGGTTTTGGTTTACATATTTCTTGCGCGGAGCAGTGCACCAGTGCGCTCTTTGGATCAGCTATCCGGCCGTCAATTTCGGGTTCATCCGCCTGGTTCACGCACGGGGGCGACGGAAGATTAGGAACAGCCGCAAGAGACGCTTTGCTATTCGTTCTCAGAGCGACTGGTAAACAGCGCTGGCGGTTCTGTCGTTCCGTAGGTGAGATAGCGTGCTCTTATCATGGATGATGAGTCATCATTCATGATAAGAGCACGCTATCTCATAATAATGACGAATGCGCCACCGAGCGCTGTGAACTAGTGGGGTACACTCTTAAAAATCAGCTACACCACATAGCGCGCTCCTAGCCAACCATCATCCCGAATGACAACGTTCTCGCTCGATTTGTTGAAAACGGGAGGCGGGGCCTTCTACCATTATGTTCGGCATAATTGACAGTACAAAAAAAAAGCGTACGCCTCCCATTTTCCTCAAATCAAGGGAGAGAACGGTCTTTACCAAAAAGAAATTTCTTCGATGGCGCCACGTGTTCACGAATTATTCAGCCTGGGGATTTTCGTGAAACACCCTGTATACAAACAGCATGAATAGGAACATACAGCACGCGAAAAAACAACACCCATGGATGTAGAATTTATCCACAATAGTTCATCACAGCTTTACTGAAAAGTCTACAAGATGGCAAAGCTCTTACTTCAAAAGGAATAGAGTTCCACTGCTTGGCGCCACTGTATCTGATACTATGTAGTCTATAGTTTTTCCACAATTTTGGAAGACGTAGTTGCAAATTGTCTGAACGATGAGAGTAAGCCATTGACATTCTTACAACTTTCATATTTTCGACATCAATATACCAGTGCACGAACTTGTACATCAGCAATAAAGTGCGAAATCTCACTAAATCAAAAATTGGTTTGATGCGAAACAGTGTAAAAGCAAATGTAACAGATTCTCTAACAGGAATGCCCAATGTAACTCTAAGGGCTTTCTTTTGTAGAAGGTAAATAGGGTTTAAAACTGAATCCTACGTTAGACCGTATACTTCAACAGCGTACGTCAGATGTGAGTGGTCCAAAGCGTCATAGACCAATAACAAGACGTTGAGAGGAAGGTTATGTCTGAGCTTGGTGAGAGCAAAGATGCCGTTGGACATCTTCCTCCTAACCTCCAGCACATGAAGGTTCCATTTAAGATATTTATCGAATACTACGCCGAGGAATTTAACGGAGCTAACTTCTTGCAGTACTGTGTTACTGAATATCAAGTCGGTCATTTGACCGACTTGATAATAATAACGGAATAAGCTTGTTTAATTGCAGCCATTTAGAAAGTGTCCGAAGCTCGTCATTTGCTTTACTAAACAACTCCTGCTGCCCAACAGTAGTTACAAATATGTTGATATCGTCCGCATATAATATGCTTTTCCCTTTCAACGAGTTAGTCAAATCATTAATAAAAACTAGAAAAGAAAGGGGCACAATACAGAGCCCTATGGTACGCCGTGGGTGTTACTTATAATGATAGAACTTGACCCGTTCACCACAGTATACTGAAGTCGATTAGATAAATAACTTGAAAGCAATACTAATGGCTTGCCTCTTACGCCATGCCGCTCAATCTTCTTTAGTAAAATTATATGAAATTAAAAGCGCGAAAACCAGGTGAAGAGGCGAAACGAGACGAAACGTTACGACGTTATGTTACAGTTGTTATTATTTTGTCTTTTTTTTTTTCAGTTGCACAGTAGGTTGGGTGCCGAATTCAATCTTTCCAGATTTTTTTTATTTTACTTATCAACTTATCAACACACAGATAGCGCACTAAATTTTTAAGTGTGTCCCGTGTGTGTAATAACGTTGTTGTTACGCGCTGTCTGTGTGTGTTCTCGTCTCTCCGTCTGGTTTTAGCGCTTTTAATTTCCTGATTTACGATGCGTCTTTTATGTTAACATTTACTCTAGAACACAACTCTGTCCATTGAACGTGCTCTTATACTGTGTGGTGGTTTGCGTTGGAAACGCAGTATAGGCCTGTTGTGCTCCACGTCAAGCTTGTATGTGTGCCAGTCTCAGATCGCTAAATTCACATCATGTTCACCAGATGCGCCGCTTGCTTTGTTGCATGTATGCGCGTGAGTTTTTGTGTTTAAGCAAAAAATGTAGGAGAGAGTATGAAGGGAGAGAGTGTGATTGTCCTGTCCATCCGAAAAGGGCTCCTCGGTAGGGTTCGGATCCCGGGATCCCGGGATTTCGGGATAATGAATTTCGGCTTTCTGGACAACGAATATGCGGTCGTACGAGTGAAAAAGGAAAGAACGGTGTCTTACCGACTTTTCGTTTCAAGCGGCCCTTCTTTAAAAATATCATTTGCAATCCGAAACCGAACGAACCTCATCGTCCACGACACATGACAGATACGTTACCTGCTGACTTATGTGAACCACGCAAGCTATAGCCAAGAATAGCCCTCACCTCGCATTAAAACTCCTCGAAGATCGTGAGTCTTCCTATCCATAACGCCACACAAAGTATTACGGGATCTCTCTCTCTCTCTCTCTCTCTCTCTCTCTCTCTCTCTCTGCAGAATTTATTTTTAGTTCTTTTAATCTCCATGAATACGTATGTTTCAAAGTGAGAAGAAAAAACTGAGACAGCCTTTTGAGAAAACTAGATTGGGATGCTACAGACCAGAACACAACAATTACTGTGGATGAGTAAGAGGTGAGAAGAGCAAAACGCAGCAGCCACCAGAATACTCCAGGGGATGATGCGAAAAATGTCATTGCTTGGCGGTGGTGGTGCTTGTGGCTTTCAGCAGCCGCTCTAGTGTATGTAAGTGCTGAACATTATGCCGTCTCGTGCACTGCTAACCGCGGGAAAGACGCCGCCACAAGATATTCAGTAGCGTACGAGAAGAGACGCATTCCAACGTTCAGCCGATAATTCATGCACGGTACGAAAGCCCAATATAATATGCGGCGACACTTTTGCCCGGTTAGCAGCGCTTTTGTGTGTGTGTGTTTTCTTCCAATAGAATGTTCCGCGGGGAGGAGAGGAAACGCGCGCTGCATCGCGATTTGTGATAGTATGATGGATGTGCGCAGGTGGATCCATTTCTATGCATCGTGGGCATCCTAGGAATAGCTGCAAAAAAAATATCGATCCCGTCCCGGGATCCCGGGATTCACATTTAGAAATCCCGAAATCCCGGGATTGTAAAAACGACCCGGGATTCTGAACCCTAATCTCCGGCTACTGGTTGGGAAGTCATGTCAGTATGGTGTAATTGGTAGCGCATTTAGCCGGCAGTCAAGACGTGTGTGGTCGAGTCCAACCGCTGTCCGGGTGGTGTCCTTCTCTCCGGAAAATGATTTTTACCCACGAATTCATAGATGTGACTTGATCTCGACTTGACTTGCAGTTGCCTTGGAAGAGCGCCAATGCTCTTCAGAAACCCTGCTCTGCTTGAAGCGTTCTTACGTAGCAAGCTCGACTTGACACGTGCGGTGAAAATGTCAAGTCTGCGCGCGGGCTACCTTGAACCCGATTGGATAACGCTCCAGTACAGCAGCTTCGGGAAGCCACATTACACTCAGAATCCTGCCTTGGCTTGACTTTACATGAGCTGATGCGTCATCAATTTCGTTGTAGGGACTTTGCACAAGCGTTGGTTCCAGATGACAGGCGGGGCACATGTTGTAAGTCCCGACGCAACGAAATGTCGCGTTTTCATACTGCAAAGTAAATTTTATGTGCAAACTCGAGCTAAAATCGCGCTCCCGAACGCAGTTAAAGTTAGCAGGCTGCGACTTGACGAAGTAAGGCAACAGGAAGGTCCATCAAAGACGCAAAGCGTCTTGGGCGAGGACAGGTTTTGGCGCAGACTTGCATAAGTCAAGATGCGTCTTCAAGTCAAGTCACATCTATGAATTCAGGAGTTAGAGGGTGTTGCAAAGCTCTTGCTCATAATGTGCGTCACGTTGGCTCTCCCAGATGCTGTCACTGCGGTGATCTGTAAGACATAGAGCGCATCCTTCTCCATTCCCCGCGGTACAAAACCTTTCAGCTCCACACTTTCAGTGACTCTCGCCCGTTCACTGTGTCAAAACTACTCGGTCCATGACCAGATCCAGCCCACCGGCGCTCTGCCCTAAAACCAGTTGTAAACTTTTTTGGCACGGTAAGGGCTTCGGTCCTCACTGTGAGGCGAAGCGCATAATGGTACAAAACAGGCTCCGCTTCCCGTTTTCAACAAATCAGGGGCGAGAACGTGGTCATTCGGGATGATGGTTGGCCAGGAGCGCGCTATGCGGTGAAACTCATTTTTAAGAGCCCATCTCCCTCACTCCAGCTCGGGCACGTTAGCGGGCATCCTCTACCCCGGTGGTTCTTATGCAGAACGTTCCGCTAAAGCAAGAAACCTTATTCTCTTTCTGCAGAAGGCGGGTCTTGCTCAATGACCCATCTAAAAACTTTGCTCTCGCCGACGAACTCATGCACCCTCTACGCATCTCCACCCTTCATCCTCTATCCTTCATTCGTCTTTCTTTTTCTGCTTTTCTTGTTTTTATTCATTTTTTTATGTTTTTTGACTATAGTCGTGACGACGCCCACTTCAGTGTGGCCAACAACGGCGAGCCTATCCTACCTTTACCCCCCCCCCCCCTCATGTTTAAGAGTGTACTGCTGAAAGAACTGACCGTGTGGCGACTCATTAATTATTCAATTTCACCACATTACCGCCAGTAATGGGGTAGAGTGTCGCCCCTGGCGATGAAACTCCCCAATCCTAATCATTAAAATAAAGTTGTTGTTGCTGTTGCTCGTCATCGTCTTTTTATGTGGGTTTGTGTGTGTGCTCATAAAGAAATGAACCCTGCATTTAAACTGCAATGAAGGTTTAATTTCATTCGAGTTCATTGTCTCGTAAGATCGTGAACTTCATCAATTCATTCCTGCATTTGGAAGCTCTCACTGTTTCCTTCTCTTTGAATGGTGGCTCAAAAATAATGGTGGTGGTGGAAGGGCTCGCCGTTGGCGGCCTCACAGAGGTTGGCAACGTCACGACTGACGCAATGGGGGAATGTAGGTCCTGGACCGACTTCTAGGGGAACAGTGCCGACATATGACTGAAAGCGTCTTACGAAAGCCCAGGAAAAACCCCAGACAGCACAACCGGCACCGGGATTCGAACCTGGGTACCTCCCAGTCTCAACGCGACATGGTCAGCACACTAACCACTGAGCCACGGGAGCTGGTCTCACAAAAAATGAACTGCATCGCATAGCACGCTCCTAGCCAACCATCATCCCGAATGATATCGTTATCTGCCCTGGGGGCTTAACCAGCCAACGAGGGGCGGAGCTCTCGTTAACACGAACACGTGGCACGTTTCACGTGACACGTGACGCGCTTTTTTCGTTAACGGGACAAAGGCGTAATCTCTTGCTCGCGTAACGACCGACGGTGTCGTCTGCCTAACGAATGTGTTCGCGTGCTCACAGGCTTCATCGCCTACATGGCTCATGATCTAACGAGGCGCGAGGCACTCGGGAGCTCGAGCACGTGGTGTATGACGTGCTCTTTTCGTTAAACTGACAGGGGCGTAATCTCTCGGTCCAGTTACGATCAAATTAGATCGTTTGCCTAGAATGTGAAACATCTTCATTTGGAGATTTGCAGAAACGGAATTTCTGCAGAAACGAACATGTATTGCTTCACGACTGTGTACAAAATGGCATGCTCCCCCTTCCATCGTATTTACACCAGTGCTTACATGAAGGCTGTGAGATATTCAGATGCAGATGAAGACGAGAAAGAAGACACAGAAGAAGTGACAACGACAAGCCAAGTGTACACGTTGAGCAGAACGGGCAGCCTCCTCCTCTTTCTTCTTTTGATACGTCTGATACCACTACGTTTTTCCTTTCTGGTCTCGGACTCCCACGTGAACTAGAACTCAGCACACACTAGTTCTCATATCATACTTAAGACCATTCTCACCCGACACCATCGTCAGGGTAGGAAAATGATTTACAATTTTTTGCGTATAGCTCAACGATTATCCTTACAGTGACGTACATGTTTGTTTATTATTTTCACACAACTAGCGAGCCATATATTCAGACGGGAAGAAAAAGAAGATGACGAACGAGCCTGGGAACGAACATTGGAACGCAATGAGCATGTATGAGAGCACGAGAATGCGAGCTATCGGAACAAATGGAACAGTCCTATTGGTCAGAGAAGATGCAGCCTCGCTGCCAGTCTGCTCTTCGCTCAGGGCGGTGACATCACAACACGTGAGCGCTCGCAACGTGCAAAATAACCACAAAGAAGAAGCTTCACGAGGAGCACAGATTGTGGCCACGCAAAGCATCGATAAAGTTGCTCGTTTCGTTAGCCTGAACGACTCGTTCAGCTGTCTCGTGCAGTTAAGTTGAACGTGTGAAGCGATTAAGCCCCCAGATCTGTTGAAAACGGGAGGTATACGCCTTTTTTGTGACAATTATGAACAGCATAAGTGTCACCAAAAGACGTACATTTTTAAGAGCGCACCTTATCCGAAATTCTAGAGGTAAATGCAAAACGGGTAATGAATCACGTGAAGGGAGGAAGGGAACAGTTTTCCACCAATATCATCTTCCCACTTGAGAAGAAACGTTCAAAAGTCCCCTCTCCTTTCCCAAAAGTCTCGTGGATGCTTCCACAAGGTCGTGAAACGTTAGCCTCGTGGAGCGGCATGAAGATGTTCTTGCGTCACACCCAGACATTTCGCGACAGCTGTGGAAAGAAACAGGAAAAAGACCGCAAGACGGAAACGTTTCTGCGTGGAATTTCGCAGTCGATGTCGCTTGACCTTTGCGAAGTTTCAAGGCTGTCTTTCCAGAGTCAGGTTAGGTTTCTCTTTGCTTTGAGGTTGAAAGTGAGGGAAATGAAATCGGAGCTCACTCCAGTCTAGCGTTCCAACTTGATGGCGAGTCTCATGCCCGGTACAAGGGACTTCAATCCAGCAATTTGTCGTCCGCTCGAGTGCACCCTCTCATCAAGGGGGAAAGGGTCGCGAAAAGGGACAAAATGGCGGACATTCTGGCAGCAGGGGTTATAAGCATCGTCATCGGTAATCTATGTGTGATGGTTGAGAGTGCCCCTCTTGTATCACTCCCCAACCCTTTCGATGTAATTATCGATTCGTTGATTGATCTCCACCGCGCTTCTGGCGACCGGGCGGCGCTCTCTGTCGTTGAGAAGGGCGGAAGAATTGCGTTTCCGTGCAGCTACGGATGAGGATCAATACGTCATGATTACGTCACAGTTTTTTTTTTTTTTTTTAGGCGCGTCGTAGTCTCAAATTGGCTTTGGTTTGCTTTCGTCCGTCGAAAAATAAAAGGAAGCGCTTCTCAATTCAGGCTGTCGTTTCTCTTTACTTTTTGTTGTTTGTTTGTAGAGGGACCCGTAGTCTTAGTCGGCGTAATCTTCGCAAAAATGTTAGTCCAATCTATGGAGTATGTGCGGTGGAGCTAAGATAGACGGACAACAGTGGATCATGTTGAAGTTGTCAGCGACTACAATGGAATTTGAGGTTGACTATTGGAAGTTTGACATTTTTACATCCCATCAAGAACATTTCGCCTGCGTTCGTGACTGCGCATGAATAGCACAGGCAAGCTACACAGTCGCTATGCAAGAATGTAAGAAACTGCTACTCTTGTATCACAGTGAGCCCGCTGAATGATGCATGATTACGTTTGTTGAAAGGTCCACATTATGCATAACGCCTTTACGGTTTTATGGTGGGGTTTTAGGCCATAGAGCTAATACTTCTGGAGCGTGAACAGCTTGCCCCATAGCTCAAGTCGCCACAGATACGAATGTGCACGCTCCTGCAGGTGTAGAATCTTTGTACATCCAGGAAAGCACTGTACCTTACGTGTACAGACATGTTGCATACAAGGTATTATACAGGGTGTCTCAGTCAAATCCCCAGGCTAAATAATTCGCGAACGGGTGCACCAATCGAAGAACTTTCTTTTTTACAGGTATCTGTCCGATACCACCTACAAGCCGCGCACCGTGTGAATGAGTGCGAGGGGCTCATTATTTAAATAAAAATTCGAATGAGCTTCGTGAAAAACATATTCACTACAAACATATTCACTGCATTATCTTGCACAAACAGTACATACGCTCCTGGGACGTGAACTTTGCGCAAGGGCAACATAGTATAGTGCATTTGTACCACGTGTCTTTCACACATCGCTTTTAACTTAAAGGGGCATTAAAGGGGAAAAAAAATTGTGCGCTTTCCTTCTTCCACTCCTTCTCAAGAAGTGCGACAATGCAGAGAGGCCTCTGTTTGGTCTCCTCAAACGATCTCCTGCGATGGTTGGGCAAATCGCTTGCGGAGACCAATGAAACCGCATTGCTGTTCTTCTAGAGAAGGAGAGGGATAGCATAAATTGGAGTTTCTTTCGCCCATACATCACGAACGACGTTCCTTTTGTGTTGATGTCAAGCACCCCAATCTTTGATTCCGCGAGGAATGAAAGATGGCGGCCGCGGTTGTCCGCGGAGGACTTCATATTTCTGTAAAAAGAACAAAAAAATAATGATAAGGTTCGCTTGGCAGTTTTCAAAAATCAACTGAAAAAATAAATTTACCGCAATTAAAAACTGTCCAAAGCCGAAAGCCCCGCAATCCACTGGCGAGTACGTCGCCAGCTAGGATTTTTTTATCACTTTACGTGAAACACTCTGTATACCGTACACACATTTATCAATGACAAGGTAACGGACAGAAGTCATTTTGAAAAATGTCGAGGCTTGTAAAAGTTGGAGTGCGAAAACAAGCCACTGTGTTCTTGGTCACGTCTGTTTGAGCTGTTACGCAAACAGTCGCGTCACGGCGCCACACGCCAAACCTGCATGTTGACGTTCGTCGAAAGGAACTATAATGGCCGTTCACTTGGAGAGAACGCAGGAGAACAGCTTATGCATCGTGCTCCCTGTTCAACTAATGCTTCTGGTTTATTATAGAATGCGTCGTTTGCCCCCTGTGGAGTGAACTTTGTAGTTTCATTTGCAATTCCCACGAACTTTTTTTATGTTTCGGTCACATCCAGTACTGAAGTTATTTTCCATTAAATTCGTCGTGCCTACAGCATTAGTTCAATTGAGTAATTCCTGCTGAATAAAATGTGGGATTCCAACTCGCGCCCTCCGGTTTCCAGTCAGAGATGCTACCACCCTTCAGCTGACATTATACAATTGAAGTAAAGTATGCAGCTGGGCGTCGTAACGCTTGTATCGTGTTTCTCCTTCTATGTTTAATTGCCTCATTCACTACAACGTTACACGACAAAGATACCGCCCGCTACGAGTGTGTGTGTGTGTGAGTGTGGGAGTGACTGGAAACAATGTAACAGATACTGTGTTGACGGTGAGTGCGTGTGTTTCGTAGCGTAGCTTGGTACGTTGAAGAGAGGGTAGCTGGCGTGATGTAATTGGTAGCATCTCTGATCGGAAATCGAAGGTTGTGGGTTCGAATCCTACTGCTGGTGCCCTTTCTTCAACTGCCATTATTGAGTAGAAGTATGCAAATGCGCGTTGTGAGGCATGTGTTGTGTTCGTTCTTCTATGTTTAGTTGCCTCGTCTACTACTACACTATACATACTGTTCCTGCATACCGACACACCACCCGTGGAGAACCAGGTACAGCTACGAATGCAGGAACAGTAAAGCTCTACAAAACCGTCACACCTATATAAGACCGCCCATTTAGTTTCGATACCAGAAGGTACACGCTAGCTTCACAGAAATATTGAGTAAAAGAAACTTCGCTTTTCTGTGCAACAGTCGACTGAAATAGTTCATGTGTGATCGGAATGATGTGCTATACGGGCATTCGTGTTATCTCGTATCACATGTTCGAATATGTCCGTCGACGATACTGTTATAGTCTTTCGTTGTGGATCGGATGAAAATAGGGTTAGATCATAGTGGACTACTTGAATACCACAATCAAAAAGATTACACGCCTGCGGCGTTTCTCGAAGATCAGCAATGTATGTCATCTTAATTAAAGTTAATCATCATAGTTGCCCATCACAAACACGATCATCATGGTTGCCCTGTAGCGCGAGGGAGAGGTATTTGGTCTACGCCACACTTTTGAATCGCTTCCACTCCTTCCGGGATCCCGTAAGAGTCCGAGGGCGGTTGATGACGTCACAACATGACGCAGTGAGACTCGACGGGAGCTCGCTGTGTCGGTAGAATATTCAGTCTGAAATGGCTGCTCTCTACGATGCTGCCACGTAACGGCAGCCTTCAATGTCGCACATCGCCCTTTGCGAAGCGCTCTTTAAGCGCCACGTTAGCGCCACGCCAAGCGTTAGCGCCACGAAGCAGCTGTGGGTATGAAAGGCGTACATGGTGAAGGTGCTGCTGTAACAGGAGCTCATGTGGGATGTCAGCTTCCACACCACAGACATTGCAGTATGGAGAATTTAACCGACCCATTTCGAAGGGAAGTGAGGGTGTACAGGCAACATTGAGTCGTAGGCGGTGCAGAAGGCATTCTCCTTTACGACTGCGGTGGCAAGCGATGACAAACACTATCAATGGGTGGATAGACCGTAGGAATGTGTTGTTCGTCGTAGTGTCGACGCCATTCATATTTTGCGCGCTGAGTATTGGAGCGAGTACTTTTTTTTTTTCGTGTAGTGGCACTTTGAAGGAACCATGAAAGGGTATTATCTATTTGTTCCTCTGTACTAAAGCATTATTCTGCCTGCGAAATATGCATGAAGTTGTTGAAAATCGTACAGATAGCGAAAATATTCTATATTAACCACGGCCGTGAACGGCGGCTGCTACGACCCGCCTGCGAGGCGAACTGGCCGGGACATCATACACAAAGGATGTTACTGATGCGCGGACGGTCTTTTGCGAACAAATTGCAAAACTTGCAATAATAAGCAAGCTTGCAAACTTCGATATGGAATATGTTTTAATTTAACCTGGAGCTAAGGTGGTATCTAATCGTAGACACAGAATCCTACCTGAAGCGTAATGTAGCCGTTGATTATCAGCATGGTTACCGGAGCGCGTAGTCCTCTCGGAGCTTCTTCTTGAGAAAATGTCTCTCTCTGTGTTTTTTTGGGAGCTGCTGCGTAATGAACGATTCCTAGACGCGGTGTGCGTCGCGTGATCTCTTCATCCATCGACAAAAGCGAGCCGTTTCATCATCATTATCACCACCACCATATTCATCCATCACTTACAATTTGCGTTTCGCCATATTTCTACTGATTTCGACGGCGAAAATACGACGTCGTTGTTGTCCAAACCAAAACCATGCACACACGTGATCCCGCGGGGGGTACTCCCAGTCGTCCACAATTGGCTGAGGGGACTGGACATTGATGACGTAAGCCCGCTTCCAAGGAATATATCCGGCGGTCACGCCCCGCTACTTTTGTGTGGTGACTGCGCCCCCGGTCCACTGACACGGTTAAAAGTTGATGTGTGTATGACAGTGAGAGACCATGAGAACCGCTTGAGGCAGAGTACTCGGAATCCGCGAAAGTTATTTCGTGGTCCCTGTAAGTGCCTCCACAGCCACGTTTTTAGAGGCCGTAGCCATAGAAGCGACCCACTACTATCCGTATGGCCCGCGAATCATGTAACAACGGGCTTTCCGCGTTTGAGATCGTCTGCGCCAATTGATAATGTGGCCCTCGACGCACCATATCTACCGCACCCAACCAACGAATAATACCCCTGTCACAGGGCAAATTGAATGTCATTCCAGAGAATGACGTTCGCACTGAATGGCATTCGTTACGTGTCACACGGTGAATCCAAATGGCAATACACTGATCCGAACAGCATTCGCCCAGCGAATGAGTTCGGGGAACTCATTCGCTTCTTCCTCTCTCATGGACTGCGTATACACCCTCACAGTAGAGAGGAAGCAAGATCAAAGGCGGTAAACCGTTTGATGATATCAAACACGTATGAACAGTTGTGATCAAAATAGTTTATCACGAATTTAATAACTCTTGACACGAAAGAAGGAAGGCGTAACGCTGTATCTTGGAAAACTACCCTCGTGCCCAGTCGCCATGTTGCCACATGTGGTGCAGATAGGCTTCTTAATTTGTCTTTGCTTGTGATACGTGATACTTAGCCAACTGAGCGTCGTCGAAAACACAACGCTTTTGGGAAATAATGTAATCCTTCGATAGTTTCAAGAAAAAGAAATGAAAAAAAATAACACTGTACCTGTATAATGCTTCGTGTGCTCGGCCCTGGTGTCCTAATTAAGACTGTGACGTCATTTGCGAATGACATTCTGTTTCTTCGTGTAGCTCGACGCAATACAAACGAATGACATTTGCTTGAAATGCCATTCAGTTTGCCGTGCCACAGGGGTATTACATTCTGGATCCCGCGCGCTGCCATTGGTTCCGGTAGTCACGTAACTATGATGGTGACGTTGCCGACGCTCCACAACTGCTACGAGCCGAGCCTTTTTGTCCCACGCGGTCGCCTCAAAATCGTCACCGCGGAGTGATTTTCTGCCTGGCACCCGGTCTACCTAATATGATCGAAACTCTGTGTGTTGTGTTGTACTCTGCGTCATCCTTGGCCGCCTCAAGATTCTCACTGTGTAATGAACTACTGCCTGGAACCTCATCTAACCTCATCTCATCTAACATCATCCTCATCTAGACATCTACCTCACCCTCCTGCGTTAGTCGTGACGTTGCCCGCTACAAGCGTGGCCGAACACGGCCAGCAGTTTCACCAGCACCACCACCACCACGATCCACAACTCAACGTTGTAAAAGAGGGAGTGGAATCATTCTATATTTATTTATTTCATTATTCGTCTAAATGTCAATAGTCAAAACATAAATATTGATATTTGAAATAACACATATGTAATGTCTACAGGTCTAAATGGCGTCGGGTCGGCATGGGAGAATAAGTGGTTGCGCGACATCCGTTTCTTTTTCAGTATCCGATCACAAACAGTGAAGTAACAGCCGCCATTTCCTGTCACAGTTGAAACGGAAGCTTCTTGGCCTCACCCCCTGTCTTTCTCGTTATTTCCATTCGCGGTGGCACGTACTGCTTCTCATAGGAAGAGGAAAATGGTCGGAGACACACTCCTTGATCCCCGTTCGTGTATGATAGCGAGATCAAAACAGAAACTCCATTGTTTACTTTCGTCTCGTTCTTGCTCTCGCTTCGGCTTGACTGGCACACAGACGAGTTGAGACACTCGTTTTGTCCTGACGCTATTCACTATGGATTTGCGAGCACAAAGGGCAGCCAGCCTTTGTTGTTCTTCCTGCCATCTTTTTGTGTATCGGTTGTCCACTCTTCGTGGCTCCCACCATTGCGCTGCTTTTGTACCGCTCTTTTTCTTGCGCATTGGCGCTGCCACGTTTTATCCTTCCTATCTGTATTTGCAGACGCTAGGTAAAAGTGACATTGCTCGGCGACTCTGGGCGCAGCGGGAGGCGATTGCAAACCGAAAAGCGCGCGTGAGGCGTCCGTTGTCGCTGACGTGCCACGTGTGCAACGCAAAGAAAGAAGGAGGGGATATGCTTATTTAAAGAAAAGGGAAAGGTTTGCCAGGATGGGATTGCTGCAAGCCCCGCCGCGAGTACGTAAATGGTTATAAGCTGTTATCTCTGTAAGCAGGAAGGTAGAAATTTAATATATGTCCAGATACAGTGTCCAACGTAGTGACCTGAGAGCCGCCTTGGAACGACTGGACCACCATCCCCTAGACTTACTGAAGCTCCTTGGAGAATGGCCGAGGGATCTTAGACAGCGTGCGACAGCTGCTTTAATGACATTTCTTGTGGACATTGCAGCGCCTCGAACTTTTTAGACTTACTGATTTTTATTTTCTAAGCGTTTTGGAGTAGCCGGCTCCTGTGTTTTGTAGGAGCCACAATCTCCACAATTTTATTTTCTAATTCCAACTCCAACTTTAAGGTAGAAAATCCGGTATAGGAAATGTTAAACGTACTATGTAGCAGAAGAGCTGCAATTTCAGAAAATTATCTGTCCGATAGCCTGAGCCCTCAGTGCTCTTACGTCCCACTTTTCGTCCCAATTGCGCGCATTGTTTTTTCAGAAAATTAAAGTTGAAAATTATGGGCAACACTGTGTCGAAGTCGCCATCGACTGCGCATTTCTCGTCAGTGTGGCGGTACAACTACATACAATGCGCATAATACTGTGTCTAAAACAAAAGAAGTCGGCTACGTGTCGGCTACGTGTCGGCTAGGTAGCCATCAGGAGCAGCAGAGAACATAGATAGAACATAAAACATAGATAGAACAGTCTGGAACATAGATCACTGTTGCTTGACAAATAGCAGATTATTTCCCACCAGACGTCGCCCCGAGACGTATTACCGTAGGGAGCCTACATACGCGACTCTGTCTTTAGGGTGGTGACATCCCCAGTCGAGGTCCGTCAGGCGGCCGCCAAATTTGTCGAGCAGCCATGTTGTGTTGTAGAAATGAACTTCACCGCATAACACGCTCTGCGCCAGCCATGCCCACGAACGATAGGGTTATCGCTTCTGATTCGAAGAGAGAGGAGGGCGTACGCCTTTTTGTGTCAATTATCATATATCGAAATTGACACAAAAAGGCGTACGCCCCTTCTGTCCTCGAATCAGAAACGGCAACCCTATCACTAGCGGCAATGGTTGGCGCAGGGCATGCTATGCGGTGAAGCTCTGTTTTTAGAGTGTATACGTCTTTTTTGTGGCAATTAGGAACGACATGAATGTCACAAAAAAAAAAGGCGTAGGCGTCTCGTTTTTGACAAATCAGGGCAGATAACGATATCATTCGAGATGATGGTTGGCTAAGAGCGAGAGTGCTATGCGGTGAAGTTTATTTGTAAGAGTGTATGCTCGCTGTACCACACTCTAAAAACTGATCTTCACCCATCACACGCTCTGCGCCAACCATTGCCACGAATTATGGGTTTATCGCTTCTGATTCGAAGAGAGAGGGGGCGTACGCCTTTTTGTGTCAATTTGCATACATGATAATTGACACAAAAAGGCGTACGCCTCTCTCGTAGTGTTGCCACCTTTCGTAGCGAAAAATGCCGGCTGAGGGAGAGGAGGTGAAACAGAGGGAAAGGAGGAAATGTTCGCGGGAAAGGGAAGGTGGGCGAGGGGTGGAAAGTATACAGAGAGAGAGAAAGAAAGGACGGGCGTACTCACTCAAGACAACAATTTTAATAATAATGAATAACTAAGAAAACGACTGGTGGCTACGGAGTTGGGTCTGTGCTCCAGATTTATTCAACCTGTAGTGGACTGTTGAAAGGAAAACCCCGTAAAAGGCCCTATGAAAGGTCTTGAGCCACAAATACCGGCAGAAGGCTGCACGTATCAGCTTTCTACCGGCAGAACGGACAAATAACCGGCCATGCCGGAATAATACCGGCCTGGTGGCAACCCTACTCCCTCTCTACGCGAATCAGAAGCGATAAGCCTCTCATTTCTGACAATGGTTGGCGCAGAGCGTGCCGTGCGGTGAAGTTCAGTTTTTAGCGTGTATACGCCGGCCAGGGAATGGGGACCAAGATGGCGCGGCGTCCCCGCTGGCAACACTCACATCTGGCGGGCGGCGGCAAGCGGTGTGTCAAAGGCTGACACCACACTAAGACGGAGTCGCGTATGCAGGCTCTCTATTTTTCCGCAGTTTTACTAGCAGTTTAAAAATATTTAGCGTTCCTTTCTACATGTGTAACTTGCTGTGCTGGGATTACGAGGAACGAGCTATTAAACTACGTCGCCAACATGACAAGCATTCGGTACCTACTATGTGATTTGGGAACTCACTAATACCATCAGAGCTCTGAGGAGGAAGGGGCCAGAAAATCCTGGCATGTTTCTTTTTGGAGGGGTGAGGTCTAAGGAATGTCCTGTAAAAGTGGTAACTTTCACAAACTTCTCGATCGTCACTTTTCCGCGAAGTTATCACACGAAGTATTGTTAACCGTGAAGGGGGGAAAAAATGAATAAGCAACGTATGAGCTTCCTTAAGCCTACCTGACCTGTTGAGTGCAAGTTTAGCACACAACAACAAATAAATTAATGATAATGAATGGGGAAATTCGCCGCATAAGGTGCGGCCCACTACCCCAAGGCACAATGGGCAGGATGAGATGTGTCCTGATGATGAGGTGATGAACGATGGTAAATAGGGGTCGATAGTCAGTGGAGTCAGTAAGACACATACACACAGTTAGCACACATTTATTACACTTTTGCGACATTCACCGCTAGTGGACATCGATTCTACACTCCTGCGAACGTCATTGCGTGGTACCACTCTGTAGCTTTCAACCGGACAGTCTGTGCTTGAACGTTGACATCAAGTTCACCAAGGAATGGTTTGATTCTACTTGGGTGGAAACGGTGATAATTTCAGACATCCCGGCAAAGCCTCGGGAGTTCCCGCATCCTGACACACGAGCTCCATGATACGTACAAGTGCATAGAACGTTAAAGCCACAGGAAGTATTTCCCAAACGTCCCGCCTTACGAATTCGCGAATGATTAAGCGCGCGAAATTAGCTACCGTACACTTTATGCCTTAGAGTATTCTCGACATTGGTCTGTATCCCAGATTCGCTACCAAGCCCAGGACTCAAGCACGCAGCCTTAATTATTCGTGAACAGCGGCATGATCGGGTCCTCCATGATCACGAGAGATTGAGAGAGAGAGAGAGAGAGAGAATGAGGATGGAGTTAGAGCTTAGGTGGCATTCAGTAGGTCGAGCTCGTACTGTGGAGTGGACGCGAAGAACGGAAAGCGTACCGTCTAAAAACAGATGGTGGAGGTAATGGTGTTGCAGCTTGCCGTTGATAAAATCAGAGGGGGGGATAATGGCAGGAGCGGCTCGCCGTTGTTGGCCACACAGAAGTGGGCGTCGTCACGACTATAGCAAAAAAAAAAAAAAAATGAAAGAAAGAAAGCAAAACAGGAAGAAAGCAGGACGGACGGTTGGAGGATAGAGGATGAAGGGTAGAGATGCGTAGAGGGTGCATGAGTTCGTCGGAGAGAGCAAAGTACCTTCAAACCCAACGGTGAAAACAACCGCTGTTCCGAACGATGTCGTTTCTCTGACACGACAGTGTCTCTCTTCCAAACTGCCAGTCTTTTTAGATACGCGTAGATTCATTAATAGTGCCGCTTAAAATAAATTTATTCACGCTCGTTCCTTTAAGACATTTCGTTTATGTTACACCGTCCGGTGGATTTTGTAAAATGTCTTTTTAGTATTTTTTATTTAGACTATACTGTTTTTTATTTATTTATAGTATAGTATACTACTGATTGTGTACTGGCATTCTTTCAAGTGTGAATATGCTCGTCAAGCAAAAAGGAGCTGGGAGCTCGTCAAGATGCGCGCAGCTTTATCTCCCAGCTCCCCTTAAAAATATATTTTGAAATAAATATTTGATTTGACTGTGTTTTCTCAAATGAATTTGGATACAGGATAATTGATGCGAAAATGCGTACACGTCCAATTTTCAACAAATCCGGCAAGTGAACGACACCATTCTCAATGACGATTGTTTGTGAGCGTGTTATGCGATGAAAGTTCTGTTTTAGAGTGCAGACATGTCTCGCTTATCCGGAGTTCAGATATCCGGAAAACTCGTTATCCGGACTACATTACCGGGAACGAACCTGCTAGTATTGAATTTGTCTCGATTATCCGGAATTCGTTATCCGTATCCGGACAGCAAGTACGGGGAACAATCTTTCAGGACCTAAGTCATTCTGATTCGCTTATCCGGAAAAGTGTCAACGTCCCTGGCATGTGCTGTGTTCGCATTATTCCGGAAAAGGGTCACATCTCACGGGGGCATTCTATACTGTTTGACTCTCCTTTCTTCAGAGGTCGCTCCATTTTCGTGTGTGCAGACACACGGTAGAGATGGTTGGCGATAAGCGGAAGGGTTGCCCTGTACCCACCCGGCGCAAGAAATCCACATGTGAACGTCAGTGTCCAGGCCGTCTGAAAGCATCGCCTGTCTTTTGGCCTATGCCAAAGGCTTTTGTAAAAAAAGACAAAAACATGTGCGAGGGACCAACCTTCTGAGACATTACCCTTCTTTGGACAGCAGGGTGACGCCGTAGCTGTGACCAAAATTCTGTCACACGCGTGCCTACTAATTTCAAGCAGCTCACTTCGCATGAATTTTTGAAGTGACGATCTTTTCCCTGTTTCCTTTTCTGGAGCTATAAACAGGTATCCCAAATTTTTCGGGTTTCCCCGGAAGTTTGCTTGGTTCGGTTATCCGGACGAAAAGGGACGACACCCGAGGTGTCCGGATAATCGAGACATGACATAGTTCAAAATTGATCGAGACATTTGTCTTTTCTTGATACATTTAAAGCTGATGACGCTCTATTGCCGTGGGAGAAAGCAGTTAGCATCGCTCATCCCTCTCCGGAGGGCGTGAAAAGTTACACAGCACAGTAAACACAGTAGTTTTTACTTTCTTCTTTTCACCCCCACAGTAAAACGAAAATAAGGAGAGTGCGCAGACTAACTCGTGCATGATAAGGAAGGTGCAAAAACGAGAGACACGGACAAATAGAGACAAACGCAACAATTCGAACAACTTGTTGTGTTTGTGTCTATTTGTCCATGTCTCTCGGATTTTGAACCTACCTAAGTAAATCGAAGTTGGTTTTAGTATGAATGTTGACAATGAGAGTGAGAGTGACAACCAAAACAGGGTGAAATTTAAGAAAAAAATCTAGGCGTCTCGCTATTTTGGAGAGTCCGTGTGAAGTATACCACCACTAACAACAACAAGAACCTGGAGGAGTATTGGTGGTGGTTATGTTAATATTGCTTTCGCACAAGACAAAAAGTTCAAGACCAATCTGAGTTGTGACAGTAGAGGGTTCAGCGAACCTGGCAAATGAATACATGGCGCGCGTGGGACGAGGGCGACATGAACAACGCGGAGCTACGTCGGAAAAGAAATTCATTCACGTATGTTGAGAAAACGGTGCGAAAAATTAGCGCCACTGGTCGGTTGAGGAGTCGAGGTTCAGTGCCTGGACTTCGGAACGTAATTGCATGGAGACTTCAAGAACGTAATAAGCAGGGCCTGGCTGAGAAACAACTGAAGGCTTTCGAAAGAAAAAGGCCGATGACCCGTCACACCTTCCCTGACAAAGGGGCACACTACAACAGCGTTTTCTTGTTAAAGTGTCAACAACAAGGCGACATGCGCGCGTCGATTGATATAGTCCGTCCTTCCTATGTTTTCGCTCAACGGAGGACTAACCAACGTGTCGGGATGGGGAAGGCCATATGAGCTAACGAAATTAGCCAGCGTTTAGCCAACGTGCATTGAGTGGGCCATTCGGGGAATTTAATATGAGAGCTGCTGTACCAGACGCACTTCCCGAGCCTATATGCATAGCAGTTGTGGAATCGGACGCCGTGTCTATTGCGGAATGGCCCCCATTCAGATATACACGAGGCTGTTCTGTTGTAAAGACCGTTGCGAATAAAGGGAAGGTTCGAAACAATAGCGTCGAGCATGTGGATCGAAACAAAGCGGGCTGTGAGTACGCGTGAGTGAGTCCGAATGTTTACTAGTTGACCGCGGTTAGATTTATAGGTTGTGTGATCAGAATCAATAATGAGAGCAGCAACAACAAGACGATCAAGCTATAGCAAGATGAACTTGAATCAGCTATTCAGATGAATGTCGATTCTAAGTCGTTTTCCCTTTTGGGCTGTCAGTGAAACGTATTAATACAGGGTGCACGTGGGTCTATCCGCCTGTCCGTAGTATCCCCTGTAAAGCGTGCTTTCACTGCACTTGCAAAGTGTACGCAGGAGAAGTGACCGAGCCATGTGTCTCCTCTGAGCTTCCTTAGCGAACGGCTGCATTGTCGCTGCTCTGTTCTCATGGAGTGCGATGCTGCTGTGATGCATGACGCATACGGTGTGGAGCTGTAGTTAATGATGGCAGTAATTGCAATAGACCATTTTAGAAAAGCAAGCGCCTCCTGTGGCACGCAAAGGCTCATGGGAACTTATAGCGCCTTAAAGCATTACGAGACGACCAGAGGCTAAGGTAGAAGAAGAACTACAACATTCTCAGTGTGCGCGGCAGCAGCGGCAGCCGGGGTAAACCATAACCGAAGCAGACGACATAGCAGTGTCCCTCAAAGTTCCCATGTTCCTTTGCGACACGCACTTGGCGGCGCGCGCATCTTTTTAAAATCATCTATTGAAAATGAAGAGGACGAACTGGGGCGAGCAAGACGGCGTACTAATGCCCTTGTCACACGGGCAGCGGCCTTGACCGCGGTTACACGTAATTGCGGTTTGCTGCAGTCACACAACCGACCAAACTGAGGTTACGCCGCTGACCGCGGTTATGGGAAATCGAGAGTGGCTACCTCGGTTTCGCGAGGTAACCGAGGAAATGGACGGTTGCCTTAACCGCGCTTGGCGCTGCCGTGTGACATTTCCCGCAAATAATCATGTGCGTAGAGTGTATTTAGTGATTGTTAAGCTTTTTTTAATTACCGTCATGCCCTTTTCTTTTCGTGATATGCAGCGTAATCAGAATATACCTGGCGCTTGTGTCACAACGACGTGGCCACTGCTAACATGTCACAAGCTGCCGTGTGACAACAGTGCTATGTCACAAAAAGTTATCAGTGCTGGTCTCGGACGAAATGCTGATCAAACGCAAGTGTACTTCATGTGAACCACGCAGAGAAACGTTACCACAAATACCGTGTAGGGTTCTTCGTTTTCGGGTTAAACCCAATTTTTCACGATAGTTCCCCCCTCCCGAACAAGTTTTCCAAAATTCGGCTAAAACCCGATATCTACCCGAAATCCTTGCGGTCCTTCAACTTGTCGTTCTAGGTAAATCGTCGGAAAAAGTGGATCATAATATCAGCAAAGAGAGCTATTTGTGACAACCTATTTGTCCTCCTTTTATAATCCCCTCCTGCAGGGGTCAAAGACGAGTTTTTGTGGAGCTCGGGCAAGTGTTTGAATACCGCTGTCATTAACTGCCCCAGTTCCGAGCGGAAATATGAAGATTCTTGTTTCTCGTCCCAGTGTTACTGCAGTGGCTTGTTTCATATGCCTTTCGTTTCACCCGAAAATTCCCCGATGGCATATCAAACAGAGATCGTAGCGCCCGATGTCTCCCCGAATTCTCGTGTAAATAACACCTGATCCCCCCCCCCCCCCGACTTCGAAAAATCATAAAACCCGAAAACGAAGAACCCTACAAATACGCCAATTGCGGCTTTGTCTTTCGCGTACCTATGCTGCGCGATAGAATGCATTCTGCTAACGCAGGTTCGATCGGAATGATCAAGAGTCAGCTGCAGTGTTTAAAGGTCTCATAATGTGACAAAACGGAGTGCAATTTAATTCAGTAAATTTGGGACATATATTCTGGCGAGTATACTGTGTGGGGGCCGGCGTCGGATGTGTGTATCGGAGTGACCGGCGATGACGGAATGTCCCAGCGGGCAGGTGCTCGTGGCCTCACGCTAGGACGGTGCCGGTAGAACTGAGGCCGATGCCCCAGGCACGTGGCCATCTTCGTCGTTGTCCACGGTGCGCCACAAAGGCTTTCCTTCCTTTTCTTTCTCAACCTTTCCTTTCTTTTTTTTCTTAATGAACATGTACCCCCCCCCCCCCTTGAAGGCAATTTCAACCCTCAGCAGGGGGTGAAGCTTGTGATAAACGCGTGAAACGTAAACGTATTTTAATATCCCGAAACGAGCAAATACGTTGAAATATCCGTCGCCGAGTTTCGCTATGCCAACGAGCCCAAACCGAGACCGCGCGCATCGGAGCTCAGCATGGCCAACGTTCATTCACGTCAGAGGGCCACGTGCTTTGGAGCGATGGAGATGATTGGAGTAGGTGCTGACCTGCTGGCGAAATCAACCGCTTTGCGGCTGCTCTGCTAAGCCGCCGACTGTGAGGGTTATGTCCTCAATGCGCTCCGGATGGGCGCGGTTTTTGTTTTCAGCTAGCAACATTCGGCGATGGATATTTGAACGTATGCGCTAATTTCAGGATTTTTAAAAACATTTAATGGCTTTCAACGAGGATTGTCTCCCATTGTGCTATTGTCTCCCGCTGTCCAGGAAAGCTGCTAATTAAAGAATTTTTACCTAATAATAAATTATAGGTTATTAGTCATCTAGTAGTTATATACACTCTTCGAGATGTACGCCTGTCCGTACAACTCACCTGAAGAAAAAACGTCTCGTAAAAACATCTACAACGAATAAAAAACGACGCTCTGAATGTACCTTCTCCGCAAACCATTACAAAATAAGAACAGATAGCTATTACGCAGCCAATTTTAGAGAGTAAACGTTATCGTAAACGGCGCAGCGTGTACTCTGTCACTCTTTACTCTCAAACTACGCGAGCAATTAATGCAAGCAAGCACGTACAAAGTAACTGTCACAAACTATAAGAAGAGAAGAGCACACTTGGAGATCACCGTCTTCGCATCTGTGTGCTCCTCGATCATTCGTGCGCCTCAGGTGTGGACCCTGAACGAAAGCTTTTCCTTGTTACAAACCATCAAAATAACGACAACGACTCGCGAAAGGCCTTTTGTCCTAGATCGCAGAAGTTTGCCTCCGGTATCTATCAATACGTGGAGCGGAGCTCAGCCCCAGAGAATGGAAACTTTAGCTGTCGCTGTAACGAAGCTTCACAAAGTTTCTTTTGAATTATGCGAATCAGTTAAAACCTGTTAGCCATGGACGCGAAAGAAGTACACAGGGTTGGTTGGCATAAAAAGAAAAATGGAGAACAACAACAACAAGATGAATGACGATGGGATGAGGATAAACGTAATATGGAGAAACGTGACTGGTTCTTGAGGACCTCTTGAGGACTTCCTGGGGACTTCTTGAAGACTCCTGGCCGCAAACGAAGTGCATTTTTACATTGACCAGCTGCGTGGCCTAGAATCACTAGCGTGGCCAAGTGGATGAAAGCACCAAGGTCGTGCTGTCTCTCAAGGTCGTCTGTGCTGTCTCAGGTTTTCCCTGGGTTTTCCGGCAGAATTTTCAGACGGCTATCGGGAGGGTTCCCCCTGAAATTGGCCCAGGTCGCCTGACCCCCATGTCTCCCACTCCTTCCTGCTATCCCGTCTGCAGCTGACCACGTCTGTACGCCTCTCATGGTTACAGTTGCTTCGGGGCACTAACACGTAGTCGAAAATCAAATTTAAAAAAAATACATTGCTCGTATTGCTAATTTACGGGCTCAGTGTATTATATCTACATTTCAGTTTACTTGCATTAAACATATCCCCCCCTCCCTACATTTCAACCTGCGTTCAGATATGAAGAGAAATTAAATTTATACGCGAAGTTGCAATGGAGTACCTTGTACGTAAAATACAAGGAGGATAACAACAAGAGACTGCATAGGATTGATGGGGTAACTTCGCCAATAATCCTGACGGTTACCGTGGTGCGGGGAACATCCCAATGAAGACTACTGAGGGATACTTGCATGTTTTCTGTGGTAGGTAGTTCTCTTGCACTACCCCAAATCCCAGAGCAAGAGGGTTAGCAGACCTCTCCCTCTCCTGTGCCACCATCATCTCTCTCCCTTTTCTCTTTCACCCTCCCCTCTTCTCCCTCCCCTGGGTGCACCGAGCCCCACTCCAGAGAAGGCTAACTGCATCTTCTCCCCTACATGACCCCACCCCACCAACAAGAGACTGATGCACCGAAAAAAAAAAGGGGGAGGGGTAAGCAAGCGAGTGGAATGGAAGTAAAAGTGACGTTTCGAGCGCTAAGCTCTTCCTCGGGTGAGTGAAAAAGACCAAATGAAAGGTTGTCGGGTAAGATGTTGTACATGCCACCCGGTCGTCTAAGGAGCAGACACGTGTAAGTGTAAACAAGTAGCATGTGACAACGCCAGCCGACAGAAAAGGTTAGAAACCCCAAAACCGGACTTCCGTGAAAGGTACTTCCGAAAGAAGCAGACAGGCAGGTTATGTTGGCGGCGAAGTTTAACATCGTGTTGCTTGTAAACCCAGCACAAAAAAAAGCTATACATATGACAGGGAACGCTTAATATTTTTAATTTTGTAGTAAAATTCCGGTAAAACGGCTCGGGGCGACACCTGGTGGGAAACAATCCCCAATTTGTCGAGCAACAGTGATATATGTTCCCGACCAGGGGTGGGCAGTAATACTCTTTTTTTTGTATTATAACGCTAATACAATAACACTTCTGAAACAATATATTATGATACAGAATGCTAACACTGTATTATAGACTGAGGGTTCCGCGATTTTTATGTTTATTTTTGAGCGGATTCGGCGTATGTTTTTCGATGTTTATTGATTTTCGCGAAATCGGAGTTTTTCGGTGTTTTTCCTTGCGTGTACATGGTTTACCGACAGTTATCGGCGAATAGCAATTACAATGTAATTTCAGCACTGTGCGCGTCTAACGCAGCCTTAACAACAACAAACAATGCGAATTACCAGTTTTGTGACATCACAAAACAAGCTTTATTGAAACGAGAATATGTTAAGAATATGGTAACTGCCTTTAAGAAACAGCTCCTGCCTTTCACTAATTAGTCGAGTTCTATAAGTGCTGCAAGAAATGACCGGAAGGCGCTTGCTCACCTTGTTCGTTACGAGGATTCTTCAGATTCACGTGGCGCCGCGATTGTACGAGCTCCGAGGCCCTCTTCCTTTTTCTTCCCATCTCGGGTGCCGCGAAAAGACGGGACCGCCGTACGTGGAAAGTGCAGGTGTATGTATAACTCTCCACTAAACAACCAAAGGTCGGTGACCGAGATTCTACTTGACGTCACGTCCCTAAAGGTTCACAAGGGCGGTGGGGCACCTACAATGGCAGAAGAATGAGATTCCGACCAGCGCACCCGATCCGGGACAAAAGGATTGACCCTGGAACACTCAATGTGGTCGCAGGTCATCCAACCATAACAAATACCAAGAAATGAAGAGTAATAACGCAAAGCCTGCTTGGCATTTTGGAATCTTAAGCTGAGCATGTGCAGCGATTGTCATGGTTCCTGGAATGTTCCTCTGTATTCGATGTTTTTCGATTAATACGGAATGAGAGAAAATTTACCCGGCGTATGTTTTTCGATTAAAACCGAAAACGCAGAACCCTAATTATAGTACATTATGGTAATACAACGATACAGAACTTTTTGGGAATGCCCAAGGCGCGCACAACATTTAACAATAACAACTTTATTTTGAGATTATGAATAGGCACTGTTGTTTTACAACTTACGGTGCCTGCTGTATGGACAACAAAAACAACAACAAATACACTGATGATGATGAATGGGGAAATTCGCCACCTGGGTTGTGGCCCATTTACCCAATGCCGACGGGACTGCATGAGATGTAAAATGAAATGCTGTATGAAAATGCTGTATGAAACAATAGATGCATTACTGGTTATTTGACCTTAATAATAACATTTTCTCAAAAATCGAATCTTCCAGTGCTCCCCTGTTTGGTCGAAACAAGGAACGTCTTGTGGCTTATTTAACATTACCAGCTCGCGTGGCGTATACGGTCAGGATGGTCGCCTTCCACACCGAGACTGGGAGGTGACGCGGGTTCGAATTCCGACACCGGCTGTGCTGTTTTCCCTGGGTTTTCCGAAGACCTTCCGGACGAATGTCGCCACAGTTGCCCTTGACCTGGTCCAGGACACATGCTAACCCCCCCTGACTGCCACTCCTTTCGGCTGTCCTTTCTTTACCTGTCCACGTCTGTACGCCAGTTGCTTCGCGGCGCTAACACATATTTTTTTAAAATGACATTCGACCTTGCACGTCTTGCCCCGGTACCTCATGAACCACCACGACAAATTTACCATTCCGAATAGTGCAACTTTCCATGGTGCACAGCAAAAATGAAGTATTCCACCTAACTGAGCAGTTAGGTGGAATACTGATTCACACTTTGGTGAAACATAGTGAAACGCGATGTCGTATAACAGAACGTTGGGAATCTTTCTCCCGCAACCCAGCATAGTACCGGACATAGTATCGACCTTCCAACCTTTCAAGCACATGAATTGTGGCCCATGAAATGAAACGAAGAGTAACGGACGAGTAAAAGAAGGAGAGTGAAGAAAGAGTAACTGCAGCCCCCTTTCCACGAAGAGAACTACCAAAAACGACCATCGAAGCCCTGATGCCGTCCCTTTCATCCCTCTATACGCCGGCTCACTTTCTACGTTTCTATATAAATCTATGTGGGCGCCGTGCAGCCATAACGTAAAGTCTGCGACAGCTGGTGACTACCGAACGCATCAGCGCACCTTTTAAGGCTAGATAGCATTTTCTGCTCGAGAGAAAGATGGAAAAACGACGCTAGCAAAAGTAACGTAATAAGGCGACTTGCCTCTGCGCAACGTTTGGTCATTGCTCTTTGGCCGTTCGGAGAATAGGGAAGTGAAAGAACGTCAAACATTGTAATGGTAACAAAGGGGTGACTTTTACGAAAGAAAAGAAAATCAGGGTAGGTCGTAGTCGCGCCTGCTATACCACTAGCTTTTTCCGTGAATACGACTCGTATGGGACACTGAAACGACAGGCATCGGTTTACACGTGTGCATTTATTTCACAGATCTATTACGATGATCTCTTAGAAGCTAATGTTAGAATCAGCACTCACAGTCATCGCAACGCGTAACGGCTAACACGTCACGGTTACAATCAGATATGTGAACGAGCTGCACCACTAGCTAGCTTGCGTAGCATTGGGCGATAGTACTAAGTGAACTAACACACGTAAGGCATGCTGCTCACCATAACCCTTCATAACTCACTCATGAGACTCCTCATGCTTAATGTGGGGAATGAACTGATCATGAGTGAGCAAACGGAGTGGGTGAGCATGAGTGAGCAAAGGAATAGCTGAGCCGGAGTGAGTGAACGAACAATCGGAGAGCTGAGCAGCGAATGAGTGAACGTGAGTGAGCAGACGAAGAGCTGAGCGGCGAATGAGTGAGCATGAGTGAGCAAACGAAGAGGTGAGCGGAAGTGAGTGAGCGAGCAGTAGGGCAGCTGAGCAAGGAATGAGCGAGCAAACGGAGAGCTGAGCACGGAGTCTGCTACATCTGCCGACATTTGCTGCTCACATCCGAAGACCTCACTAACACCAAATCTATTCGAATATTTTCAAGTTAATCGGCGTGGTCTCTACGTACCCCAAACCGAACTCTTTGTTCATATACTCCAACAGCGATGTACTCTTAGATCCATCCTGCGCCTTACTAGAGATTATCTCAAATTGTAGCCTGTAGTGCTGTGTTCACGAATCTACTCTAACTTCACATTTTTTGAAACACGAAACGTGCGCTCAGAAAGACAATAGAGTGCATCACCCTTTTGACAGCCAACTTGAAACGTGTGCCACGACCGCGGGGAGCTTTGTGGAAGGTCGAGACCCGTTTCGTTATCGCGTTCAACCTTGCGGAGATAAGAGATTACGAGACCAAGAGATGATGATGATGTGATAAAGAAAAAAAATGGGGATGTGAGTTGGGACGAAGTCGAACTGGCTACCCCAGGACGCTTAATGCAATAAGGTGAATGATTTTAAGTGATGTAGGTCAACGTGTTGTTCAAAAGTTTCAACCCAGTAAGTGTAAAATGTCGGAATCGCGAAATCGCGGAATCACACAGCTGGGTCATAGAATAGCACAGTCATAGAATGTCCATAAGCCCGGTTGTACGTACAAAATTTTCAAGTACCCTCGGCGCCCTGTTGGACGACTGGGAGCCATTAGGGAGTGGGGACCTAACAGTTTCGAGATGTCGAAGGCTCGGGAATCCACACGAGACAGGCTCGCATCTATAACCCTTCGAGTTTTATTCCGACACCTAGGATGGATGTGTTCTACGTCGTCTACAACGTGACACTCACTGCAGTTCAGAGAGCCACGCTTGCCCAGTTTGAAGAGAAGACGTGCGCTGTACGGTACATTGAACCGTAGCCTATGTAGGACAGTCGTCGTTTCTCGCGTGAAGGAAGCTGGTGCTCGAAAGCGTGACTCTGGGTCGACCTGGTAAAGAAGCTAATCCCGAGCAGATCCTGTATGCCAAGAGGAGCTGCACATTTGTTGCTTGAGCATTGTTCAGCATTCGCTCCGCGTCACCCTTGGTGAAATAAATGGGCGTCAGTTGGACGCGCCTGAATTGAAGAGCCCGGCGTGCAGCAGCGTTCGCAGCCTCGTTGCCTGCAATACCACAGTGACTAGGGAAGTACGGATCCAGTGCAATTAGATGTCATGACTTTTTGAAATTGCAGCATGGTATGTGTGCAAGACATGTTGTACTGGTGATGCCAGAGATCTCGTAGTGAGCATGGAAGCCAGAGCCTGTAATTACACTTTGAGTCACTATAGGTGATCCAGCGAGCAACTCACAAAGACCGGAAGTGAATAAAACTTAGTACCAAGAGGACCCCATGAAGTTCAGCGGCGGAAACAGAGCTGACGTGAGACAGCCGCACCGCTCTCGCGATATTCGCCTCCGGGATAACAAACGCACACGAGGAACCAGAAGATGTCGTAGATGCATTTGTGTTTCGTGAAATCTGTATTCTGCTTGCGGTGCGGTTTAATAACTCTAGACTGAACTGGCGGAGAACGTGCGTTGGTACATCCTTCTTTTCCAAAGTCCAGGCACATTAATTCTTACGTCACGAGGCTGTATAGAAACAATGTTAGGATGTACGGTAATGTATCTGGCTTGTGCTTCGGAATAAGAGCACGTTGTGTCTGGATAGCTCGGATGAAGGAAGAGTGGTGACGTCTCATAATGGCTCGATGCTGGGGATGGCGATGGTGGCGCGTTGCCAACGGCACGTAGTGGCGGAACGTTTCTTGCGTCCTGAGAGCTGATACAGGATGTTCCCGTGCTTCTGCCATGGCTAACCCGATTCACGTCGCTCGAGGAAGGCCAAGATAGAATTTAACGCCCTTTGCTAGGATTGACTTTCTCGTAAAAGGGAGGTTGTGAAGCAGGGGAATGTGATGCGCTACCATCTGACTTATTAAAGAGATCGGTGAGTGCTGAGCATTGCCTGCGGAGACGGCACCGCCGGGAACTGCATAAGTAACGGAGAACATTAAGAGGCCAAGAGATGGGGCCCGGTTGGTCCGGCTTCCCCTCGGCCTCGTAATCTCCGATTGACACTCTGAATAACAAAAGTGACAGTACTCGTGTCGCTCGGCTTTCCAGGATGCCACCCTATACCGCGGTGCCGATGTTAAAGACGTAGTCACGTCAAAATATTTGGTCGCCGACTGAATACCGTTCATCTGCAGTCAAGATCGGCGGTTGTCAAGAACAGCTGGAGTGTGACGTGCGCAGGTGCAGGTGTCTGTCTTCCGTCGGCTGCTGCGAAGACGGCGTCATTGTGTGATTCTCAGCTTGCATTTCTTTCTTTTTCACCTGAGAGTGAATGCGCAGATCGAACGTGAAATGTCTGCACCTGCCCTTGTATACTGTTCGTTCTGAAAGCAGTCAGTTTCATTCGTGTGCTAACAGTGGGTTTCTGGTTCGAAATGCGCTCGAAGTGACTAATGCACCTTGTCAAGTAATTTTGAGTAGGCAAGTAGTGTCGTTGCCATCAACCTACTTAGCATATTTTGTCACAGATTGGGAAATTTTGCGAGCCGTGCATGTTAGTTAATCGCCTTTGAGTCCGTTTCATGTTGAGTGTGGGCTATATCCCTACACACACACACACACACACACACATATATATATATATATACTTTACTGGCTTCGCACTGGGCTTTCAGAGGTGAGTCACTCACCCTGACGGGAGGACATCACGTTCAACGTGACCTTCCGACGCCACTCGCTCAAACGTCGCCCATCTACGCATTGCTGATGAAGGCCCAATAAGGCCGAAACAGCTGTCCAATGCTGGTGTGGCGACGTTTGGGACTTATAAACATATGTTCAACGTGCAGCCAAAGAGCGTATGCTATTTTTCTTCATTTAATACTTTACTGGCTTCGCACTGGGCTTTCAGAGGTGAGTCACTCACCCTGACGGGAGGACATCACGTTCAACGTGACCTTCCGACGCCACTCGCTCAAACGTCGCCCATCTACGCATTGCTGATGAAGGCCCAGTAAGGCCGAAACAGCTGTCCAATGCTGGTGTGGCGACGTTTGGGACTTATAAACATATGTTCAACGTGCAGCCAAAGAGCGTATGCTATTTTTCTTCATTTAATACTTTACTGGCTTCGCACTGGGCTTTCAGAGGTGAGTCACTCACCCTGACGGGAGGACATCACGTTCAACGTGACCTTCCGACGCCACTCGCTCAAACGTCGCCCATCTACGCATTGCTGATGAAGGCCCAATAAGGCCGAAACAGCTGTCCAATGCTGGTGTGGCGACGTTTGGGACTTATAAACATATGTTCAACGTGCAGCCAAAGAGCGTATGCTATTTTTCTTCATTTAATACTTTACTGGCTTCGCACTGGGCTTTCAGAGGTGAGTCACTCACCCTGACGGGAGGACATCACGTTCAACGTGACCTTCCGACGCCACTCGCTCAAACGTCGCCCATCTACGCATTGCTGATGAAGGCCCAATAAGGCCGAAACAGCTGTCCAATGCTGGTGTGGCGACGTTTGGGACTTATAAACATATGTTCAACGTGCAGCCAAAGAGCGTATGCTATTTTTCTTCATTTAATACTTTACTGGCTTCGCACTGGGCTTTCAGAGGTGAGTCACTCACCCTGACGGGAGGACATCACGTTCAACGTGACCTTCCGACGCCACTCGCTCAAACGTCGCCCATCTACGCATTGCTGATGAAGGCCCAATAAGGCCGAAACAGCTGTCCAATGCTGGTGTGGCGACGTTTGGGACTTATAAACATATGTTCAACGTGCAGCCAAAGAGCGTATGCTATTTTTCTTCATTTAATACTTTACTGGCTTCGCACTGGGCTTTCAGAGGTGAGTCACTCACCCTGACGGGAGGACATCACGTTCAACGTGACCTTCCGACGCCACTCGCTCAAACGTCGCCCATCTACGCATTGCTGATGAAGGCCCAATAAGGCCGAAACAGCTGTCCAATGCTGGTGTGGCGACGTTTGGGACTTATAAACATATGTTCAACGTGCAGCCAAAGAGCGTATGCTATTTTTCTTCATTTAATACTTTACTGGCTTCGCACTGGGCTTTCAGAGGTGAGTCACTCACCCTGACGGGAGGACATCACGTTCAACGTGACCTTCCGACGCCACTCGCTCAAACGTCGCCCATCTACGCATTGCTGATGAAGGCCCAATAAGGCCGAAACAGCTGTCCAATGCTGGTGTGGCGACGTTTGGGACTTATAAACATATATATATACATATATATAGCTCCTGTTAGCTACCTGTTATCTCTTTCGTCCCGAAGAAGGCGGAGCTTCCGCCGTAACGTAGACATCCTCCCTAACTTTTATCATTTTTAAGTTTTAATAAACCCCTTTTTTGTTACTTCCCCTACTTTCGTCTTCTGTCTCCCATTTATTTCAACTATAATTACGTAGCCGTCCGATCCAACTTCAACTTTTCAAGATATATATATATATATATATGTATATACGTATACTCATTGAACGATGCGACAGCACCAGAGGACACGTGTTTCGCCGTGTTTGCGGCTCGTCGGCCCTGGGTAGCTGCGCATCGTTCGGGATTGGCCCCCCCCTCTTTATGTATATACTTTTATTTATATATTTATTATTTATTTATATATATTTTCCCCCCTCTTTATGTATATACGTATATATAATGAGGGAAAAAATGCCATTAAAGAAGCAAGTAAATGACACTAGACGTGTTTGAAATTCAAAATTTCAGATTAAGATGGCTTCTATGGCTGCACGCAGAGAAACAGATACTCAGGGAACTCAGGGAGCGGCGGCTCGTCAGCTGACGAGCCGCAAACACGGCGAGACACGTGTCCTCTGGCGCTGCCGCATCGTTCCACGAGTATCTGTTTCTCTGCGTGCAGCCATAGAAGCCATCCTAATATGTAATTTTGAATTTCAAACACGTCTAGTGCCATTTACTTGTGTTTTTAATGGCTTTTCCCCCCTCATTATAATTCACTTGCTTGCACTGTGGCATTGAGAAGTGCTCGGTCACCCTCCCAGGTGTCTATATCGCTCGCTGAGTGACCCCTGGTTTGCCAATTTGGAACGATGCGCAGCTACCCAGAGCTGACGAGCCGCAAACACGGCGAAACACGTGTCCTCTGGTGCTGTCGCATCGTTCCATGAGTGTATATATCGTATATATTTCTTCTCTTTTTTTTTTTTCTGCTATCAGCATATTGAACATTCTCACGTCCTTCATATACTGATGGCTGTGAAATGTTTCAAGAAATTAATGGTCCCAAAGACTTTCACAAACTCCCCAAGCAGCACAATGTACTGAAAGTCGAGTGCAATAGGGGTGGACGATATGTGTCTTATCAATGTTCTTTAGTTGCACGAGCCTGTCCCAGGCCTTCCACCTACCCGTCCACCCCTATTGTACTCGACTTTCAGTACATTGTGTTGCTTAGGTCCAGGCTTATATCGCGTCTAATGGTGTGCGCCAAAAATGGGATAGTGATTAGTCTTACTAAAAGGACGCAGGCCCCTTGTTCAAGAAAAACAAAAACTGTGCAGCGAACACTTTTTGCCAATTGCCACTGTTATCAATTATCTTGGCGCTGTCTTCGATTCCAAGTTGTGCTTTTACGACCACATTATATAGTTGCACACGGCTTTTAAAGTCCACGCTTGTGTTCGTCCTTGTGGAATGCACGAAAATTGCTCAAATTGAGCGCGGGATGTCCTCCTGACGCACGAACATTACAATCTAAATATGTTACAATCTGTAGGACGTTATGTACATGTTATGTGTAATCTTCCTTGTGAACAAGTGGTTTCACATAAATCGACTTAACCCCTTCTACTGAACTGTACTTGACCCGAAGCTCCTATACAGAATCACTTATTACATATAGACAAAGCACGATATATATATCGCGCCTTATGCATTGGCGGCGTTAAATAACGTGCCGTGCCTGGGCGGCAAAGTAAGCACGATGCCCTCCCGTCGCTATAGCTCCGATTGATGCCCCCTACAGGACGGATTCTGCCGGGGCATTGCCCGCTCGCCCCGGCGCTAATGTTTCCGCAGATTGCTTCCGCTTCTCGTTTTTTCCACAAACTATTAGGCACCGGAACAACCTACCTTTTCAAGTCACTTCCACAAACACTTTACAGGGTTTCTTATCTCGACTACACTGAATTGTGTATTGTGTGTTGTGTGTGTTGTCGGCTCTCTACATCCTTTAGCTTGTATTGTAATCACTGTGCTATTGCTATTGAAATACTTACGAATGATTGAGCTAACGTAGTCGATGGTATTCCGTACTGTATCAGGTGCGATTTTTGTTGTTGTTGTTGTTGTTGTTGTTGTTACTGTTGTCGTTGTTTTCACTTCGGTATTACGTGTATTGACTTGTATAGTTTACTCTGTAGATTTTCAAATCATTGGGCAGTATCCTGTGTTGTGTTAGTTTTCGTTTTGCTTTCTCTACCGCAAACTCCATTTACAGCTCTACACTCTAAGAAAAAAACGTAGAATTTCCTACCCAAGCTGGTAGAACGACAGTTTCTAATCTGCAGTTATACCCAAAAGGTAAAATTTGTTTGAGTAGAAATGAAGGTTGCAATACAGCTCTACCGAGATGGGTTGAAAGTTCTACCTTTTTTTCTTAGAGTGAAGGCTTGCTAACAGTATGGCTGAAATAAATAAAATAAATAAATAAATAAATAATATTCAAGAGCGGGGTCATGAGGCCTTCGGCAATAGTCAATTTGATAGCAGCTACATTTAGTGCGATAGTGTCCTCCTACGAAGAACACTGAAATTGACTATTCCAGTTTTGAATACTGTTGGAAACAGGTTGCCTTTCGTTTCCAGTTTCAGCAATTCAAGCTTAAGGATTTGAATTCCGTTGTGGTTCGGCGATTGGATTACCTCTTTACGTCAGCCGCATTGCCCTCCCTATGGTCATGCATATATACTGTACCAATTTTTCTCTCCTAGCCTGATGTCCCACATTGTACGCCGCATTGAAACATGAAATGATGCGGTTCATTCCGTCTAAAAACCAATATCACTTCCCCATCGCTCACTTTTATCCCCCCGTTTTCGGGCCTTCATCATTTGAGCGATGTCATCGCAGACGATGAAACACAGACGAAAGTACACCCTTCCCGCTTTCCTTTCCTCCCAGAGGAAATTACCATTGCGGACAGGCGTCTCCTTTGCCATTGCGGCAATCAATCACGCAGACGATGGTAGTACCACAATTGCAGACGACGCACTACGTTTGCGGCGACTGCCGTCGTCATATCTCCTCGCGGAAAAAAAATAAAATGAAGCAGAAACTAAGCGATTGAAATGGGACGCAGACGATCCAGTCGGTGGCCGTCCCTGCTAGCAGAGTATGACAATTTGTCTGCCCCCGGTTATGAGTAAAAATCTATGAATGATTTTTTTTTTTTTTTTTGTAAAGGTTTATGTAAAGGCGTATATAACCGTGGGGTTCATTCCGTCGAGTGCGTTTGTAACACCGCTACCTCCTCACCCCAACACACTCTGCCAGCCCTCGCTTTGTTCTCCCCCCTTCTATATAAATGTTAAAAAAAAAAAAGTCAAGACTATACACTCTGAGAAAAAAAGGTGGAATTTTCTACCCATCTCGGTAGAGCTGTATTGCAATCACATTCCTACTCAAACCAAGTTTACCTTTTATGTATAACCGCAGCGTATAGAAACAAACTACAGAGTTGAAACTGAGAGAATTGATGTTCTGAGGCTGGAACAACATAGAAAGGACAAATACATGGAAAGCCTCAAATTGCCTAAGATATTAACGATGAAATTCAGAGTTGAAACTGTCGTTCTACCGGATTGCGGAGGAAATTCTACCTTTTATTTATTTATTTATTTATTTGAGTACCCTCAGGGCTTTACAGCTTTACAGCTTTTTTTCCCTAAGAGCAAACGTGAGAAAGAGGAGAAGGGAAAGGTACGCCGTCGCTTATACCCGCGGAGGAGAAGGGCCCACGTGAGGGCGGATATAAAGGTTTATTAAAATAAATAAGACAGGTCAGCCGGACAGAGGTCCACTCGCTATCTCGCTATCCCCCCCCCCCCCCCCCACACACACACACAGAGAAGAAAGACAGATAAATCACAGTAGAAGAGTGTTCATAAGGCCCGATGCTTGGAGGTAGCGGAGAAGGGCAGTGGGTAGGCCGGGTAAACCACATGATGCTGCTATAACGTGTCTATGGTGTGTCTCAGCAATCGGCGCCGTGCCTTCACTCATCCTATGATGTTCACTCATCGGATGAAACTTGTCGAGCGAAATCACCGAGAATCACATACTTACAGCAGTGTCATGCTTTTAGGCAGTGCGACGTGAGCGGGCATTTAATCATATATATATATTATATGCACTCAGATTTAAACAACAGAAGCAAATAGATGAAGTGAGAACGAATAATAAATGGAACAAGGGAAAGAGTGCACGCTAGCTGGTGCAGGTTCATGAAGAATACCGAGAGACACGCACACAGAAGGGGGGGGGGGGACGACACACGTAAGTTCTCAGACACAGTAAAAATTTATTGGTTCATCTCAACTTAAGTTGAGAGTTGAGATGAACCAAGAAATTTTTGCTGTTACAGAAAAAAAAAAAACAGAACGGTTCTGTTTTAACAGTGATGCAAACCGCAACTATCTAAATCAACGACAACAGAAATTGCATTGTCCCCCAAGTGGAGCCTCGCGGAAAGAGCCTACTGCATGATTGGCTATATTCTACCCTTATCGCCCATAGGAATCATGTACACTCCGAAAACATGATTTCACCAAACCGTCAATGATGTGATGAAAGCCGTCAGAATCGCTCAGAATGCTACCGTTATCACTTGTGATTTGTGGAAAGCGAAAGGGCGTACGCCTTTGTGTCAGAAAGGAGCGTATGCCACTCCAGCTTCCAACATAGCATGATGTTGTTGTTGTTGGCGATGTTGTTCGCAATGGCTAGGAACGTATTAGGCGGTGAAGTTCTGTTTGAAGAGGAGATGATGCTGATGAAGATGAAAGATGGGAACGTAAGAGAAATAAGACTCGTCCTTGTTGTTTGCTAACATAAGCCCTTCCCTCCTTGACTCGTTAGCAACCTTCAACTTAGGTCCCAACGCAGACATTCCACTTCGTCCTTTTCAAATCCACCCGCAGTGAGACACCGTCCCACCATTTCCGACCACGACATCCCAACAAATGAAGCTTTACAACTATTTTACGAGCCTCTGTAACTCCCAGTGTTGCAAACACATATTACACTACAACGCAATGGGCCTAAGCATGTCGTTAATCTTCCGCAAAATACACGCGCTCCTGACGCAGAAATTCTCTCAGATTTCAAAACTACCCTATTTCAAGGCGGCGCCACACGGAACAACAGCGCTCTCTGGTGTCTCAAACAGGCAGCAGCGCTGCGCCGAGGAAACACTTGAAACACAAAAGCAGAGAGAGAGAGGCATTTTTACGACGAGGCGAAGGTGACGCGGCGAGCGGTGACTAATACTCCTTGGGAGTCGTAAATTGTGTATGATATCAAAACGAGAGAAGCCTTCCTGAATTATGGAAGGGAACAACAAGTGCGCTCTCTGGCGGGGATTTTATGGTACTACTCGGAATTAAGTGCACGGTGCATCCTCTGGGAGGTCGAGGATGTGTATTTATTATGTCGTTATGTGGCGGAGAAAAGGTGTTGCTCTTCTTCCTTTTTGTGAGTATGACGTTGTTGCAAGCAGAGGAGTACTTAATAAGTAACAGCAGGGGTGCCGCTGCATGAGACCACGATGAAATTGTAACTTTGTGTCAGTCGGGGAATTGTTTTCACTTCAAGTTATTATTTGGTGTGCGGGAATGGCGTATTTCAATTTCTTATGACAAAATGCGTGACTGCCTTCAAGTTATTATTTGGTGTGTGGAAATGACGCATTTCAATTTGTTATAACTAAAAATGCGTGGCTGCCCTCACACCGATGTGTGAATTATCATGCGTTTTCTTTAACATAGTCAAATTAACGTTTTATAGTATTTGCTTTGCACTGTGTGTTGTCGCCAAGCAGGGAACCTACCTATGGAAGCACTATTCACGCAGAAAATTTGTTATACCCCTGTTAGACGGACTAATTTACTAATTTAGCTTGCACCGACTGACACTTGCACATACTGTCATTCTTGCGCTGTCACACGGCGTCTTTTAGTGACACTCGATAGAAAGTGCACTAACGATTTAGTGAGTTCCCGAAACTCACTTCACTGCTCTTCAGCGGACGGAGTGCGTAGCCTCGACTGCAGGCTTCGAGGTACAGGTAAAAATATTGATAAAAAGCGATGGCCCCCGAAAACTAAATTTTTTTAAAACAAGTGTCTTGAACACCGTGTTTATATGATTTTAGTACAGTGTGACATTGTGCCGAAAAACCATGTCATTACTCTCGATAACATCCTGTGTAAACGTCGCAGTCTCCGCGATCTGGCGCAAGGAGATTATATACCAGAACTTCTGAAGTGCCGATCCTCCATACGAGCCATTGCGAGCGGGTGAAGCTGGCTGCAATATTGGAAGGGGCAAAAACTCACTGCGCAAGTATGGTTGCGGGCCAAGTTTCTCTCTCTCTCTTTTTTTTTTTTTTAGCTGTGTCTTGCGAGGAAATCGATAAAAATAATCAGTTCGTCTGACGTATGTCTTTATGAGCACTAAATTGCAAAGGGACACCACCTCTTCTACATAGAGGAGGTGGTGTTCCCCTACATGAGTCCTGACTGGCGTTGATGGAATGTCCCAGTGGGCGGATGGCCGTGGTCTCACGCTAGGACGGTGCCATTAGAACTGGTTGCCAGGCGCAGTAGCGCGACGCAGCAGATGCGCGTCATCGTCGTCCAAGGGCCGCCACATCACTGCCCCCCACCGACGCGAAGTGGAGCATGCGGTTGAGGTCCGCGTGGATACCATGAAGAGGAGAATGAGGACGACTCGTGGATGATGGACGACTGGACACACGGCTTGTGATTGTGGTAGTTGATGCAGCAGCGGGATGGCGGGAACAAGACCGCTGCGATCGGGGTGGGTTCCAGAGATGAGTTGTGAGTCCTGAGTGGTTGAGCGGTTGCTAATTTCGTCCAGTGGCTGCTGATTCCTTTGAGTACGTTAAGTTGCGTTGAGTGATCGTTGCTGAGCGTTGATTGTTGCTAATGAATGTGTTGAGTTGCGTTGAGTGATTGTTGCTGAGTGGGCGACAGTGCCGCGACCGGTACATGAGCGTGAATACTGGTTGTCGCCAGAGAAGTGCCGAGGAGGACCATCGTGAAACAGGTGGGGGCCGGAAACTGAACTTGCTGTGATCTCCCTGCGGGCCCCCTGGTTCTGGGGTACCGGTGCGACTTGCCGGCCAGAAGGTGGATCGCTGCTGGTTTGCCGAAAAAATTAGGATGATGAATGGCCGAATTACGCCGAACATGGTGTTCGTTGTTCGTGTCACCAAGTGTAGAGGAGACAGTGTTCTAAATATTTGATTTGGTAGGTGATGCTTGCAGTTGCCATAGGGTTATGAGTCTTTTATCCAGCGACTTCCAGCTGTATTTCACGGTCATTTAAATGGGGCAGATGGCCCGAACGCCTTTTTGAAGCAGTTATTTTGCATCTTAGCATAAAAGCATAGCTACCTTACTCAGTAGGGGTTTATTACTTCGCTTTTTTTTTCTTTTTTTTTTTGTGCCCTTCCTAAGATGGCGACGTGCTGGCGCCACCGCTCGGGCGCCTCTTCCACTCCGGAAGTTTTAGTATATAACCTCCTTGATCTGGCGGCGGCCATTTTTGTTGTGGCACATATTTGAGGCCGATTTGTTTAATGTTGGAAGAATATTTGCAGGAAGTGTTTCTAAATAAAAGAAAAACCTTCTCAGGAAGGTATTGTGGCGCGCGCCTAAAGATGTTGCTGCCGTTCCTTCTGATCTATCATAATGCCATCGCCGCTTATTCATGATGAGCGAAAGGTAGTTTTATGCAGATCAAAATATTTTCTTGGCGCAAATTACTTTCCAGAACAGTTAATTGGCCTAATATATTGAAACTTTGACACTTTACTTTTTACTGCTGACACTACGACAATACTGCACCAAAATGTGGCTATATTTAAACCACTACCACTAGAACGTACAAACTACAAAACTGTCACCTGTATGGAGCGCAGAAGAAAAAAATTTTGGACCGCGCCAACTTTAAAAATTGATTACGCTCCTTATGTACGAGGTGGGGGTCGTCGCGCATAGCAAGTTTATCGTCATCTCTTAAGCTGGCACGTTCCAGATCACGACCTGCTACGAAACTAGAGACCTAGGCATACTGCGCGTTCGCCTACGGGAGAGCCGGGTCAAGGGTTAGTAACGCAAGTGGCCACTAAAGGCGTAAGACCCTATTGTGAGCTACTCAGGGGAGGAAATTACATTATCACTGTCAAGTTTAATGAGCTTGGATGGCCACTCTCTACCTCACGTAAGTCATCCGCTGTACCCGCATACAAAGGAAGTGGAATGGTTGACCGCGGGATAATGTGACATAATCGGCATACGGAGTACCGAAGTTCAAAGCTGAGATAAAGCTTGGTTAGCGAGTGCGCTTGCAAGTGTCCACCTTAGACGGAGGAGCAGGAAGAAGAATGTACGAGCCATAAGATGATGTTCAACGAGATAATGACTCATTAGGCTCCGTAGCAAATGCAAACCTCCGAATCAGAACCAGATAAGATGCCATGGCTGCTGGAACCACTGAAAGAGTCGGCACATGTGCAAGTTTCTGCAGAGAATAAGCATGTGCGTTGGAGAACGTCTGTAGCCCTAGCAACCTTAGCAAGGAGATCACTCTTGCCCATATGGACACGCTGCCACCACTAGACCCAGACCCAGAGCCACCCAACGCATCATGAAGTTGCTCCCTGGTGGAGCCCTCAACGACTTCCTTTCCGCGCTTTCGTTTTCGAACAACTTTCGATGCAGGTGGCGACGCTCGGAAGCACTCTCGTAAGGTATTTCAATAGACATCTCAGCACAACCAACCTCAGTCAGAACGACAAGACGTGTATCTGTAGATGCTGCGGGCACGGTTACCCGAAGGGGTAACCACCGTCTCAGATTCCTCGACAACAGTTATGGGGACAACTTCCAGTGCTACCTTAGCTGGATTCTCACTGTTGCGCTTGACAGACCAAACCACAGAGGCTTCCACGCTGAGTTGGGACGAGACGGGTCAACTGGAGCCCGAGGGACAGACGCAAGCTCCTCAGACGTGAATCTCCAATGGGCAAATATGCTACCGGTTCCCCGGATGCCTGTGATTCGGGGGCATCAGGGAGTGCCACACGCGTAAATCCCAGACCGAGGCAAATGTACGCCGAGAGCACCGGCTGACGGGGTGGTCAGACCCGTAACGTGGGCACGGGGCCTGACGCCCCGAATGCCGAAAGGCGCCGCACCTGACACGCTTGGGCGTCGTACACGAAATTGCGAGGTGGTTGTAAAGTGTAAACTTGCTGTGCGACAGAACTGCTGGTTATTTTGCATTTTTTACTTCTGCACGCGCTTTCGTAGAAAACGGCTGGCTACTTTGAGGATTTGCCGTCGTTCCTCCCACACATGTGGTCTGGAAATAGTCACCAGATTCAGGCGCCAAAACACAGAGGACCGGGTTTCTGTGAGCCGCGCCTTGCACGTGTCCGTAGCCGACGACAGGAGGTCATAAATTTTGACTTCGAAGAGGTTTGGTCAGTCGAGCTAACGGTTGTGCGAGGGGTGTTGTTTTGTTATACTTTTGCTGAGTGTGTGGTTTGAGTAGCGTGAAAGGAGGACGTCTGGGGGACGGAAAGCAACCCAGAGAGCGGGGGAGTTCGGGAAATTAGAGGGGGACTTGGCCTGCGGACTCCGTAGCAAACGGGCTTGCTCGGAGGGTCGGAGTGACTTTGCCATAACATGTAAATTTTGCAACAAAGTCTATTGTTGTAAATAAACCTATTATCAAGTGTTGAAGGTCGTCTGCTGTCGAGTACTTTTACTCAACCGTCATTATCACCGACAGCTGGCAAGCCACGGGGATCAAAAGAGGGAAGAAAAGAACCTCCTTTACTGTGCTCCTCGAGAGAATATGGGCGAAAGAAACGACGCACGCCGTCGTACTCGACCTGCACCACGATGTTCCGTACGCGCAGAAAATTAGGAACGGGTGTAGTATCTATCTCCTTCCTATAATATTTCGGGGTTTTACGCCGCGAGGCAATATCTCCTTCCTGATCTTCAGATTTCCTGTGCGGTACTAATACTTTCTGTGCAGGATTTGCTGGGTTTCCAGGACCTTTCCATAGCGACCTGGGGGGGGGGGGGGATATATGTTTATTATGGGAGAAAAAGGGGATAAAGGTTAGCCTGCGCTACGGCGACTTGTGACCTAGGGCATTTCACAAATGCAAGCACGGCACATCTAAAGGATAAAACACAACCTGCGCCTCACGAGAGCAATAGCAACTTCACATCCCGCCTCTTCAGAGAGAAGCGGGTTTTCAATAGCACGTTGTATTGTCCGTTGGTCGATAAGCATCACCTCATAGCACCCACGACCGAAAGTCTATACACTATACACCATCCACGATAGGAACCAGAAAATGTTGGGGAATATCTCGACCATTTCCACACAACACAAATCGTCCATTGGTTGTCCACATGGAAAATGGACGGCTACTGCTTGAACGCGAGAGGACTGTGCACAGTCATATCGACCCGTTCTACACACAAAATCCAACCCTAACAGCGCAGAATAAACCAGAATTGCAGCCAACCTGTAAGGCCTAACGTGGAGTTTAAGAAAAATCTTTCAAGGAGCAACACTGCTGCGCAACCGTTAGGCCGTGTTCCAAGGCAGTGATCCTACTGGCAAGTGATCCTACTCTTCCTTTTAGGGTACCCTAATAGGAAGAGTAGGACCACTTTTGTCCCTCCCTACCGCGTACGCAGATTGCTGCCGTCATATCAGATTAGTGTCAGTAGTCAACACTAATGTGCTGGGTACCTTGTGGCCACAAGAATCAACACACCATCATCATGTCAGCCAGCCCGAGGCGGCGGCCCTGTTATGACCACACACGGCTGTTACAGGACTGCCATACCAGACTAGTGTCACTAGCCAAGACTAATGTGCTGGATCTTAAGTGTGTATTGTCGCCGCCATATCAGATTGTCGCAAGCACGAATGTGTATTGTCGTCAAGTGGGGACCCTAGCCACGGAGGTAGGCCCCTTTACACGTACTTCAACTCTAACCTACATGCAATAGAACAACTCCACCTCATCGTTTGTATTGCCAACTGTAGCATGGGACAAGACGCAATGCTTGCCCGCATCGCATTTCAAAAATAGTACTGCCCTCGCCCTAAAAACGTGATGAGGTGCTTAGCCGGGGCTGCACGGGGCCCGACACAGCGTGGTCTACGGAGTGTTCACAGCTCCCTTATACTAGAGCCACTATGGTACAGCCCTCCTGTGATCCATAGAATCAGCCAGGCACTGAGAGAAAAAGATCTGACGAACATCATAGCGCACAGCTTCAGGATCTGTTTAGGCGTCCCGAAGACGGCAGAGGCTAACGCAGTTATTACTGGAGCTCATGAGTTAACAGTGTCTTTCCTTCGCACCGCCGAAACCTTTTGTGTGCACCTTCATCATGTGCGTCGCAATAATGAGTACTACCTATACCGGATACTTCCTCGACAAGCGACGACTGTCCTACATAGGCTGCGGGTCAATGTACCGTTGGGCGCACGTCTTCTCTTCAAACTGGGAAAGCGAGACTCTCCGAACTGTAGGGAGTGTGGCGTTGTAGAGGACGTGCCACATCCTTCTCAGGTGTCGGAAATACGTTGATGCTCGAAGTGTTTTAGAGGCGAGCCTCTCTCGTGCTGACTCCCGAGCCTTCGATCGCGAAACTGTTAGGTCGTCCGTCGTCCGACAAGGCGCTGAGGGCACTTGAAGATTTTCTACATATAACCGGGCTTATGGACATTCTATGACTCGCTGAATGTGTGCTGTGTGCGCCCCCAGCGATTTCGACATTTTACACTCACTTGGTCGAAACTTTTGAACTACATGTTGCACTCCATCATTTTAACTCTCTCATCTGTTTGTATTTTCTGTGCGTAAGCGTGTGTAAGCGTATGGGGTAGCCTGTTCGACTTCGTCGTAACTCACATGCCAATTTTTTGCTTTATCACATCACCATCACCTCCTCGAACATCACTGTGGTCTGATGTTGTGAGCGGGTGCCATGTACCATCTTCGAGCTGGTTTCCCTCGAGCGTTATGGTGGAGCAGTTTTGGACCGAAAGACGGGTCGGTCACTGCTCTCAGTGCATCAGTCTTGTGCGTCACCCAGGACAGAACCGCTAAGGCGTTTAAGCTCTCTCACCGAACATCGTCCGGCGGATACACGGCATTGTCAAGGCGAACAAATGGAGTTTTACCCTCCGCAGAGGTGGATTTTTTTTGTCTGACTCGAAGGCTGCGCTTGAAAGCATTTCTGGGCTTGTGCATCGGTCTCCAAACTATGTGTTTCTCCAAGCTGTGAGAAACATTCATCATCCAGTAGCGTTGGCTGGACATGATATCATCTTTCAGTGGGTTTCTGGACATTGTGGCATCGACTGCTTGCCGGCATCAGCCCCATCTCATCATCGTTTCTTTATACATGTGTGTGTGTGGCATTGCAGATAAAGCAGCAGCAGATTCGGCAGCTCTTGCTGCCCATGTTAGTGACGTATATCACGCAATACCGTTTACGTGCACAGATGCCAACCTTCTCCTGCGACAGTTTACTGCGGATGAGTCGTACATGCCTACTTGGAGCAGGTGACCCCAATATCGATTTCTCTATCCGTCGCGGCGTAAGTAGACTGCATGCGTCCTTAATGCATCAACTGCGTCTGAATGTTGCCCACACTCCTCGCAGGAAGTACACAACGAGGAAATGTTGCTCCTCGAGTCCTTCCACCTGTGAAGTGGACACTGAGCACATTCTCCTACGCTGTGCTTCATATGAACGGCCGAGATCCTGTTTATGGTCGACTCTGCTCAAGATTACCAACGGCCCATTAGTTCTGAAAGTTCTTCTTGGACCCTGGAACAATACAGCATCCCAACGCTTTGCGATAGACGTCCCGATACAATTCCTGACGGACACGCGCGGGCTGGGCCCCTCGACTTTGACTGCGTCTCAACGTTGATTGTCACTCTGTGACTGACTCTTTGCCTGTGACTACCTCAGTGTCTCAGTGACGCAAGGGTTTCAGTGTGTACTGCCTGCAGTCACAACAAATGAATGCGGAATAGCAGGTCCTCGAGGCTGTGACCAACCTCTCCGCGTATTTTAACTCTGCATATCCCCCCCCCCCCTAAGAACGGAGAGCAGGCACTCACTGCTTCGTCTCCCTCCCCGGCGAACACTATAGAACGCGGATGAGAAGGGAGACAGCAACAGCTGTTCGATTAGCCACCTGCAGGATGGGACCAGCGCAATACTTGCTCACGTCACATTTCAAAAATAGTAGTGTCCTCTCCCTAAGAACGAAGAGCAGAAAAGCAGTAGCAGAACTTGTCAGGTGGCAAGTTCAACGTCTCCGTATTATTTTTAGTCCGTCTAACTCCAACTCCAACGAAGAGCATGCTCTAAAAACTGAACTTCACCACATAGCACGCTCTGCGCCAACCACTGCCACGAATGATAGGGTTATCGCTTCTGATTCGAAGAGAGGAGGGGGCGTACGCCTTTTTGTGTCAATTTGGATACATGGTAATTGACACAAAAAGGCGTACGCCTCCCTCTCTCCTTGAATCAGAAGTGATAACTCTATCATTCGTGGCAATGGTTGGCGCAGAGCGTGCTATGGGGTGAAGTTCAGTTTTTAGAGTGCAGAGCTTCGTCTCCCTCCACGGCGAACATGATAGAACGCGGATATGGAGGGAGATAGCAACAGCTCTTTCGGCTGTTGGACCATCATCAACTGCGCGCAAGTATTGTTAGCAGGAGTGTGTATTGTCATCGAGCAAGACAATACCTACGGAGGTAGCCCCCTTTGCCGCCTTATGCTAGCTCAGCCCCGAGGGATCCCTTGGCAGCTGCAATACCCTTGGCAGCGCGCCCTGCATACCCAGTGAGCGCGTGGCCAATGCGTTGTCAAAGCTACTGAAAGGGCCCCTCGAAGTGCAGGGATCCTTCAGGACTGAGCGAGAATACGGCGGTCCTGTATGCCAGATAACAGCACTCCCTAGAATTGACGTACCGAGAGGGCAAGGAGAGCCGTGCCCCCTACACCCTAAGAAAAAAGAGAGTATACATAACTCTTTTATCGGTGTAAAAATTCTGTCACTGACATCACTCTTTTAGGGAGTAATTATAACGCTCTGAAGCGTAAGAGAAAAGGTATGCTGTTGGCAGGTCGGGAGGTTACCCTCAAATAGGGTGAGTCAAGTTACCCTGTGATCAGCCTAAAGTTTGTACCCACCAGGGTGTGCATATCGTGCTCTTTGTGCGCGTTGTGTATTTACACTCCTCAATTTTAACTCTATAGAGCGCTATTCTTTAACCACTTTACAGGGTTATAATTTCACTCTCTTCTGGGGGTATCGTTACACGCAAAGGGAGTAAGAGTTTATGCTGGCCGTAGCATAGCATGATCACGCCTCAGCTGTGTAACATTTTTACTCTGTAAGTGAGTTGAGTTTCTTAGCGCTTCAGAAGTGCGTGTACTTAACCCGCATAAGTGTTATTGTCTTCACGCGGCAAGCAGAGTTATACATGTACTCTTCTACGGAGTAGTCCCTCAACGCCGCCACCGCCTTTCGTTGTTGTGCTCACGTGGGTGACATAGTTACTGCTTACAAGAGTCAATTTCGCTCTCTCAGAACGAGGTTACCTACAAAGTATTGAAGAAAGCACTCCTGCAGTCTTGCGGGGAATGACATGGACGAGCTTTATAGGATTGTTTCCACATGCATAGTGTGTAAAACGCGCCCCAGAGGCAGATATCTTCATCCTGTCGGTAGCCTTTCAACTTCACCGGGAAAGCTGGATCCCGCAAATGCTCAGACCGTGGTGTCACGCATTCGAAAGCCCCGTAGGTAAGCGGTATAATAGCCCCATCATGACAAAGATGCAAATATATGCTGAACAGAAAGAAACAAGCGTCTTTATTGCCTTGATTCCAAGGTGTAGCTCCTGATTGACTCCACACATTTGGTTTCCAACAGGCTTTTTGACTCCGATCTTGGGAGTCCGAGAAAACGATCAAGAACAGAGAACGTTCGCCTCAGCTTAGGGTCATACACAATGTCATACACCCAGTAAATCATAATGACCGTGGCAATCCCTGATACAAAGTCCGCAGTCCTGATCATGAGTCCTTCAATTGTCACGGTCACCTCCGTTGATGCGTTGTATATGTCTCCGGACACCTTCATCACCGGGTAGGGGAATGCCTGGTTGTCCTGAAGATGCAAATGTGTAATAGCCAGCAAATGAAGCAGCAAAATAGATTGCACCAACAACAATAGTAAATGATGATTGCGAACAGTCTTCCTCATGTACAAAACTCGCTTAGCAATCCTCCAAGAACAGTGAACTGTGCTGGAGCTGATTGAAACTTAGTACAAAATGTGTACAATATACTCACATTTCCGAAAAAGTACTTCGACGACTCCTTTACAAGATGCGGAAGTGCACAGAGGGTCGTCACCGCCATGAAGCCTGTTGGCGACAAAATATCAACACAAAGGGATTAGTGTTAAGCCGCCCTTATGTTGAGACAAAGCGACTAGTCAGTGTAATTGCAATCCAACGTAGAGACAGAAAGAAAAGCAGTCTATAAGACAGAATAAAAGCAGACAAGTTTCGTAGTGCTGTTCAGGAAGTATAAGAAAGCGCTCCCACCATCTTTTTCTTCTTCACTTTTCGCTTCCTTCATTTTCTGCTCGTGCCTTTCCATGACGTGTGTAGCCGAGTGTCTCTGCGCCGCACGGCTCAGGACTGCAGCACGGTGATTGCTGATGAAGGCCTGCATCGAGCATTCAAGGTCGACGCCAGTTATTCGCTTGGACTCGCTGCATATCTGCGAAGGAACAAACGTGCAGTATCTTGAAGCCGAATAGAATAAATTATTGTAGAAATGCCTACTTACAAAGGCATGCTTCCGGTATGTCCTATGTTACTTATGCGCCTATTTATTTTAAGTGTGACGTATTTTGATACCATAGTCAGTTGTAATATCTCATATAAGAGGGACAAGTCAACAAACCGAAGTCAACCACAGGCTAAAAAAGTCCAGACCGGCAATAACAGTTTGCGTTTACCACGTTTACGGAACGCAAACAGTGAGACACGCTGTACAATCTAAGAAAGGTGCGCTGCACTCAGGTATATAGTAGGAATCAATGAAATGTAGCGGGCGACTCACATCATACAGGACGAGGGCTCGGGGTCTAACAAGTTTTTTTCTTTTTTGACTATCGTTTAAAACGTTAGCGTTTAAATGTCTGAAACGTCATTTAAGTAAACATTTCGTTTGGGAAATGTTTAATGCGAAAACATCGTGGAACGAAACATTCAAACGAAAACGTTTGGACGATTATGCGTTTGATAAAGTGCTCCATCTAGGACGTAACTTCCAGACTCCGAGATTTACTGGATGGACGACGAGGCTATGTGTGTTATGTTTAAGCGTGTTTCCCGTTCCATTTATGACCAAGTCATGAGACAGCAATTTTGTCTGTAGTGGTGCAGTGAAAATGGCTCACCTCCTCTCTCAGATTTAAAGCAGGCCACTGTGCAAGGATATCTTGAACAGAACGCGGACATTCGATGATCCATGTTCTGCGGGCTGACGCAGTTCGCTCCATCGAATCGTGAATCAAAGCACTTGAAACCTGTGCGTTCTTCCTCATCTCTCGAATCATCGACTGTTTGTGTTCCTCGATTGAAGTGTCATCCTCGCCCGCACAGCTTGGCATCTAAATAAGGAGACGATCATTATGACAAACACGCAGAGCAGAATGAAATGAGGACGAACACGAACGAACAACGTGTTTTCAACATACAAACGACGGACGGCCTCTCTTTGTGTACACCTCAGTGGGCTGGTCTGAACTGGGCCTCTTCCTGGAGGATTTCTGCCGACGCTCCTTAGCAGCCGCTACCTCAGGAACCTCTGTCATCTTTTTCCTCTCATTTTTTGTCCGGAAGTTTATGGAGCGTTGCCAAGATCCCTGTTTTAGGGCAACGTGCTATCAATGTAGTACTATGGTTGGCCTTCATCTCACACTGGCTGATATTTAGATGTAACGAGTCAACACCAAAAGAAAAGATAAAGGTCAAAGCTCTTACGAAACCGCTGCCCGTGCTGTCCTTCAGTGCTGGATATTTCAGAACTAACTGCCGCGCAGATTCGTAGTAAAGGTTCAGCTTAGCTGGGTACCTATAACGCATTAATATGTCAGCAGGGCCATCTCCTATGCTCCCTTTGGCCTTGTGCCAACATTAGCATGCTACTAACAATGTGTAGCGCAGAATATCAGAGTATAGCCAGCGCACGATTTTCGTCCGCAGAGGGTCCGGTACTTTGTTGCCCGTTAAGATCTTCACCTCCTGGTCGATGTCACATGGCGGCTCTGAAATTATGTAGGGGAGTTGTGCCACCGGTCTAGGCTGTTCCAATCTGCGAGAGTACAACAGCAGCATATATTATTTGCAAGGAAATGAAACTTTACGATGGGAGATAACCATGAATGACGCCACAGTATTACACCCCAAACGACAAATGTATTGCGCTCGGAAAGGGCAGTAGTAGGGATGTGGCCCAAGAAAAAGCAGAAGAGCATTTTAAAGCGCAGCATGTCCGCTCATACCTCACTGCATACCTCACTACAGTTACTGGTCGGTCCTCCGGTACTGATGGTCCGGCTTCGCTATGGCCAGGTGGTGCGTCGTCCTTTTCACTTGACAGAATCTGGATTAGGTCATCGTCTTGCAACGTTGTATCGTCATCCACGTCCACGTATTCCTTGAAACGTTTATTGAAGACCTGGAACTAGTCCGCAAAAATAAAAACAAAAAGATAGGGAAACATGTTAGTTGTTAAGAAGTGTATCACGGCATTGTTACAGCTTTCCTTTCGTGCGTACGTTATCTCAAAAGTCGATGCCAGTCCTATATGGCCAAATTCCTAGACGAGCCTCGACTCAGCTCTCAAACAAATCAGTGCTCCACCGCTTAAGGAGCGGTGTATATATAGTACATCTAATAGCAGTATCTTGTGCGATTTCCACAAAATTTTGTTTGTGACGTTTTTGTTTGTTTGTTTTGTTTTTGTTTGTGACGCAGGGGGAAGCAGATAAAGCCATGCAAGCGTGGCTTCGAAAGCTCCCAACATAGCCTAACCACGGCCCGCTTGCACGAAACTTCTGCTAGGATCCTAACCTTGAGGAATGCCCTTTAGCGCAGCCTTGCTAGTGCTTGTGTCACGTGCTACTGACGTACACTTTATCAGCGAAATGCACTGCCAGAGCTGCGCCAAAGGAAATGCCTCAAGATTAGGATCCTAGCCGAGGTTTCGTGCAAGAGGGCCGCATTGCAGAAGGTTGTGGAAAATTGTAACGTACCGAGGAACTCCAGTGCCACTTTCATTGCTTCACACGCACCTCCTGCCCTCATTTTTCAACCATACTACCTGAGGTAACTTTGTGATTACATCACCCCTTTTGAGCCTCGCCGTTCTGGTCATCTTCAACAACCAAGCAATCCTTGGCGCTTCGGGGCATCGTCTTTGGTGACCCACATGCCCAGTAAAATAAACAACTACGGTATGCTAAAATGAGTCACTCAACCCGGGTTATAGACCACGACCTCCTTTGGACTCGTACTAAGAACTCGATAGTTCCTTTGAGCTAGATTACAGCCGACACGCTGTATGCGAGTAAATGGAAATGCGTCAACCCACCTGCGTCTTTGACGCCAGATTCTTCAGCGAAGTGCGCTGAATAGCTGCTTCCAGGTCGCACAACTTGTGTTCACCGCCGATAGCAATAACCTTCTTCCGTTTGCCGTGCACTACTAGGCATGTTATTTCAGACATAGCGGAAGCAAAACAGAGTAGAATGCCGCAAGAGAGGCACTGCGTAACTCCTGAGACCACACAACCCACTAAGGAAGTAAAGAATACGATTAGTTTGGGTTGGAACCGATGGCGACAGTGTAGCACATTCAGCGCAGTCTTGAACAAGCGAATTTTATCAGATCCTCCCAACCATCTCTATCTCTCTCTCCCTTTTCCGTGATTAGCTAGGCGGAAATGCACACCTGTGTTGTCATCCAAGTCTTCTTGCCATGCGGAAGGTGGGAGCGCCTGCCCTGCTAAACAGATATGCCAGTGTATCAGTGCAGCCGTTGCTCGTATTTTTCGCAAGTCTTCATACAAGTTGCAAACCATATTGGCACAGTCCACGCAGGGGAACCTCATTTCAAAATCCTTTGCGATTTAGATAGCGACTCGGGCCCCTGCAATCGCCAGTTCCCGTCGTACGAACCGTACAGAAGGCACCTGTACCGATGCCACAGGGATTTCTTGGTTACTGGATACATGGGGAACAGCGATAGTGGTCGAGATGAATCGGTATGCATGAAAATTTTCTCTGAGCCTTAGAGTAGCCCTACTCGAGTTTAGCACACGTTCAGGGCACTTTGTATAAAGAGTAGTGACCGGGCGAAGGAAGTTCGACGATAAGAGAACAAATCGAGCGAGTATGAATGGGGGTAAATGCCAACTGTGACTCCCCTTGCTGAGTTCTACTATCACCTGCTATCACTACTATGCGCACCAAGCACGATGCCCCATCCAGCAACAATAGCAATAGATGATAAGGGTTGTGGGAGCCTATTCCCACTCTCGGGGGCAAAGCCTGTCCCTTCGACTCCCGTGGAAAGCGAGGCACAACTATAAACACAAGATATACTAAACAACCGCTATTTTAATAACTTACATGTTACAGTCTCTATCTTGTCCGCTCCCACGTCCACACTGGCTGAGAAAAACCCTTCGTCCTCCTCCTTTTTGCCACCAGTCCTTCACCTCTTCGTCGTCCCCCAATGTCCCAACTTCTTCCTCCACTTCGCCCCACAGGATGAGGTACGGAGCTTTGCCATATCCAGCTACACATGTTGCCACTGGCACTCTTGCGTAGCAGAAACGTCTATCACTGCACTTCAGTAATCAATCCAGCAAACCAGTGGAACGGGGATGTCATAAAAATCTCAGCGGCGATGCAGAAAATGTATGCTAGAGCAAGAAACTACTGAATTTGTCTGCCCACTTTCGTTTTTCACTTTCTGGTTACTGGAAAAATTATTTAACCTAACGGACCGAGTCTACTTCTAACTTTTGTTCCAGTCTGTGTAGCAGTATTAGAATACTATACATGTAGAAATCCACTTTTATGGTCGAAATGTCTTGCCCGTCACCTTCTGACGTACTTTTCATGCGTGAGCTTACCACGTGTTATTGTCCAGACTGTGCAGGCAGCATCAGAAGTATCAGAGTCCCAAATGTGGTCTCAAGAGAGCGCGGGCACAGGGGAAGGCGGAGAGGAATTCTCGCAACTGGAGGACGCAGACATTGACGACGACACAGCATCTTCCATTGTGGAGTTCTTGCGCGGTGTAAAGCTCCGTCTATTCAACATGTACGTCAAGATTAGGGAACTGTATTTGTTGCCATGCACAGTTGCCCATGAAATTGTGAGTGACGTCAAGGAGCTGTTTATTCTCGTCATGAAACGCTACAGTCGTCACGTGGGGGCACTTCTTACGGGACACAATATATCAAGTAACGTTTGTGACGATGTGCTCCGTTGTTTCGGACGCGAAGTGGTTGATGATCTCTGGTCAGACCTGAACTCTGAACACTCAGTCACACAGCTGTGCGCCCGCAACATGCGCTATGTGCACCCACAGGAAGTGTCTCTGGGAGATTCCGGTACAGATGTGTTTTATCATATCCCTATCTCTAACGTGTTATCTAACTTAGTGAAATCAAAACAAGTTTTGGAACATGTACTCACTTGGGACCCTAGCGTACAATTTAGCCCTCGGGACCCCCTTTGCGATATAACCGACGGCACGTTTGTGCAGTCAAAGAATATTCTTCGCAGTGCCGATTGCTACACATTGCTTCTGTTGCTGTATACCGATGAGTTTGGCGTGTGTAACCCGCTGGGCGCGGGAGCAGCCAACCACAAAATCCTTGCTGTCTATTTCTCACTTGTTAACTTACATCCACGATATCGGTCAAAGGTACAGTTAATCCATCTGGTAATGGTAGCTGAGTACCGGCTTATTACAAAGTACGGGCTAGTAGCGGTGATGCAACCTGTCGTATCAGAAATACAAGCAATATCCACTGTGGGTGTTGATGTCTCCTTCGATAGCAGGAATGTACGCATTAAGGGATATGTCATCGGGTGGGTCGGAGATAACCTGTCTATGCACAGGATCGGTGGTTTCACCATGTCTTTTAATCATGGCAGGATCTGTAGGTTCTGTTTAACTCAGTCACAGGACCTGGATACCTTTACGAGAGAGCAAGACACTGTGATTAGGACAGCTGAAACACACATGAGGCACCTGAGAGCAGTTGCCCTAGATGCAAACAATGCTAGTCTGTATGGCGTCACCGGCCATTCGCCTCTGTTAGCCCTGTCCGACTTCGACGTCACTAACCAGCTGCTGCCGGACGCTATGCACGATATCCTGGAGGGGGCCATTAATTTCGTTCTGAAAAATGTCCTCTGTGGCTTAGTAAGGTCAGGTACACTTTCGGCGGTTGACTTCGAAGCGGTTACTAAGTTCCCGTATGGCTTTCACGACAGGCACAACAAACCCGTGAAAATGACGTCCGCCTTTTTGAGGCCATCCGCGAAGATAAAAGGCAAAGCATCCCAAAAGTATTGCTTATTTCGGCTTTTGCCACAAATTTTTGGCGGGAATGTTCCAGTTGGCAACCATAACTGGGAGATATATCTTGAATTCCGCGAAATTGTGAACATTATCCTTGCTCAATGCATTCCACGCGACTGCATTGGATACCTCGAAGTTCGAATTGACGCCTTTCTACGGCACTTCCGTGAAGGGTACCCAGATGTAAAACTGATACCGAAACTCCACTATCTCGTTCACTACCCAGGTTTATTGAGATGTTTGGCCCCGCCAGGCGTTACTGGAGCATGCGATTCGAATCTAAGCACTCCTACTTTAAGACAATAGCCGTACGATCACGAAACTTCAGGAATATTTGTAGGACAATGGCCACACGACATCAAGTTTTGCAAGCGTACTTATTTTCGGACCTGAAGCTTAGTCGACCTGTCGTTGCTACAGGATCGCGCGAAGTCCTTTGGGAGGATATTTCGCAGCAGATGCGTTCGTTATTTCCATACCCTCCACACGATGGCGAGGTAGTATGCCGCGCGTCCTCTGTTACGGTGAAAGAGTGCACATACAAAGTGTGTGATGTGTTTTGGACGGGTTGGGAAGATGAAACACCAGTATTTTCACAAGTCGAGGCTCTTTTTATCTTCAGAAAAACGCCGGTCATCATTACTCATGTACTCGATACCATATCGTTTAACAGACACAGGTGCAGCTATGAAGCTCTCCGAACGGGGCGGCTCTCATTGCTTAATCCTGGATGTGAAAAGGATCCTGCCCCAATGGACGCGTATAGGAACTCCGAGTACGTTGAGCTCGTTCCGTACTATGAACTTTTCCAAAAAGTGCAATAGAAAATGTCACGCGTGGCTTCTGTGTTAGGCGCTTTCGCTGATCATCTTTTCCATTGGGCAGTTCTAGTAATTGGGGCGCTCGACGAAAACCAAAGCTATATGGAATCCAGCAAAGTTACCCAGCATAAAGGAAGTACCATCCCTGCTTTACATTCGCTACCGTGAAACGTGCCCGATTACCAAACTAGCTTATTATGTGTATCTTATGCTTTGCTTTTATGTTGCGTAACACTAATATGAGTTCATGCTTCCTGCACAAGAAAATTTGTTCAGCAAGAAGAGTACTGAAGTAAGTACCTATAGGAATTGTTGTGTCGCGTGAGAATTGGAGGAATAAAGCTGCTGGTTTCGATGTAATGCGCACTGTGTGCCTTCCTGAATTTTCTCTGATTTGACACACCTCAAAGCTCCATGAAACTGGAGTAGGATTATTGGTATCGTACTTCGCCTTGTATTTCTTTCTCTCTTTATTTTTTTATAGTTTATTTGGTTGCACGCACAAAGGAATAGTCGATATTAGAAAAAAATAGCGACATTAAGTTTAACCGTTTTCTTGCTTCACCACGTTTCGCCCAGGGGACTGGTCTATCGTTCGTGGCGAAGCCTAACGAACATAATCGATATTCGCATGTAGCCAGGTGCTCCAACACCTTCTAGATACGGATGAGGCCTGAGCGCTTCGCTGCAAGGCCATCACCAGTATGCCGCCGCGAGGCATTTGGCTGGCTATAGAAGTCATAACGATATGACAAGGCAGCACATCGACAGAGCACGATCGGGTTGATCCGTATTTACAAGGTGTTTTGTGCTCCCGGTCACATGACGTATGGCGGGCGTCCTCCTCGAGTTTTTTATTAATCTAACTCTTATTTGCCTCGGGTCAGGTGCGCTGAACAACAACGTCAGAGATTGCTTGCGAGATTACGTAGTTGACAGAGCAGGTATCATCAAATGTTAAGTAGTGTCTGTCTGTTTCGCGCAGTAGTGTTTCAAGTTGCCGAACGAGTGAGAGACAGGGGCAACCTTCTTGCTGTCTCATGGTTCGCAAGGCAGATAATGTCTACTTTCCAATGTTGGCCTAGACAAAATACCGCAAGGGGAAAGGCGTATTACTTGTTGCTTCGCTCGACAGCTAAAAACACTTTTTGGACAGGTGATAGCCCTGCATCATATGAAATCGCGTCGAAAAGAGACACTCCAGAGCACTGATTAGCGCCGCGTACGTTACTCGTTTTATGCGCGGTCAGATAGCATGAGGCTCTGAAAAGCGCACGGAAAGCAGAACACCAACATAAAAGTGATGCGTCCGGTGCTAAATGCTTTTATACAGGGTGTTTCATTTAGGATGAACCCCACCTTTAAAAAATAACGATGCATCACTTCAGAATAGGGCCACTTACATTGCTCCACAAGTAGCCTGCACTGTTTCAGTGTATTTTTCTTTTGTGATTACTTAGTTACTTGAAATAAATTCTGTAAAGCTTTAATCATAGTAATTAGAGGACACCTATAGCGAAGATGTGGACGATGACACGAGACAACGAGTGCCGTTGGTTGCAACTCTCTACCACTTACGAGTCGTTTTTGTCCCGGGTCCGAAGAAATGCGCGCGGACTTCCGAAAATACGATGCGGCTCGTGTCTGCCAGTAGTGCTCTCTAAAAGAGATAGATCATGAAGGAACGAATAACCGAGAGCCACGAAGACAAGCACAAGAGTTCTCAGACGCAGTAATGATTTAATAACACCAAGCCTCCTAAATACCTAACAACTCCAGGAGGGGAGGGAGAGGGATAAAGGATGGCCTATTTACACAGTTCCCGCGTTGCGTTATCGCCATCGTCTCTTTCAAAAGTCTTTTCCACTTATCCCTTTCCCTAGACAAAACCACGGTTTCGTTGAAAATGGGCTCACAGTTGCTGCATTGCCGAAGATGCTCAACTAGCTCGCTAGAGATATGGCTCTTTTTTAAGTTCAGCTGGTGTTCTCGAAGGCGGTCATTTAAAGAACGTCCAGTCTGCCCCACATAATAAAAACCACAACTTAAAGGAATAGAATAAACAACAGCACATGTGCATGGTACAATCGCAGAATTATGATTTACAGTGCAACCTTTTTGCACGACATTGAATGGAGTCAATCTACTCAACCTGAACCACTTTCCTGCCACTTTCAATCCAAAATCTAGTCAAATGCTAGTTGAGCATCTTCGGCAATGCAGCACCTGTGAACCCATTTTCAACGAAACCGTGGTTGTGTCTAGGGAAAGGGATAAGTGGAAAAGACTTTTGAAAGAGACGGTGGAGATAACGCAACGCGGGAACTGTGTAAATAGGCCATCCTTTATCCCTCTCCCTCCCCTCCGGGAGTTGTTAGGTATTTAGGAGGCTCTGTGTTATTAAATCATTACTGCATCTGAGAACTCTTGTGCTTGTCTTCGTGTCCCGTGTCTCTCGGTTATTCGTTCCTTCATCAGTAGTGCTCTCGTCACGGTTTTACGAATGAAGGCCGCGGGTTGGCTGCTCTGCCGGCAGATTTTTTGGGGGCCAAATTGGCGACTTCCCCCCCCCCCCCTGGATACGGCTTTGCCCCGCCCCTTGGAAAAAATCTGGTGGCGCCCTTGAATGGACCTCATATCTGCTTACGAAGGGAGTTGCCTCAGGACAGGAGCCGCCGATATTTCGAACAGCGACTGTTCCTCTGGGCCTTCTTCCTACTCCTCTACCGGTTCGCTGGATTTCTATCCATCCACGTATCTGCTTGTTCGCTTTGTGACCGTCACACAGCCCTTAGGCAGACGCGCTTGTCCCGCATCAGAGCCGAGGTTGCGTGGCACTTTTGGAAGCCCGCACGCATTTCTTCGGACCCGCAAAAAAAAAAAAAAAACGACTCGTCGATGGAACAGGATTGCAACCAACGGCATTCGTTGTCTCGTATCACCGTCTGCAGCTTCACCATTGACACTTTCACTGTAAGCATTGTAATTAAAAATTTACAAAATGAACTCCGATTGCTTAATTGGTTACTTGAGAAACAAAGACACTTAAAAACAGACCAGGCTTCTTGTGACGTTATGGAAGTGGCCCTATTGTGATGCGATGCACCGTTATTTTTTAAAGGTGGGGTTCAACTTAAATGAAACATCAATGGTGTCAAAGATGCACTATTCAATGAAAGCCTGAATTACAGCCCCTCCCAGAAAGGAACGAAAGATAGGAACAATACTCGTCTCGCATGACATTCAACCCATTTGACGCTTGACGCAGAGTTCTGTATGCTCGACTTGAAGAACAAACAACTTTTTCAAGGCCAGCAGGGTCCCGTACATTTTGTTTACTCTGTCCCCTGCAATGCGACGTGTAATTTTACCCTTTCCACAGAGTAAATGAAGTGCGAAGCGTGAAAAATGCGCCTGAAGAGTACCTCAAGCCTAATGTAATCCCGGACAGAGTGAAAGGAGAGTAAAGCCTTGTGTTACTCTGTATTTACTCTTTTTTTTCTTAGAGTGTAGAGCTTCAAGGCCACTTTTGAAAACTGTGCACTCTTTATTCATAGGTCGTCATGATTCTTCTCAGATTTCATAACAATAGCAACCTCCGACCGCCCATTCCGCTATAACCGGCACAGTCCGCAGTGTCCGTCACCAGGAAAGGAGATAAGGGGGTTGCACGATCTGCCCCCCCCCCCCTCGAAAGTACTTTGCGCCCCGGGAAAAAATTCTGAGAACGCCCATGGCGATCCCTAGGGGAGTTTACTTTTCGTAGCCATACTAAGCGAACAATCGAAACACTGGGAGAGTCGCTGCGGAGGGCAGCACAGTCCTAGAGAGCTGGCTAGAACACAATTTGCCACTCACCCTGAGCATGGCGGAAAAGACGAGAAGACGTCAGCCAGCGGCGGGAGCTCCACACGAGACCGCTTCTTCGCGGACGATGGGGCTACTAAGTCCAGCCTGGCAGCCTGAAGTATAGCTGCGTCTCCAAAGTCTGGGCCACCGAAGGCTAGCCGGCAACGGCTGATTAAACTTGGAAGTTAATCTCCGCTATTAATAGAACGAATTGTTTACGGTGAGCGCGTGGAACGGGCAGCGGTTCTAAGAACCGCACGGTAGCCCAGGCGACTGTCGAGAGCTCAAAAACTTGTGTTAACCTGTGCCGCATTAATGACAACTCCTGAAACAGTTCTCGGCCGTTTCACGCATCCCGCAAGACATGCAACCATTAGAGCGAGAGATATCAAAACGGGGCAGTCGCTCGCGGAGTGGAAGAACATCGGGGGCAAGCTTCCACTGAAGACTGGCGCGACGCGCATCCACCCATCCCGCAGTCATACGACGCCAAGAAAGTTTTGTCGGCATTGAAGGAACTGCATCTCCCTGATTTCCGTATAGAAATCTCTGACGGTCCAGAACTGGATGTCAACGTCAGGAAACCGGAGTCGTAAACGCCCTGCAATATCAACACAGCCGATGTATTGACAAGGCAGGACGTTGAATGATTGAATGTACGAAATGTTCAGGTCAGAATTCGTTCTAACTGCATGAGAAAACACTGTTTTCCAGAACGTAGGGCTTGTGCGGGCGCTTCACAACACTTTGACGCCGACGGAAGTGACGAGCTTGGCGAGTTGCGGAACGTGCTGGGACGCGAAGCGCTCCCCACTGCAGTGGACATCCGAGTAAGAAGCAGCGAGAGACGCGAGCCCAGAACGGTCTTGAGGCAGGTCACACGTACAAGATGTGGTGTAGCGTCTCCTGTGCTCTGCAGAAGCAACAAGCAGAGCTCGCAGCTATGCGCATTCTGCAGAGCCTGCCCATGATGGGGAGTGCGTTGCACCATGCCAGCCACATGTGTTTCGTCATCAAGCACACAGTGACTCAACCCCCAAACCCATTTTCCCAACCCCCTCACACACCTCTAACACCCCCAAATTTTGCTCGGCACCCCCAGACATTTTTTTGTCGAACGCCCCCCCTCCAGGGTATGATCTCCCTTTAGCTCTCCGAAATGTGCTCGTTCTTCCTGTTTTTTCTTGTGGTTGGTCCAACGATTATGCACACATGGCGCCTTCTTTCGCGTTTTGAAGTTATAGGTCTTGCTTCTTCACCTGTCTCTTAAGTTTATTATAGGACATATTTGTCAAACTTTGGAGTGCCCCAGAGTGAACTAGTCATTGCGTGAGTAGCCTTATATTCAAAATAGAACAACCTGCGCAATCTATCCCGTTAATAAAAGATTGACGTTTACGGGGGACTGTATTTTGCGGAATCAAATCGTCTTGACACGGTGTGGCAAAACAAAAAGAAAATGAGGGAGAGAAAGGACGAACAAAAAGAGACTGGTGTGTTACAACTGTGCGAGTGTCTGGAAAGTGTTGAGAATGCACCATGAGGTCGCCGTCATTGGCTGGCATATTAGACTCAGCACGTGTAAGTGATTACCGACAGCTGCGGCGTTTTTCTTTCTTTTTTCTTCTTTTCTCTTTTTTTTTTTTTTTTCATAACTTACCGCGAGGGCTAGGATGACAATTTCTATGCACCTGCCCTCAGAAAGGTGTCTATATCCGTCTTCGACTGTCTATATGCAGTACAGAGCTGATTGAACGACGACAAGGTGGTACACCCCCTACATTCCGCAAGCACCCCCCCCCCAAAAAAAAAAAAAATTAAAGTCCTGGGAAAATCCCTGGAATGTATTGTATTGTTGACTGATTAGATGAGTCACAGAATTAGCCAGCCCATCTTCCTTATCATTTTAGCCTACCGTTTGCTATATCCTTAATTTACTGATTCGCTTTATTTTCCCCTACAAAGTCAACAACTGAGTCCAGTTCTAAAAATCTGCCCCATTGCTTTTGCACTTGAGTGTAACGCTGTTTCGTGTGCTTCAGAAGAGCGCCAACACTCCTGTGCTTTACAATTAACTCCCCCCAAATTTCAAATAGATCCCCTCACTGTGCTGCGGCGTTAGCATATTCTAAATTCATTTAACTAATCTGGTAATTTAAATTTAATAATACCATCCACTACCCTGAACTCTTTACACTGCCACTGTTTTGCGAAGTTTTTTGCTCCTATAACCTTAGCCGCTCCCTCCCAAGCCAAGTTCGTACGTAGTAGGTGATTATATTTCTCATTCGTTCCCCACCCCAGTTGTCACCGCCATGCACCATCCTGCACCTGTTTACCCAAACTTGATATGTGATTTCTACTGCTACTAACATGTAAAATCTCTGTTGTCTTTTGATTACTTTCCCAACATGTGTTCCCACTGCTTCTTCGAACGTTAAGTTACTTAAACCAAAATATTTCTTAAAACAGGACCACAGGTACGCCGGTACCTTACACGCGAAGACGGCATGCCTCGCCGTTTTTATCTGACCGCAAAGCTCCCTTCTGCTGTTTTTGCGCCACATATCAAATTTGTCCCTCCCGTCACAGTCCCACCCGTGGGCGGACCGCGGACCGCGACTTCAATTTCAAGAAAAAATCTTCCCTGGAACAGCACCGCAAGCGATACTGCCCCGACGACTTTTTTATCGGCCGCACATTCCAAGACACGGCCCACCCGGGGGCGGACCGCGTTATCCAGGGGCCCTTCTCCAAAATCTGAAGGACCAGCTCACTTTCGCCTCCCTCCACCGCGTACACGAAGTTGAATGGAGAAGGGAGTTAAAGGGAGGGAGGACAATGAAGACGGAGTTGAAGGGAGATCTAAGACTGCCGCGACGACCGTTTTAAGGGCCGCGCATTCGAAGACACTGCCCTCCCGGAGGCGGACCGCGTTATGAAAGTTCCCCTCTCCGGTATATAAGGGACCGGCTCCCATTTGCCTCCCTCCACCGCTTACGCGAATTTGATGGGAGTGTGTATTGTCATCAAGCAAGAGAACTACCTATGGAGGTAGCCCCTCTTACACAAAAACTTATCTTACATACCTTCGGGTATAGATGGGTACCTTCGGGTAGACCTTCGATTCCCGACCAATTCGATTGTTATAAACGGCTTCTTAGTTCGTTGTGTGCTTTGTCATTTATTCCTAGAATGCTAGAACCGCATATGTTGTCCGTGTGCCACATTCATATTAGTGCTGGTAGGTTACACAATGTCCTGAGTACGAGCTGAGGGCCGCAAATCACGTGTAATAAACACAAACCGCTGCCATGCTTCGTGCTCGCTTTACAAGGCACGTGAAAGAGAACATGTTGTCTGTTCCGTTGCCTTTGTGGTTTTATTTAGTTTAGTTTCCTTAACTTCGAACAAATGCTGAACGCCACTCAGCGACCGTAATTTCACAGGGTACTTCTTTCTCGTCTCACGCAGATCTCCGGCTTCACATGGGTACGCGAAATTAGCTGAGGTCATCTTTGTTCCTTGGAACGCAGCTACCAGGAACCTCATGGCTTCTTCTCTACTCCGAGGCGGTAGGTTGACATTCCCAATGTTATTTTCCAAATATGAATCATCTCAAGAAGCGGGCTGCTTCACTTGGGCGCACCCCCATACCCAACTTTCCCATTTCCTCCAAGCTTCACACTTCTCACGTCAACCTTCCTAATCTCCCTCCCGCTGCGCAGTACAGCGAAGCCGAGCTTTCCATTGTCCTTAACTTAAAGCGCTTCCAGCACAGCGCCTCGAAACAATAGCTTTTGTTCCAGCGTTTCTTTGTCCATTCATTCTGAGCATTAGAGAAATTGTGACAGTTCCTACCGAGATGGCTGGAATAGATGTCCAAGGCGGTTGTTTGCGTGCACGAGAGCCTGACGCGAGCAAGAGGTCAAGCAGAAAGTGGGAAACTGGTGCTGTTCGGGGTTGCAAACTCACTCACGCGAAATGCAGAGTGATTTTTTTTTCTGTAACACATTTTTTTTTCTAAAAATCTATTAGAGCAGGGTTGATACCGTTTTTGCGGAGGTTATACGGCCACGCGGACATTCTCTCCAAGGAAATACGAAAGTAACTATTGTATGACTAATTATCAAAAATCCATTAATGAACTCTTTAATTAGGGCCGTTTGGGCAAAAGTGAGATAGTAGAATGGGAGACAACGCTCTTTGAAAAATTTCCTATTTTTTAAAAAAATCCTGAAACGAGGAAATACGTTGAAATATCCTTTCACTGAATTTCGCTATGCAAATAAACCGAAACCGAAACCGCGCGCATCGGAGCGGAGCAGGGACAACGCTGATTGATGATTGATTGATTGAAAGAAAGAAAAAAATGGGGATAGGGACAACGCTCAATCACGTCAGAGGGCCACTTGTTTTGGTGCGATGGAGATGATTGAAGTATAGGTGCTGATCTGCTGGCCACCACCACCACCAGACAAGCCGGCACCAGCTCGCGTGGCTGAATAGTTAGCACTTACAGTAGTTAGCGTGCTGGCCCTGTGACGTCGAGACTGGTAGGTACCCGGGTTCGAATCCCGGTGCAGGCTGTGCTGTTTGTGGTTTGTCCTGGGTTTTCCTCAGACGCTGTCAGACATATGTCCGCACATAGTTCCCTTAGAAGTCGGTCCAGGACGCACATTCCCCCAGAGCGTTAGTCGTGACGTTGTCCACCTCTGCGAGGCCGACGACGGCGAGCTCTTTCACAAGCACCACCACCACCAGATAAGCCGACGACGACGAAGGTCATGTGCTCCTGAGGCGCACTGTTTTGGTTTCGCCTCATTTGGATAGCAATATTCGGCGATGGATATTTCAACGCACGTGTTCGTTACAGGATTTTCAAATGCTTTCAACGAGGATTGTCTCCTACTCTGCTATCTCACTTTTGCCCGAGTGCCCCTAATTAAAGAGTTCATTAATGAATTTTATGTAATTAGTTATCTAGTAGTTGTATAGTATCTTCGAGAGGTCGTATAACTTAACTGCAAAAACGGCACGTAGGATGTTCTCATCGTTTTTTATTTTTAAAAATCTGTACGGGATAAAAACGCTGTTTTGGTAGCAAGATAGCCAAAAGTACCCATACAGAGCAGACAGTAGCCATCATGCCACGCACGTTCTGTTCTATTTTAGAAACAATACATAGCACAGAAACAAGTGCGAGTGAAAAGTGGACATAAATAATACACCAAAATCTGCACACCGTAATACAAATATATACCCATACCCAGCTTATTCCCCCAACCTAGCACCTTCAAATTTTCAGGTTTTTGGACCTCTCAAGAAGCATATTGGTGGGACCAAGGTTCAAGGCGCTGGTGAAGGCAATTATACGATGCATGAATGGCTGCGCACATGTCCGAATGACTTCCTTTTTTTACATGATATTCGCGCTTTTGTGCACGTTTTGCGCAAGAATATTTGCATCGAGGGCGATCATGAACTAAACAATAGAAGCATGTAATTTCGCGCACCTGTAATATGGAATCAGTAAAACGCATTCGCGGTTTTCCTTTGAATCACCATCGTATTTAATTTTACTCATCGCATTGTGTAGTGCAATGTTAACTTGTGCAAGCAATTGATGAATCACCAATCAAAAGTGTTATCAATTAAGTTACGCTGACGCCACCATCATATGTCATTCACATGGTCAACCCTAGGGGCTCTTAATGGGCGCTTAGGTTCGCGCCCTAACGCAAGTGAAATAAGTGACTTGTATGACCGCTGACCACAAACAACTCTCCTGCGGGGCCATTCGCTCGAAGCCGACGTATTTACAGTACTTCGTTGCGTGTTCGACTCTTCGTTTATCTTCCCTCAGACTCAAGAATATGTTACCCTCTTCAAGTATTTACAGAGTTACGCGTATCTTGTCGTGAGAGCTGGCAGCGGACAGATACCCACGAGGAAGACCAAGCAGAAGAATCTCCTCATCGTCAGCTCGCATGACGTCGGTGTCAGCGTCGTACACCTTCCCCTAGCGTGGTCCCTGCAGCGGGACGCAAAGAATTCCGCAGAAGGAGTACACAGAAGGAGCAACCGAAGCATGGCGCCAATGGAATGGCCGGGATAACGCCGAAATAAATCATGTAAAAATAAAACGTTCAAAAATAAATCTCTCAAATATCAAATTCGCAAAATAAACTCTTCAATATAAATCAGGAGAAAATCTACGCTGTCGAAATAAACTCCGAAAAATAAACTTTGAAGAATAAACCCTTCGAAATAAATCTTTTAACATCCATCGTCCCTGATTGGTGGACAGCCGACGGCTCTACGTCCGCCGCGGAAAATAGTACCCTCCTCGCGCTTTGGGCTAGCCATGGCTATATGCGGCGAATGCGACCTACAGGGGGCGCTCTAAAAGTCACGTGATCCGCCGGTAGTGTGGAAACAACGGGATGCGTGTCTGTGGTAGTGACCGCGTTTGGTCGTGTTTATGCGGCATTGCGCTGTTTAATTGCAAATCGTCATAAGCTACACTGGGAATGAACTTCCAGAACTAGCCGAAACATGAAAAATTTATAATATTACGCTTATCTTGATAATCAAGCGGCGAAACGGAAAGCAAGCGCCAGAAAAATTGGTGCACTATTAGGCATGTTCGTAGCATTTCGCCGAAACGTACGTCGGAATGAAATAAAAGGGTAAGGTACTACTTGGTGGACAGAAAACTGCAACAATATGGCGCTCTTGGTTTCCCGCCCAGATCCGAAACGTTGTTTTCAGGAACGAAATATTGGGCCGTCAAGAAATCTACCCACGAATGCTCGACAAGCCTCCATCAAAAAGCCGGCCTGAGAAAATCGTCATTGCGCTGCACTGTCAGATATGCTTTTGGGCGATTTCGTTTATTGTGCTATCGATCTTCGTAGTGCTTTGCCGTTATCGCAGGATACAGATTAGGTGCCACACCTGAAGAAAATTTGTATCACATCAGTCACATATCTCCAGCTAGTTATGTAGGAATAAAGGTGTTACACTGCTGTATGATTTCCACTGTAGAGTAGTACATGGACTTAGACATCACACTGTACAATATAACAATAATCATATTAATGAAACCAACAAACACGAATACATACAAGTTCCTGCTGGCGTCCGGAACGAAACTACTACGCACACACAAGATAGCAACATATATGATCACTGATGAGTACAGCGTTCAATGTATGCAATATGCAGCTCCATGAGGACTGTCACTGTAGTAGTGCTAAAGAGGGCGATCAAGCTTGCACCTCACACAATTGCAGACCTGTCATTATTCGTTTAAATGAAAAAGTATGAAAACTGTTAACACATTACCATTCGAAAGTTTATCTGTATTGAATAACTCTGTACTAGCTGCTAATGTCCACGATCCTCAAATGTATTGTTACACGTTGCACTCATTCTATGACGCCCCGCTTTTTATCTTTCAATTTAGTTCGAACTTTACGGTGCCCATGAGCAACCGGATTGGTCTCAGTAATTCTGCACTACACCAAATAATTGTAATCAAAGATAATACACTGACGGTAACCAAGCACGAGAAACAAATAATTGTGACACGGCGCGCAAGGCCGATAAGAAGGCTGTTTTTACACAGAAAAATATCCACATCCGTAAGCTGGTGTGGGCATCGATGGGAAAATTGGAAGGCAAAGTTCGTCCGTAACAGCACTTCATCACGCGCGCACCTTTCTAGCGCGCATAAATTTAAACAGGAACATACTCATTACGAATTCAATGTTCATTTGACTCTGTCGAGCCACGCTTCAGGACAGGCAACATTCATGCGGCTGTCCCTCTGCTGAACACCATTATCAAACTCAACTAAACGTGCGTTGGCAAGGTGGCGAACGGCGTTGCATCCACACTACGCAGTACGCTCCGCCGCCGCGGGAGGGGCGCCACCGTTCGCGCTCGTCCCCAATAACTGTGAACGAGGATTTCGGCACACCGGAAGTAGGTTGTCTGGCTGTATGTGATCCGTGACAAGTTTTGCCAACTTAGTAGGGGGGCGGGGGGCTGATATCATTCGGAATGACGGATGCCCGGGAGCGTATTATTCGGTGAAGTTCTGTTTTAGCAGTGCAAGTAACGCGCGACATCGGTGTAATATTGTCTAATATAGAGCCGACTATCAGGAGAGTTTGGCCATTCTTTGGTATGTTTTCTGATTTAGCGTTTCCCTTTTCCGTGTGCGTGCGCGCTTTCTTGGCCTTTCTTTTACCAGTGCGAATGACCGTCGCCGCGCAATCCGTCCACAGCGCTCAGCTGGCTCAAGGATCAAGAGCATACCTGGGTAAATTACTTCTAAAATGTAATTAAATTACATTATTCCAGTTAGAATTGAATTAAATTACACTACTCATTACTGGAATTGAAACGTAATACAATTTCATTACAATTACTACGAAAATGTAATGACATGACAAAGTCATTACTTCACCATTATTGGCATACATGTTCCCGAGTTTGTGGAAGGCACAAGGGACACACAAGTTGACGAAACTTGCCTTCCCCGAAATTCGAGTAAAAAAATGTATGCTTACAATGTATCAACAGTTAGCTTGTACTCTTCTATTTGTCTCTTCTACATGTCATGCTAGTGTGCCACGTATGACGTATCGTTCCACAATGTAGAGACGAAGGAGACACAATGTATCACAACAACAGGAAGACTGTCAGGAGGATGGGGCCCGCAAACAATGATTCTCCATGGCTACAAACCGTTGACCTAACAACGTTTGTTTGTGAGTGCCCTGCCTAAGGAAACTGGCTCGTAAAAGGGAAATGACGTTCCACGTGCCGATTGAGTGCGTCACCGTTCATAGTTTCGTTGAAATTCTTTTCACTTGCCAGTCCCCCAACTCTCTTTCTGCCAAGTGCCACTGCGTTGCCGTGCCGTTGTTCACTGTAAATTAAAATTACCATGACCTTTCTTTCTTTCTTTTTTCTTTTTTTAACGGCTTTCAACGAAAATACGTTTGCTGAAAAGTCCGGCAACCTCTTCATTTCCTTTCTTGCGATCATAACATTTTTGACGACCTACATTAACAGCGGGCATCTGGGATGTCTTCTGTGAAAGAGAGTAGGACAATATAAGCCAGATAAAAATGCCCGCCTGCTATACCGGAGGCACTTTTTTCCGGGAAAGTTTTCTCCGGGGTCAATCTTTCCTACGCCCTTCTGGTTGCCACCGGTAAGGCACTGCAGAAAGGCTACTTTGCGATCATTGCAGCATGCAGATACAGGCGGTTCCGTGACATTTCATCGAACGCCGTTTCGTCGAAAAGTGGACATTTAATCGAACGCCGTTTCATCGAACGCCGTTTCGTTGAATCTGTGGCGCCCGTTTCATCGAACGCCGATTCATCGAATCGCTTTTATTTCAGAGAAGGCGCCAGAACCTGGGGGGTACCACAAGACGGTTTTAGTATAGCACGCTATACCACCTCGCATATCGTGTTGCTCAAACGCTAACCATACGCATAGTACAGTTCCTACTCTGTACTAAAACGCACTATCGTCGCGTAACTCAATGGCTTCAAAATTTTCCAGGCTGATGACATGTTACGAGAAGTCAACCTGGTGGGACATTTAGGTTTTCTTACTAAGGCAGTCTCAATATGCAGACCAGAAGAGTTACGACAGCTATAGGCGTTCTGTGTTGTGCTTGCATAGCTAATGCGGGACATTTATTTAAAACGTCAGTGCTTAAAATGGCGTGCAATAGCACGCAAAAACTCGTTCGAGTTCATTTCACGACAATTTCTGTGTAAGGCTCCAAGTTTTTAATTTGTGATCCTGATAGACCGCTTCTGTGGGGGTGGCTGCTGGCTGCGCAGCGTTGCTTCCAACTTGTATTCCGTGCTGATCTCCTCGTCCTGTATGGCTGTTCGGCACGGGGAACTTCAGTTCCCGTGGACGAGCCAGACACAAACAAACGTTGTTCAGGTCAACGATTTGTTGCATTGCAGACTTATTGTTTGCGGGCCCCGCCCTCCAGACAACCTTCTTGTTGTAGTGATAGATTGTGTCACCTTGGTCTCTACATTGTGGAACGATACGTCATACGTGGCACACTAGCCTGACATGTAGAAGAGACAAATATAAGAGTACAAGCTAACTGTTGTTACATTTTCACCATACATTTCCCGGAAAGTTTGGGGGAAGGCAAGTCTCGTCAACTTTTGTGTTTTTGTCCCTTGTGCCTTCCACAAAAGCTCGGGAACATGTATGCCAATAATGGCAAAGCAATGATAAGTAAAGTCATTACTTTTGCGTAGTAATTGTAATGTAATTTCGTTACATTTCAGTTGCAGTAATGAGTAATGTAATTTAATTAAATTGTAACTGGAGTAATGAGTAATGTAATATAATTACATTTTACAAGTAATTCACCCAGGTATGCCACAGAGTGATAGTAGAAAAAGTGACAGTTCCTGAAATTGGGAGACGGAAAGTGCCATCCCCAGCGAAAGTCGGACGCGGTAAGCCATGCCTGTGTTATCTCTTTCTGCGTTGCTGGTGTGGGCTGGGTTCCCAACCTCCTTGCGTCGGACTGACAAGGACTGCGCTGAAACATTTGTCGCACGCTAGCTCCGTAGAGCATGATGTTCGGCTATTTTTTGTGATGAGATAGACCCTAAATATCCCTGTAAATTATCATTAATTTGAATAAATTAGACACGTTCTTCACATTGGTGGGGTAAAAAAGTGACCTTTACTCGGCAAATTTCCGACTTCAGTTCGCAAAAATTTACATAATTAAACTTACGTTACACGACATTCACATCAGGAGGTGGCAAAAACCTAGTAAGAACAAATGCCGTTGACCGCATGATTATAGGTGGTGTAGTTTTTTATTATAATTCAATGACACGTTTTCTCGGACACCCTGTATGGGGGGAGGAAAGCGAAAAATAAAATTACGAGCTTTTTCAGTGACACGACAGGCGATGTGGACTCCAATTTTCGAATTTGCAACTTTGGTATTCGAGGCATTTGGCATTGAAATGGCGTTCGATGAAACGACGTTCGATGAAACGGCGTTCGATGAAACGGCGTTCGATGAATTGGTGTCGATGAAATGGCGTTCGACAAATCGGCGTTTGATGAAACGGCGTTCGATGAAACGGCGTCGACGAAACGGCGTTCGATGAATCGGCGTTCGATGAAATGGGCGGATACCGATACAGGCGATTTTAGGGGAACATCTACACTCCCGTCACCACATTTACTACCATTCTTGAGCCCTTATGTGTCCTGCAGAGGGAAACCCATCAAAAAGTCAAAACACGAAAGGCCAAAAGATTAAAATGGCCAACAGACGAAGGGCCGAAAAATCAAAACACCGACCTATCTGAAGGCCGAAGAGACATTGTTCAATTTTTTCGCACAAGATTTCAACATTATGTCCGTCCAAGCGCGTGTAAACTGTAAACAGTCTTTTTGAACTAACCATATAAAGAAAATTTAACCTAGCCTTCGCCTTGAATTTTGACTTTCGGTTTGTTCGGGGATTCGAGTTTTAGGCCTTATGGCTGCCACTCCCTGCAGAGGCAATGCCTGGAAATTATACTTTTCGCGGCGACCATCTAAAGACATGTATCGTGCATGGGATGCTTCGAGTATTTCCCTTGGATGACATACTGAAACAACGCATTGCATGATTAATGCATAGTCTAGGTACTCGCAATTTTAGGTACTCGAAAAAAAAAAAAGAAACGGTCATCGTTTTATGACTAAGAAGCCGAAGACCACCTTCCAGCGGTGTGGCCGTGTACCGAAATGTCCGTGTACCGAAATGTCCTGTACCGAAAAGTCCTAAACCCTTGTGTACGGACATTTCGGTACACGGACCTTTCGGTACAGGGACGTTTCGGTACACGGCCATTTCGGTACACGGCCATACCGCTGGAAAATGGTCTTCGGCTTATTGTTTATGACAACGTGTTTTGTTCTCAATACAGATCTTTGATTAAAAATGTATGAGCTACAGACGTCCTGTTTTGACTTCTAACATCTCTGGGACGGCAGATATTCTTTGCCAGCTATTGTCACCCAAACGGCATATCTGGGACTCTTATAGATTTTTAATAAAAAATCTGTATAAAAAATTAAGACACCATGTATAAGGAAGGGCATTACAAGGTTTTGCACGTACGAAAACATCAGTTCGTTGTCCGTTGCGTTGTTCACTGTAAATTAAAATTACCATGACCTTTCTTTCTTTCTTTTTTCTTTTTTAACGGCTTTCAACGAAAATAAGTTTGCTGAAAATGTCCTGTACCGAAAAGTCCGTACAGAAAGCTCCTGTACCGAAATATCCTGTACCGAAAGGTCCGTATCCCCCAACACAGAACACACACTCGATTCTTTTGTAAAAAGTAGTGAGTAATGTCATTAAAATTACAGCCCAAATGTAATGAAATTACATCACAAATTACCTAATGTCAAAAGTAATGCGTTACATTACAAATTACCAGAAAAAGCAATTCATTACTGTAATTTCATTACAGTAATGCTATTACTACCCCGGTATGATCAAGTGTGCGTGTCCTGTATTCATACGCGCATCGTCGTCATCACTTTTAAGATGGATATTTCGAAATCCTAAGTTGTTATGTAATTAATAGCAATACAAACATGAGTAAGAAACATCATAATGGCATGTTTCGCCCAAAAGAACATCGTGTCGCCCATACGGCTATCACTACTATGATACGGAGCATTAACTTCATAAGCCTAACCATGATTTATTTTAACAGCGTTTATTTTGAGGACGTGTATTTTTAAACGGTTTATTTCAGAAAATGGATTTCGAAGGGTGGAATATTAAGCGTGGATTTTTTAATGTTTTATTTTAAAAGATTTATTTCGGCGTACAGCCGAATGGCCTTGTGCCGTCACAATGTCGTCATACTGACGTCGCGCGTACCCCCCTCTGCGCGGGAATTTCAAACTGTGTAGATACCAACGATTCATAATGCCGATAATGAATTATGTCGTTCAAGTCGACGAATCAAACGATCGGTACATTAGGGGGTGCTCTACGCCTGCAACAGAAATCAACAGATTGATGCTTGGAGAGCGACCTCTACCCTTTAAACGAGGAGGGGTGTAACAAGAGACCGTAGGAAGAGAGTAGTTGACGGCGGGGTGGGGGTGGGGGAGTCATTGGGTGATTCCATCTCAACTCAGGCAGGGTGGTCCGGACACCAACACCGATTTCCCTTGAAAAAATAAAATATATGTTGTACCGCAACACACACGAGCAATACATATTTTGGCTGTACGTGTTGTGGTCCGTCAGAAAAAAATTCCCAAAGAAATTAACTCTGCGACGGAGGTTTCTGACGGAACGACTTTGACATTTTATTCCTCGCCATCGGACGATCCCAAACTATAGATTTTTGTTGCACAATATGTCAGATACAACGACTTTCAGCGTGCGCAAACAGCACCGGTCAATTCTATTTTGATCTGTAATTAAAAATCGCCAAAGTTGCAACAAAATTCACATTTTGCTCATATTTGTCTTTACGCTGTACTCCTGCTATACACGCCATCGAGATATATGAGGTACCGCCGTGTAGGTCGAAGCGTGCTATTTAACTTGATGTCTAATTTCCATGTCTTTACCTTGCCCCCTTCGGCAAGGCGGTGTAGAATACAGCTATGTTTTAAAAAATGGGGTTTTTCGGACTCTCGTTTCTCAAAAACCCCACCTCCGATTTCTTTCATAGTTTTGTAGTTATATAGCCCAGCCTATGACCTACATGTGTTCCCAAAACGGAAGTTTCCCTCTCAGCACAACTCGGGATAGCCCGCAACAAACGTGCAGTGCGGAGCACACGATTTACACCGCGACCGCGACTGCTGACGTCTCCGGCCTTGAATGACAGAGCTCAGGATGCAGACCTACCGCAAATCCTATCCTAGCAATATATTTGAGCCCACAGTCGGATCTCAATGCCGTTCACGTGAAGTTCGGCGACGTTCTGAGTCGGTGGCTTGTGTTTTCGACATGAACTCCAAGTACAGTATGGATCGCGAGTACTGTGCTGACTGTGCAATGCTATGGTAGCGAGCTTAAGCCAAAAAATCGAAAGAAAATCGAAAGAACGACGCTTTTGTTATTAGAAACAAGTTCCCTAGAAACATACCGGGCCTCAAAGAAGGAAGAATGGAAGACAGCGCGAACGGCTGTCGGAATCCAGTCTTGCCAGATGTGGACGAAAAACGTGGAAGGAGATGGACGCGTCGGAGGAGGAGGAGTGTCGTTGGGAGGAACCCGAGAGGTCTGCCTGCCTGATTAGGCGGCATGTTTCTCGGGAAGGGAAAGGTGGTGGAGAGGAGGAGAGGAAAGGGTGAAGTGGAAGACCGAGCGGAATCCGCTCGGGGGGAGGATAGCTGCGTCCATGGGCCGACTTCAGGGGAACTGTGCCGGCATACGCCTATTACACATCTGAGGGAAACCCAGGAAAAACCCCAGACGGCACAGCCGGCCCGCGGATTCGAACCGCGGACCTCCCAGTCTCCAAGCGCACGCGTTACCGCTGCGCCACCGGAGCTGGTAGATGGACGCGTCACTGTCAAGATGTCGAGAATTTCCAAGGAACAACCAAAGTACCTTCCGAAAAGGAACATTAACGGCGTCGTCTAGCCAGTTTATACCTCACAAGTTTGGTGATCTGTATTATCATTTTTCTGAAAAATATTTTATATAAATTAACCATTTCTTGACGACTAGGTGCTTAAAAAGTGTACAGTTCTGTTTTATTGCACGCGGTTATTACATTTTGATGGTATCACGGTTCAGGGCATCATTCTGCCCGGCATTCTCAACTTGTCTCCAAGTAGGGTTGCCACCGGGCCGGTTATTTGGTCACCCTGCCGGTTGCCGGTTGGAAGATGATACAGGCAGCCTTATGCCGGTATTTGTGGCTCAACGCCTTTCATCATTGTTGTCTTGAGCGAGTACGCTGGTTCCTTCTTTCTCTCTCTGCCTGTATACTCTCCACCCCTCACCCACTTTCCCATTCCCGCGAACATTTCCCCCTTTCCCTCTATTCCACTTCCTCTCCCTCAGCCGGTATTTTTCACTACCAAAGGTGGCAACCCTAATAGCAACACCGAGTTCTAGGCCACCGTGTTCTAGGCTCTGGAGGTGGGGGAGATTTCGCTCTCATAGCCAATCACGGACCCCACTGACACAAGCTGCAGCTCGCGAGGGAACCTGTTGTGGGAACATCGCGGTGACCTCGCGGTGCAATACAGCACTGAAAACATGGTGCGCACGTGAAATAGAATACTGAGTGGTTTTGCTACGATTTGGACTGGCTATCTTGGATTTGACATGTGGGAATATGTTTAGAATTGACCTCGCTTCTCGATATTACAACAAAATTAATGCATAAGAGTCCCGAATTCTAAATGGCTGATGAGGCGCGACGTCAAAATGACGCGTCGCTATTGTCGCCAGGACATCGCGGGGCGGGGCATGAGGGCGAAAGAGTGCAGTGAATATTCAGTCGGTTTCGAGCCATTATTTACTTTTTTGCAACAATTTTTTTTAAAACGTTCACTTACGGCAACGTATCACAATGCATTTAAAAAAAGTGCGACTCGTATACCTGTTTATTGCCCCTTTAAGATGGCTACCATAGCACCGCACAGTCGGCACAGTACACGCAATCCATACCGTACTTGGAGTCCATGTTGGAAACACAAGCCACCGACTCAGAACGTCGCTGAACTTCACGTGAACAACATTGAGATCCGACTGTAGGAAAAACGAGTCAGAAAGACTCAAAATATATTGCTAGGATGGGATTTGCGGTAGGGTTGCATCCTGAGCTCTGTCATTCAAGGCTGGAGACATCGGCAGTAGCAGGCTCCTGGTTCTCCCGACCACGATGTACCGACCCGTGCTCCGCTGTCCAGGTTTATTGCGGGCTATCCCGAGTTATGCTGAGAGGGAACCTTCCGTTTTGCGAACACATGTAGGTTATAGCCTGGGCTATATAACTACAAAATAAGAAGGAAATCGGAGGTGGGGTTTTTGAGAAACGAGAGTCCAAGGAACCCCATTTTTGAGAACATAACTGTATTCTACACCGCCTTGCCGAATGGGTTCAAGGTACATACATGTAAGTTTAACATCAATTTAAAGAGCACGCTTCGACCTACACGGCGGTACCTCATATATATCTATAGCGTGCATAGCAGGAGTACGGCGCAGAGACAAATATGAGCAAAATGTGAATTTTGTTGCAACTTCGGCGATTGTTAATTGAAGATCAAAATAGAATTGACCTGAGCTCTTTGCGCACGCTGAGTGTCGTTGTACCTGCAATATTGTGCAGTAGTATAGTTTGGGACCGTCCGATGGCGAGGAATAAAATGTCAAAGTCGCTCGTCAGGTCAATTTCTTTGGGATTTTTTTTTCTGGCGGACCACAACACGTAGAGCCAAAATATTTATTGCTCATGTGTGTATGCGTGTTGTGGTACAACATACTTTTTCAAAGGAAATCGGTGGTGGCGTCCGGACCACCCTGCCTGAGTTGAGATGGAATCACACCATCATGGCGTCCTGGCCCGACTTTAGAAACTGTGTATACTATACGTCTGTCTACCGCGTAACCCAAGCCAAACGCCATACCAAGTAAACTGGGAGGCGAAAAAAAGAAGCAGACAAGTACTGCTTTCGACCCACTTGCATGAAATCTTCAATCAGTGGTTCACTCTGTACCAATATTGTGTTCGAAGTTTGGCCGTATGCCACACGATTTTATTAGCCGAGAGAAATAATCTTGGAGCACCCGAAGATTTCAGATAAGATAGGCCACGAGTACATAGTCGATTCGAGACAAGCACACTCTCAGAACAAAGGGTGGAGCAGTTATACCTTTCAGGAGGTAATATTTGTCGCATATGTTGTGCCTAAATGGTTGCAAAGTTCTACCTGTTACCTCACTCTCTCCCACGAATGATAGGGTTACCACTTCTGATTCTGTGAGCGAGGAGGGCGTACGCCTTTTTGTAGCAATTTGGATATATAATAATTGCTTCTACCACCCTTTTAAACCCTTTATCAGTCGCTATGTTGACCTAGGTGGTAACTATAGAAGTTACCACCTTTTCACACCCTTTTTTCTGAGAGTGCATGTCACAAAGCAGTACATAGGGTTGCCGCGTGGCCGGTACTTCATCGGCTCGGCCGGTTATTTGCGCGTTCTGCCGGTTGCCGTAAGCCTCACGCCGGTATTTGCAGCTGAAGGTCTCCCATATAGAGCCTTTTCCCAGACTCCTCCTTCAACATTCTACAGAAGTACGAAGAAATCTGGAGCGGAGGTCCAATTCCACAGTCACCCGGTAAAGATCTCTCAATCCGCCTTTTCAAAAAATGTGTACAGCGCATGCGCAAGACCGCTGCGCACCGCGCGGCAGAATGCCGAAACGATCTGGTAGGCACGGGGCAGCTCGCGGCTCTGTTTTGCCCGTGTAGCGAAGCACGAAGGCAAGTGAAGCAGCATTCGATATAGTGCCAATAGGGCGCTGCGACGGACAGCACTGGTACAAAGATCAGGGTCACGCACATTTCCCCAGGGCGTCAGTCGTGACGTTGCCCACATACGTGAGGCCGACAACCGCAAGCTCTTTCACCACCACCACCATCAGGGTCACGTCGCTTTTTTTTTTTTGTTGTTTTTTTTTATTGTTAAATCTGGGAACGTGCTCCACACCAGAAAACCCGGAGCCTGCAGACTGGATTATCCATATGATCCTAGTTCTTTTTGCGCGGCGCGCCTTAGCCTTAGCCTTTGGGCGCGGACTGTGCGTTCTAGACCCACGACACTTATTCTCAACTTTCGTCGCAACTCTTTGTTGCACATTTCTGTTTCGCAGTTTGGTACACAAATTTTACGCGTGTAACAGCTTTTTCAACAGAACTTTTTCAACTGCTACGGTATCTTACTCAGCAGCACAAAGGCAGTACGGACTTTAACTTTTATTTTCTGGCGATACATACACATATTATGATATATCAGACGACAACACGTGAAAATAGACATTTTCTCGCCTACTGACACGAAACATACGCACCTTTGATTACCTTGTGCTCTGTCCCCCCCCCCCCCCTTTTTTTTTTCTTTCGGGATTGGAAACCTCCCGGCACACAACAACAATAGAGAGCTTTAGTGCATCGTACGCTATCGCCTATACGTACGCAGGAGATAGCGTTATGGTTCTGTGCAATACGCGAAGCTCTCTTTATGTTTTGCGCGTGCGCAGAACCAGCAACGCTACCTCTTACGTACGCAAAGGCGACAGCGTACGATACACTAAAACTCACTAATCATGCAAAACTGCAGCAGGTCGAACAACGTTTCTTCTCCCCCAACGCTAATAAACTGTAAAGCTAATTGTATATCCTAGCAGCGCAGCACCATAAAAATCGTAGTGCACGGTCAACGTCATTTCTTCATATCTTAATGGCAACGTACGGTTCATGCATTTCCTCAGCAGTGACAGGCATAAAAAGTGCCGTGCTTTAAAAAGTTGCACAAAACTTATCTCGCAGTTTACTGACATCAGTGTTGCAACTGTGTTCCTCCCTTCGTCAGTGGAAATCGCATTTTCGCGTGACGGTGCGCGTAGCAGATCCTGTGCACGTAAGAAGTCCTGTATTTGCTCGCTGCTGCGCCACCGCAAACTACTTACGATCTTCCTCCAGCTTGTATTGAAACAGTGAGTGTCCTAAGTAGTCTATTGTTGTATGGTTGACTCTATGAGATGAGCCACAGAGTAGTCTGTAGTAGTCATGTTGGTTCCTGGGGCTCAGCAGTCTTGATATCAGAACGAAAATAGCCTTCCATGTCCATCGTGGATACGAAGAGAGCATGCTCACGCGCTGCACTCTTGCCTCCCAAGCAAGCAATGGCCAAAGGCCATCGATTGGCAAGGGTATGGCAGCGATTTGGCCAGCACAAAATTTGGCCAAAAAGGAAAAATTTGAGATTTTTCAAACATTGGCCAAACAAAGACTGGAACAAGTTTGGTTGCCATACTTGTTACAAGCGCTCTGGCCAAGCTTCTACCAATCATAAGCTTTGAAATGTTAATTATAGGAAGAGCTCATCTGAGCGCGTTTCAAAACTTTTGGATATTGGTGGTGGCGGTGAAAGGGATCGCCGTTGTCGGCGGAATATCTTTCCTGTCTTTGATATAGCCCAATTGTTCTGCTTTCCATCCCATAACCAAATCAGAAACGACATTATATAAGAAACGACATGATATAATGTGCAGCTTGATCTGTTGCCATAGTTTGAAGAGCGCTACTTTGTGTCCTAACGCCGCTAACTGCAGGTGTATGCACGGCGTACGATGGTGCGGTCGTCAGGTGATGGCGGTAATGCGGCCCTTCTGCTCTCACCAACCGCGAGCGTCCTATCGATATCGCAACGCTCGGCTAGTGTCGGCCACGTATCCATCGACCACGTATCCATAGCCACGGACGCGCGCGCACATGTGAGCATGTGATATGTCTTTCGAAAGCAGCGTCCGTCCAAGTGCAGAAGAAGAAGACGCTGAAGGCGCGTCCATCATCCACGTGCGGTTTGTTTTGTCCTTTTTGGTCGAACGAAGAATTACGAAGTGGCTTGGAAAAGGCGCTTCTGGCTGTGTTTAAGGTAAGTGTTAGTAGTTTCTTAATGCTAGTTTTTGGGACCCTGCACGACTTAGCGTTCATTCTCAACGACACTTTCGATTTGTATTTTGTGGCTCTCATACTGGCGATATTGTTGGATATTAGCGTATTGCCTGGGTCCGAGGAACTGCACGTTAGCCCTATTGAAAGCTGGTGACGATCGACCACTTTGGTTTACTTAGGACAACAATGTTTTTGTTGTTCCTTGGTCGCGTGCCGACATGTATCCTGTACTGCATGTATCCTGTGAGGACTGTACCAGCACAATTTTTTTTATTTTCAGGTTCCTGTTTGTGTTACCTGCTGGAACATTCGAGCATGAACCATGAGGTCAGTTATGCGTTGTATTGGACGCCAGCACAGTGATGGCACATCATTTTCGTGAGCAGACCCATGTGCTAACCGACGGAGCAGGTAAGCGTAGTTTTCAAGAATGAGGCCGTTCTACAGACTTCATCCTACTTTCAGGCACACGACTGGATATGAGATCTCCATCTCCTGACAGAGTTACATCCGTGTATGCTCCACGGAGCACAGCTCGAGGATATGGTGGGGACGTTTGATGCTATTTTTTTTACATTGACGAACCATCCTTTAACACATCTTATAGGATTGCAACTCTCCTCGCATACTCATGGTGTGCATTACAGTGATCCACCTGCCAGACTATCGCAGCCATCATCATGGGAACCTTCAGAGCCTCGTTATGGTATGTGCGGCCCTTGCTACCTTATTACCTTGTTATTGAGAACAATAACCCGAGCACCAATGGTACTTGTGTTCATAAAGCATAAAAATGTACCCTCTCGACTAATATTTAACAAATTAATCAGACTGTATTAGTTAATTAGCCACTTAGCCATTCTGTTGGGCAAAAGACCTTGCTCTTGTTGGCCACAAAGTCAGGATACCTTACACCCAGATCAATGCTGTGCTAATGTAACTAGTTTGTCTTTTGTTTTGCAATTTGGTTCAACTAAAACGACACGGATATTGCATTTGTGTTCTGCTCTTGCTCTATATCGACACCGCAACATGCACTAGAAGACCAGGAAAGTCATCATCTGTTGAAGACACTACTGGAGAAAATCTCCACTCTTGAGTCTAGATTTAAAGGTGGGCGACATTATACTTGCTGTGTTGTAGTCTGCATTGCAAGCCAGTGTTTTATTATTCCTGTTGTTTGTGTTTGCACAGCATTCGAAAGCAGGATTTTTCTGCATAACAAAGAAACTTTGCTGGAAATACGTGAAATGAACAAGCGATGCGTCCATGGGAAAGTACCCTTAAATCTCCCTGAGGACTGCCTCATAATACCTGCCACTGCCTTCGAAATGTTGGAGGATTTAGACACCTACCTCCAGAAGGAGAGGAACCTAACTTCTATGGTAATTTATTAAATTCCTTCTTTTGGAGATAATATCACAGTTTATGTTCTGTTGATTTCGTTGGTTCAACAGATTTCACATAATTACTTGCATGTGTTAAAATAGCCATCTCTAAATTGTAACATGCAAATGACCCAAAACCTAAACTACGCTCGCGGACGAAGGCTTATCTGGCCAGCTGGGCGGCACCTTCGCCAATTTCCATCGTTGTGAATCACGTCGCTTTCCGATGTGAAATGAGCACTGTACTCCCAGTGTTCCCGGTCGTTGCGGGTTTGGCTTATTTGCATATCACCATTTGGAGATAGATATTTCACCGAACGTATGTGTTTCAGGATTTGTTAAATGTAAAATGGCTTGCAGCTGGCATAGCATCTCAACCTGCTGTCTCGCTTTTGCCCGAAATTTCGTAATTAAAAAGCTAGTTGAGGAATTGAGGTAACTAGTCGTCTCATAGTTGCACACTTTCATCCAGAGAATGTCTGTCTAGTCCTAAAATTGAACTGCACAAACGTCATCTACGCATTGGGAAGTTTGTATCTAGTACGTCATTGCGTATTTATTTGTAAAAATACTGTAAAGTCTTAGAATAAACACCATGTATAATACTGAATTCCACTGGCCATTCTAGTGCAGTTCACCACAGTGCACGACAGTTTGACATAACCTATGGAGCATACTTAATATGTGTTGTACTGAAACAGCCACTGTGACATGTGCGCTCAAGTGTACATGTGATCAAGTGTACTTGCACTACAGAGGCCAGTTCAATTTGCTGTAGTGCCTGCTATATTCCTGAAATCACTTAGTCTGCACTTGGAAATAAGCATATATATTTCGATTCCTGATTTGTTCTATTTTGTTGCTTTGTATCGTTTGCTTTCAAGTGGAGCTACTCACCAGTGGCTTTCTTCATGTGTTGCATGTGACTTTCCATTGTGTGTTTTAGGTAAACTTCTTTGCTACGAAAGGTGGCAGCGAGGAGAGGGGTGCCGTGAGGACTGTACAGCGTGACATTGTATCAAACCAGTTGGCACTAAGGTGCAGCTGGAAGGGCTCGCAAGGGGAAAAGCATTCGTTCTCGAAACTGACCAATGTCATCAAGATGATATTAGGTTTGTGTACCTTTTTCTTTGTTCTGCTCTAGGGTACTCATAAGTTAAACATGTTATTCAAAATGATTGGTCAATACCTCATAGTTGTGGGCAATACCCTATGAGTGTTAAACTCGTGAGGTACGAGGCTGATAAGGCCGTGAAACTCCCACTACTGCACACTTGCTAGACACACTTTCAACAATCCCAGATGTTGATTTACAAAGCGGAAAACTTTATTTGTTTTTGAATGGGTAACATCTTGAATAGTTTCTTTTGTAAAAAGTATTTTAACTGTGACTACTGAGCTCTTCAAACGTCAGAAATAACCAACATGTCATAGAATATTAAATCTATTGAAGAAGTTACTCTTTTCCATAAGCTATAAAGACGGGACACTGTTATGACAGTGTTTTTCTTTCCCCTTTTCATTTCAAAGGCTTCCACCAGTTCACGTTCACACTTGCCTACGAACTCTCCTGACATATTTTCCTTATGTACATTCCGCAAAAAAGGTTGGCCTGCTGAATGACAGCAAATGTGCAAACTCTTGCTTTGAAAAGGAGACAACAAAGGATAAGGTTCACACAGGCGTTCTTAAATCAGCTGCCCCACTCTGTCCCAGTTTACATCTTTGAGTTCTGCACTGGGAACTGCAGAAAAAAAAGACTTCAAGTGATTCCTTCATTACTTTGTTTCTGCATTGTGTTGTGCTCGTACGAAAGTTTCCTGAATATATCTGTGGGACGTAGTACATCTTACTTATAGCTGACAACTATGATACGCAGCCTCTTGCCTAATGAGCACTTTCTCGTGCCTTCTCAGAACTGATATTTTCATCTCTTTCTTTCAGGGTCCGTGCGTATAAACTTCAAGGATGCTACAGATGCCACCATAAAAAATGTAGTAAAGAAATGGCTGTATTGTGCAGCCGATCGGAATGGGGGTCGCTCGCAGCGAAGGAAACAAGCATCCAACCAATGATTATGTAACCAATATTTCTACGTGCCAAAATAAACACAAATAAAGTTGAGCTACAGGTTACTTTATAGCACGTTACTGCCTGTGTACTAATGAGATTTCATTAAATAATTGATGTGTTTGGGCAGTGATTGGCCAGCCAAATGATGCCGGGGTCTTTGGCCAAGGAACGAAACCCATACCGGAAATGTGCTGTTTGGCCAAGCATGGGCCATCGATGGCCAGTTTGGCTTGCCAAATTTGGCCCATCATTGGGCCAAATTTGGTACGTTGCTTGGGCTACCACTTTATTTTGCGGGTTAGTCCCCTTTCCCTCGCCTTTCCTCCTCTCCCTTTAACCTCTCCCGTGGCCGGTATCTTTCACGGTGAAAAGCGGCAACCCTAATTGGAATGAAATAATCCAGCAGATACCGGAAAGGAAACCGGAAATGAGCAAAGCTGCACCGCTGTGAACGTTCACAATTTGCGTGCTGCTACACTTCTTACGACAGTCCGGTCTTCCTTCTAAGCAGTGTTGTAAGCGATTTTAAATGTGTGCGAGAGACTGCTTTAAAATAGTCGGCGCTGCAAAACTGTTTATTTTTTTGTTTGTGTATTGCTTTATTTTTATTTTTTTCCCACTGGTTCGCATTTTTGGCGCGGTCCTATTTTTGTTCCCTCTAACGCCTTTTCAATGTCATCCCAGGGGGAATTGGTAGAAAGTGGCGATGCCATCTAGATTTGTTCTCCAGCCGGCCGATAAACAGAAAATCGAAAAAGATGCCTTCGCGAGAAAGACATGTGTGTTCGAAGGTATGCTGCCGTTCGCCTGGAAGAAATTCCCCCTCCTTTCTTTTCTTTTTCTTTTTTCTGCCATCGTCGAACTGGGCAGCTGTCTTTTTTCACGCTGGCTTATGTCCTCTCCCATATAGCTGCCCATCTCATTCTTTTCCAACGTCCACGGTGGAGGTTTTGAAAAATGCGCATTGCTGATGGCAGACGCCTTTTCCCCCCACGTCTTTTCTTTCTCTCTCTTTGTCCCGCTTTGATGTCTTTGATTTGCCTTTGATGTCGTTTTCGTTTTATCTCGTGTCTGCATTCACTATTATTTTGAGAGAGCGCCGCGTATGTGTTTTCTTTCTTTTTCTTCTCTCGTATTATTCCTTTTTGTTGGACGGTCTCTACGACTTCACTACACCATGTGATGTTCATTTTGCGATTTATTGCTGCCTATTAATCTGCGAACGACAATAAACGCAAAAATGCGCAATGAAAGAAACTAGAGAACGCAGTGAAGTTATGAATGCTTTTAAAAGCAACAAATACATTACGATGATGGCAATGGGGGTGCTTCGCCACTGGTGCTGCTGTAGCTAGCCTACACTATTCCACGTGAGACATTAGATGGGGCACCAGCTCCCATGGCATAGTGGTTAGGATGATCGCTTTCCACGTCGAGACTGGGAGGCGACACGGGTTCGAATTCTGTCACCGGCTGTGGTGTCTGAGGTTTTTCCCGGGTTTTCCGAAGACTTTCCAGACGAATGTCGGCACACTTCCCCCTGAAGTCGGCCCAGGACTCATACTAACCCCCCTGTCCCCACTCCTTCCTATTGGCCTCTCTCCATCTGTCCACGTCTGTGCGCCGCTCATATCCACAGTTGCTTCGCGGTGCTAACACGGAATTTAATTTATACATTAGATGGGCAATACATGCAAAGTAATTCCAAAATAAACCCAAGCGAATTACAAATCACTTGCAAAAGTAATTAAGTTACAGTTACAATTACATAGTATCGAATGCAATCCTGGCAGTAAGCAGTGGATTACCCGTAGCTAATTTCTTCGCATGTCTGAAATTAGGTTCCGCGCATACCAGCACACAATGCGGCAGATGCGGTGGCCCCAGAGTACATTTTAGCCGTAATTATCCAGACCGTGGTTCGGCCTTGAAGATTAGCGCGAGAGGAATGACTTGCGACTCAGAATGATTCAGTTGTTTGTACGGAGCCATCGCAAATGAGAGGGGCTCATTTCGCGGCCAACGAAGACCGTTGTTTCATTTAGGATGTATCTAGTAGATGGGTGGATATTTCCCCCGTTTCTTGAAATGAACTGAAGTCACGTCTTGAGATAACCTTGTAGATTAGCTGAGTGTCCTGTGTATAGAAGTGCCGGGCCTCAAAACAATTAGCTGCACCTTTGGGTATTCTGACAAACGCGTTTAACAGCTTTATGTTCCGATACTGAGAGCTGTTGTTCAAAATGCATCGACTAATCACTCCGAACTGTCCCATTTGAAATGTGGATGCAGATACGACGCATCTTCTAATTGGACTATGACTAGGGCCCTGTGTTTTAGGGTACAACCCGTTTTACCGCCGATTTGCATCATCATCATCACTTAGGGCAAAACCCGAAAATACCCGAAAATGAACCTGCAAAGTGCCAATTCAGCACGAAGGAACGCTACTGGAGAACGCTAAGCACTGCACATTCAGCTTGGTTGTTCCACATCTCACGTTCGATCATCTAAAATGCGAGATGCGTCTTTCTTTTGTTTTGTTTTTTTTCCTCCCGCATATCTACTTTTCCACCCGATATCATCCGATTTTACCCCGTTTTTGTAACGGCTCCTGAAATAAAACCTGATTTTTATCCCCGATTTTCAACAACAACAAATAAATTAGTGGTAATGAATGGGGAAATTCGCCACATAAGGTGCGGCCCACTACCCTAAAGCACAATGGGCATGATGAGATGTGTCCTGATGATGAGGTGATTTAAAAAAAAAACATAAAACCCGAAAACACAGGGCCCTAACCATCAACGACACAGCGCTCCCCGTGCTATTCTCAGACGGCGCATAGCTGATTACTGGATGGTGCAGCCTTTTCTTTGGTGACATTACTCGGCCCTGTACACTGTACAGCACCCCCGCAGAGAAGTGTTACAAAAACAGTGCTCTACGTCTTGCGAGACACGGAACTTATGAACAGCCTCTGAATAAGTCAGCTATGCGGCCTACACATGAGTGAATCAGTGACAAATAGCCAAGTGAGATTTTCTCCCTTTTTTTCTTTACCGTTTCTCCATTTTCCAATGGAATAGCAAATCGACCTTGCGTATGTATATGGCGGTTTATAGTATGTTTATATATGTATGTTTATGTGTATATACCGGGTGTTTCAGTTAAATCCCCGGGCTAAATAATTCGCGAACCGGTGCACCAATCGAATAACTTTCTTTTTTACAAGTATCTGTCCAGTACCGCCTACAAGATGCGCACCGCGTGAATGAGCGGGAGGCGCTCATTATTTAAATAAAAATTCAAATGAGTTTCGCGAAAAAAGATAACTTCTAAAGCAGGGCGCCGTCGGCATTAAAATGGGTACTACTCCTTTTGGGACCTTCAGTGGACACCTTTTAGAGAAAAATCTGCCACCGAAGCGGGTCATTTATTGCAGTAATTAATTGGTTTCGGTTTACGTATTTTTGTCGCGGCTGGTCGCGGCGAAGCGCAAAAGGACGTAATTCATTGGTGTAATTCATTGGTGTAAGGATGTAATTCATTGGTGGACATGGGAGTGAAAGAGCGTCCTTTTGCGCTTCACCGCGACCAGCCGCGACAAAAATATGTAAACCGAAACCAATTAATTACTGCAACAAATGACCCGCTTCGGTTGCAGATTTTTCTCTAAAAGGTATCTACTGAAGGTCCCAGAAGGGGTAGTACCCATTTTAATGCCGACGGCGCCCTGCTTTAGAAGTTATCTTTTTTCGCGAAACTCATTTGAATTTTTATTTAAATAATGAGCGCCTCCCGCTCATTCACGCGGTGCGCATCTTGTAGGCGGTATTGGACAGATACTTGTAAAAAAGAAAGTTATTCGATTGGTGCACCGGTTCGCGAATTATTTAGCCCGGGGATTTAACGGAAACACCCTGTATATGTGTGTGTATACCGGGTGTCTCAGTTAAATCCCCGTTATTCGCGCGGAAGGAATAAGTGCGCATCATGGGCCTGCTTCATAGGTTAATAAGGAACTCCGCCCACAATAAGGTCCACACTCTTAGAAATGAACTTCACCGCATAGCACGCTTCTATAGCCATCCATCATCTCGAATTATATCGTTATCTGCCCTGATTTGTTGAAAACTGGAGGGCGTACGCCTTTTTTGTGACAATTATGAAGTGTCACAAAAAAGGTGTAGGCCTCCCGTTGTACTGTTGACCACTTCCAAAGATATGAGGACAACCCCTGGTACACGCTGAGTCGATGCCATAGGACCGCTTTGTACGTACTTCTTTCGCGTCACTGCCAGGTGCACTCTAATGCAGTTCCACTGTACTCAGGTGGGTCAAGCTGCCGTAAAATCAGCGTCAAACAGCGGAGGCTGATGATGATGATCTTGGGACCGTTCCCTTTGTATCGGGCGGACTCAGCAGTTCGTAACTGCGAATCCTGGTCAGGACCATCTTGTGGAACGCAGTTGCCAGACCCGGAAACCCGAAGTTCGCCAGTTATGGCGGCAAAAAACGCCGCTGTTGTCTCTTTGTCATATTTGCTTAAACAAACGAATTTCTTGACAAATGATGCTGTAAACATGTAAAAGTTAGTAATAACTAACCCATGTTGCCTTGGACATTCTTAGCTATTGTTGTAACGCTCGTATTGTAACGCATGCACAAGCTAGAATGATAGTTTCGGTTTCGTGGTTGCGGGTTTTCGCGTGCTACATATCTATCATATGCAGGCACATCTGGAACTACATGTTGAGCCAAAGTCTGTCTGAAATTTGATATGTTTGTAAGGGAGGGGGAGGATGGAACGTTCAACATACCGCATTACAATACTGCTAAGGTTGATAAATGCAGACGTCCAAAGATCACGAAATGTGACCACACCTCGATGGCATAATCCTGATGTGAAGCCTCCATGGACCAGAGGAGAAGGCATAGCAAAAAAAGTAAAACAAGACATCTACCAAAATGTTACATATCAATGACTTGATGCTTCCTCTTTTCCTCTATCGTGATTACTCAAGCAGCTCAGTTCTAAGATACAGCAGTGACGAACTCTCACCCTCTTCCTGCACCAAAACGAGTAGCCTACACTAAGCGTATATTGGTATGATAGTTGACCATAGTGGGAACAGCATACTTCTGCTTATGGAAAGCAGTCTCAATATAGCTTATCCCTCCTTATTGGAGAAAATCTTCTTCACTGTGATGAGCATACATACAGGCAAAGCGCATATCTTGCTTTGCAACCACTTGTCATCTGTGCATTTTAGATTTTCGTATAGAGACAACGCATTGGAAGTGCACAAGTGAGATATTTTACCGAAGGCACAGTGCGCGTGATGTCAAAGTTCCTCGGAACGACGTGTCAGTCAGACACAGGTAACGATCATGGTACATGACAGAGCTCATGCCAGATATGTTGTACATGTCCATACATAAACAAATTTTACTTCAAGGCAATAGGTAGTTACGTCCACCACAGTAATGCCACTATGTGTGCACACATTTTGTGTATGCAATGACGGTGTTCCACATTTCACTTCAATCAAGTAGGAATTGTTTGTGTGGAAAAAGCAACATATGGGTGGGTGAATATGAATTTCGCAGATATTAGTAATGTGTAATACAAACCATTTACTTATCTTTTACAGCTGCACAGATTTCTTAATTGTATGAATGCCTCAACTCCTGTGAAAGCGAAGCAAACAAATTTTGTTAAGAAATCTGTAATCAGTGATCTACAACAAAGTAAACTTCATTTGTGCATATGCTTTGTGAACGTAATCACTGTTTCACATCTTACGTCTAATATAGTTAAAAACGATAAAGCCCCCTGCGCAGGAAAAGAAGAGAACGGAACACAAAAAAGATGAGGACACCACACTGAACTGCCAACCAAAGAACTTTTATTTTGTGAAACATGCCTTAAATACATGAGACCTCCTCTCCCCCTCTATTCCCTCTCATGTTGGGCTTCCTGTTTACATCACAAAGGTAAATACAGGGGTTACTGACGCAGTTACTACCTGTTTTTTTTATCTCATGCGCCTCTCCAAAGAGAAGGCTACATCGTTTTTTACACCTGAACAAAATTTGTTTTTTGGAATTCTGCCTGACATCCCACACATAATGTAAAAACGCAGAGACTGGGGAACACGAAGGGACAGACAAAAACACAATGTCTTTTCACACAAGTCACACACGTCAAACACGAAGTCAAGTCATTCCACAACTCAGTCGCAAAAATATTTGTAGTTACGAATAGCGTTTGAAACCATTTCCATTGGCAAACCTTCGCAACATAGCTTTGAGGGTCGTTGCAGAAGAAAACTGTTTCACAAAGCACTTGTGACAGAAAACATTCTTCACTTGCGAAAGCGAAAACGAAGCTGCCTACTTCAAGTATTGCCGTTCCTTGGCAATCACAAAACATAATCTTCGCACTAACGAATAAGTGTTTTAGCCAACATACGCAGGACGACGGGCATGAATGTACAAATGTAGTCACTTCGCACAATGTCGTCGTAGAGAGATGCGTAGATTACGCTGGGCACCTTCTTCCACATCATCCAAAGCAGCCTCAGCTGGCTGGCGAGCATCACAATAGTTAACGAACGTCACAGTCCACAGACACAACTGCACAGAAAGCACAGGATCGTACGTCCGCAGTGATTGGAAATACGGAAATACCGTGAACACATCCACACACCCATTGAGGAGCGACGACAGCCATAACTCACGCTGGATTGGATACGGATTGAAGTGGCTATTTTGTGAAATAGCATGCTCGGTGCACATTGTTTGCAGATAATTTCTACTTCGGTACAAATCTAGGTGGCAGATTTTGCGATGTTGGCAACAACTGTCCCACAAGATGGCGATCCCCGTTGTTTTACGCGGGGAATGGGCCGAAATACATGGCAAGATGGCGACTTTGACCCACCTGACTGTACTAAGACAAGCGACACATGTTCTGGAGGAGATGATGGGCTGCTAGCGGAACGTAGGGAAGCAGTCCGCGAAACACAGAGGTCCAATGGAACTCAGTTTGACGGCCCATGGTCTAGGATTGTTCGACTTATCCCGTGTTGCATACAGAGGTTCAACTGAAATGCTCACCCATTCTTTAATGCCACAGTTTACTACAGCCTTGAGGGTAAAAAAAATCAATAAAATTCATAAATGCACCCTTAAAGGAAGTAAGAACTCCTATCTGCATGTATTGAGTTACGGGTGTAACAGGTGTAATATTGTTCTTCTACTCTTCATAATTCTATTTACAATTTATTGTTCAATACTTCTCCTTCATAACGTGTGCAGGGTTAATACAAAAAAACACTTTTTTCCCCGATACGGGCGAGTACACTCTTAAAAATGAACTTCACCGCATAGCACGCTCCTAGCCAACCATCATCTCGAATGATATCGTTATCAGCCCCGATTTGTTGAAAACGGGGGGCGTACGCCTTTTTTGTGACACTTATGCTGTTCATAATTGTCACAAAAAAGGTGTACGCCCCCATTTTCAACAAATCAGGGCTGATAACGATATCATTCGAGATATGATGGTTGGCTAGGAGCGTGCTATGCAGTGAAGTTCATTTTTAAGAGCGTAGACGCACCGCCATTCAGACACCTCTATCCATTGTTACGTCATCTGAAGAGTTGTAGCACCCAATCAGACACCAACGCGGAGGTACACATTCCGCTCTGTTTTACACTCTTAAAAATGAACTTCACCACATGGTACGCGCCTAGCCAACCATCATCCCGAATGACAACGTTCTCGTCCCTGATTTGTTGAAAACGGGAGGCGGATCCTATTTTGTAGCCCTAACGCAGTACATAATGGCTCCGCCTCCAACAAATCAGGAGCGAGAACGTTGCATTTGAGATGATGGTTGGCTAGCAGCGTGCTATATGTGGTGAAGGTACGGACCTATCAGGTTCATCTATACGAAAGGTGTCACAGCCAACAAGTTAAAATTGCCGTTTGGAGCCGACACAGTCGGCGGGCTAGCTTGGTAGATTTCAGAGCTCCTTTCAACTAAGGAAAGAGGTCTACCGTGTCGCGGGAGAAGCACCGTATCATAGTTTACGCTGGCAAAATACGTTCATCTCTTGACTTTATGACAACGGGAATATGTCGGCAAGCGCTAAGACGACATGCAAACGAAGTCACATGACCTCAAAAACTAACGTTGCCTATGACGTGTGACCACGACAACATGGCGGATTTGCAAAAAGCACCAGCTCGAGGGTAGTTACAAAAATGGCAGGTTCGTGCCACACCTGTGAGAGACACGCCAGAGCTCCTGGGCTCTGCTGGGACTTTAAAGATGTCGTCTCCTGGTAGACTGAAAGCTCACCGCATCCAACACCGGCATTTGCTCCTAGAGAGACTCAGCAAAACCCTAAGACACGTCATCAACAACCTCGTGGAATATGCTTTAGATCGATGAGTGTGAACTCATCGAACTCTTATCGCGCTCAAGAAAAACCTGAGAGTCACGTTTAACTTTGCCCGAGTACGCTACAATCATCTGTGAACGCTGCTTGCGCGCTGCGGGCATCCATTATACATTCACACAGTAACCACAGTACAATTATAGCAAACCGCCACGGCATGCGGACAATCCTATATGCTGCGTTCCACAGAGATTTCTTTTCTACTTATCTTCCACTGTTTTTCTATCCTTTTCCTCCGTTTCATTATACCTTCGTGCTGAATATATCTGCACGTTCGGGAGCAACGTAGACACAGGTGCTTTCTAAAAGAGGGGACACGCCTAGTGTATGCAGCGACGGCGAAATGGGGAGCGGATTCCTGAATCTGAAACGATCCTTTTTTACTTATGTTTTTTTTTACCTTCTTTCTCATCCCGTTTTGCATAGATGTCCCTGCTTATAATAAGTTTACGTTCGTTTTTCTCTCTGTGTCTCTTCTTCTTCTTTCGTTGCCTCTTTTTCTCTCTCCACCTCTCTCTTTTTCTCACTCTCTTTAGGTTGTTATTGAAAGCCTTCTGGGTTTGGGCACTCAGGTGGTTTCTATGCGTGTGCGCAGGGCAAATTAAAAGCGCTACGCGAGAGTTTATTTTATCATGTCAATCGGATCTTTCATGTGTTCCTTTTGCTGCCTTGGGCGAAAATAAAATAAAGAGGAGAATGGGAATTCCCGTGTCGCGAGTCGGTGATGGTCATGGTGGTGGTGGTGGTGGTGGTGGTGGTGGCGAAAGGGCTCGCCGTTGTGTGTCGCGAGTCTTATACTACTGCTACACGGGCACGACAAATGACATTAGGTGCTTAATATTAAGTGATATTAAGTGCGGAGATATTTAATGACGTTTGTCTGAATGGCAGTTTCGGACTATAGCGACATATCGCCACAACTATTTAGCCGATGAAATGCCTACTGTCGCTCCCATGGTCTGAGACAGGGGCGGCGCCACGTCATGAATTCAAGGGGACCCCAGATTTTTAACGAGTTAAACGGGTTAACGAGTGTTAAAACGCCAGTGCACAAACAAAACGGCCCGAAGGACGTCGCACCTACAGAGAGAAGTCAAGGGAAACAGGAGCGAACGCACTGTGCGGACTTCGGCATTATATGGTGCACGATGAAAACTATCCCGATTTAGGTGCACAGGAGTTTCAATCGTAGTGCGAACAAGTATCCACAAAACTAGCCAGATAATAGCCAAGTCACCATTGCAAAAACTTCGACGCTACGATGGCCAAAAAGCAGCCAATTTGGCACGTAGTAGCCAAATCTGCCAACCATGCTCATGGAGTAGCTTCGCCAATCATCCTGGCTATTACTGTGGTACAGGGAGCGTCCCAGTGAAGGCTACTGTGGGATGCTCACATGTTTTTTTGTGGTGGGGACTTCTCAGCAGGCTGAGCGCGCTTTCCTCCAAACATCACCGCGCCCCCACTGTCAAAGTCCCCACTCTCCTTTGCGCTCGCTCTTCTACGGTTGCTAATGTGATAGGCTATATGTTGGGTGACGTCATGGCTCACGGGATGCATGTCTCCGAAAAGCTGGCCTAATGCGCGCGTTCTGAGTTCTGAGACCAGCTCCGGTGGCGCAGCGGTAACGCGTGCGCTTGGAGACTGGAGGGGACTGGAGACTGGAGACTTGGAGACTTGGAGACTGGGAGGTCCGTGGTTCGAATCCGCGGGCCGGCTGTGCCGTCTGGGGTTTTTCCTGGGTTTCCCTCAGATGTGTAATAGGCGTATGCCGGCACAGTTCCCCTGAAGTCGGCCCATGGACGCAGCTATCCTCCCCCCGAGCGGATTCCGCTCGGTCTTCCACTTCACCCTTTCCTCTCCTCCTCTCCACCACCTTTCCCTTCCCGAGAAACATGCCGCCTAATCAGGCAGGCAGACCTCTCGGGTTCCCCCCAACGACACTCCTCCTCCTCCTCCTCCTCCCGCCGAATTTATTTGCTTGAGGAATGCACCTCCTCCCAATTGGGTACGATGCGTGACGTCATGCTCCAACCCCAACGTACAAATCTGGCAAACCGCGCACGCGCACTGCCGCAACAAGAGTAGCCGGTCACTGAAACTACAAGCGTTTGTGAGTAGACTACGTGCGTTTGTCTTTGTTTGTGTTTAGTGTTTCGGGATTCGATTACGGGCTACGAGCCTTTGTTTATGATTAGTGTGTGTGCGTTTGAATTGCATTCAAATGTGGGATCGTGGAAAGGCCAACTATGTCAGAAGCATCGAGCTTGACGACATGCGGCTTTTGCGACAAGTTATTTGCGAGACCGTCAACGCTATACGAAGGCATATAGCAAACGTGCATAATATCAACGCAGATGTCCATCTCCCTGTCAAATGCAACGACTGCACGTCTAAATTCACAAGCTTTGCGACGCTGAGGAATCATGCTGTGGCGAAACACCAGTTTCAAGAATGCTTCATTTGAATATGAACAAGGTAATAGTTGGGGTGCCTGCTGTGTGCGCGCACTTCTGAAGTGGTTGAAGTATTTGGGGAAAGCAGGAATGCTTCAAAGTATCTTTGGTAACGGTTCAGAAAATATCTGAAAGAACGAAACATGAACTAAAATTCAGAAAACTTACTCATTCTTGTTTACTGTTGTATATCGACCACCGGCGTCAAATATTTCTGTTTGTTTTAATTTTTAAATTATTATTTCACATATATGTCACAGTATCATGTATGATGTATTTTTATGTGGAGACAGTAATATTGATATGTCATTGGATCATAGTAGGGAACTCAGTTTATGTTGTTATTTGATGAATACGGTTTCTATAATACCATATAGATGCACCTGCTCGTATTACTGCCCATTTATCAACTTTACTTTACTTCATTCAAATGCGCGCACACTATTCACAAACAAACGCCCGTAGCCTGTTCTCGAAGCCCGAAAAACTAATCACAAACAAATACAAATACACGTAGTCTGCACACCAACAAACGCACATGGTTTCACTGACCGGCTACTCATGTTGCGGCAGTGCGCGTGCGCAGTTAGCCAGGTTTGCACATAGGGGTTCGAGCATGACGGCACACATCGTACCCAATCAGGAGGAGGTGCATTCCTCCCGGCAAACGCTTGTGCTCCGAAGCCCTCTTCGCCCCTGTTTCCGGACGCGAAAAGTGCGCCTTGCAGCACTCTGGCGAATCCGAATTTGTTTTTGTTGATGCCGATGACAATAGGTTGCGGTATTGTGCTGTTTTTTACTCGTGTTTGTTCGCACCGCTGACACCGCCGCCGCCGGTGGTAAAAATGGGCATGACGCCGCCGCCGGTCAAAGCTCCATCGGCGCACACGTGTAGGCTTGAGTCGACAGCATTGGCGTAGCGCATGGAATGCATTCTGCAGGTCACTTGCTCCGTAGCACCGATACACCAGGTTCCTTTTCTGCTAGCGCTACCGACAGGCTACCAGACACGTATTTACGTTTTGGAAAGGTATAATGTATATCTGTATTATCTGTATTATGATTGTATGTTATTGGCAGCATGCCACCATTATCTCGACAAATCCACCATCGCCACAATCGTGATAACAATGCTTACAAGGGACGGTCGCCAGGCATGACGTGGAGTGGATCGGTTATGAGTGACTGATGAATTCTTGATTATCGGCTCATTATTATCATCTATCCCTAACACACATATGCCTTGCCTTTCTTAGAGGGGCACTACAGTGCGAAAATTTCTCCTCGCTGAAGGAAATGTGGCGCTACCTTGACAACAATACAAAAGGAACGGATCTCATCTGTTGCGTCGTTCGTGATTTGTGTGCAAACGAAACCGCAATTGACGCTTTGCCTCTCCACTCCTTCTTAAGAAGGGCGGCAGTGCGGTGCGGCCTGTCATTGGTCTCCACAAACGATCTCCCGCCATGATTGGACAAATCGTTGACCAATGAGTTAGCGCTCCGCATTGCTGTCCTTCTAGAGAAGAAGAAGGAGAGTGGGGGCTTAAATTGCACTTCCTTTCAATCAGAAATCACGAGCGGGGCAACGGATGAATGATGTTCCTTTTGTATATTGCTGTCAGAGTAACGCGTCAGCGAGGATAAATTTTTGCACTTTAGTGTGCCTTTCATCGTCAAAGAATGTGTACGCGTCCGGTAACTGCATCATTCGACGCAGCGGCTTTACACAGGTTTCGCCAAGGCAAACTTCGGGGTTTGATTTCTCTGCGGATAAATCGTGAAAATTGAAAAAAAAAAAAAAAACACGCCGCTGTCTAACATTCCCAATCGGCTATACCAGCTATACACGTGTTTCAGCTCCTTCCGTCACATGGCGAAACTGTCGAACGCGGCGTTGCAGACGACCTCGCACAGTAGTGGTATGCATCAGTTGCACTTGTTCGTTTCGTTTCGATATCGTCTACAACGCAGCGATCGACCGTTTCGCCGTCTGACGGAAAGAGCTGAAACACAGGTATAGTCGATTGGAAATGTTAGGCAGCGGCGTTTTTTTTTTTTTTTAATTTTCACAATTTACCCGCAGAGAAACGAACCAAGTGACAGTATCGACATAAAAGTGTGGGGCATAATACGTCTTCTAACATCTACTTTAATTTCCCGACACTGCTTCTATTTGTTTTATCTCCGCTACAAACCCCGAAGTTTATCTTGGCGAACCCTGTATATGTGTATATGCGGTGAAATTCTGTTTTTAGAATGTCGGGCACCTCTCCTCCTTCAAGAGTTTCTCGCCTCGTAGAAGCCGTAATCAATAAGGGGTCTCATTCAAGGTACACAGTATGCAAACTTGGGACAGTTTTCCCAAAATAGCCAGCGCGATTAGTCCAGGTTTAATTGCTCGCCGATGGCCTCCAGAACGCTAACGGCGTCATTAGGAAAGGGATACGTCCTTCGCACCCAACGGTATTGTGGGACTCTATTGCTAAACCTTTAACACTAATGACCTGCGCCATTTTGGGGGAGACAATGCCTATTCGATTGGAGCGCAATAATAACGCAGGAAGCGCTCATTATATTCGAGAAGTGACGGCGTCAGCGCTAAATGAGGGCTTTTATTCCGGTTCAGAAGGCAGTTCGACAAAGTATGTGCCATGCACTAAATAGCTGTCATTAAGGACCCACAACGGAGGTCCTTTGAAAGCGCTCCAAAGCGAGGGCGTTTCACGTTCATATATTTCCAGATGTACGCTGGGAGGGAAAGGCCTCATCGCGTTCGAGCATAAAATTTCTCGACGTCGTCGCTTTGAGCAAGGACGGTGAGATATAATGTCAAAGGAGCTACGAAGAAATCGTGTTTAGATGAGTGTATAACATGCAGGTTGGTCATGTACTCAAAAACTCGTTGAATGTACATTCTTAAAGCAGAACTTCACTAAATAAACTCGTTGAAGGTCTACCATTGCACAGAATAACACCGTTATGGGCTCGTTCGGCTGCCCAGGGGGCGCCCTCGCTCACTGCCATCAGTGCCACCTGTGGTGGCGAGGATAAGTTATTTCCAGCATTTATTTAGTTATTTCGCAGTTTCCTGCAGTTATTTCATCAGGCATTGTACACACTCACTGATGTAGGTTGAACACAAGACAGAGTTCACACGATGGCGTGTGAAATTGCCAACGTCGTCATCTATACGCTTGTAGAATATGCTGGAAAAGTTTTCCTCCGCCCGCCACCAGGTAAGAAAGCCGGCGCCAGTTTCGCCGTGCCAAACTCTAGCCAAACGTCCCTATAGCACCCTCGAATGCGTCATCTATATGGTAAATCGTCGGTCATATCTAGCAATGACAGGGCTCCCACGGAAAATCCAGACAGCGCTCGACAGGCTCCGAATGGGGACAGCGCTTACTCACTCGACGGTACCCAAAATTGGCGCCGTGGATAACGCGAGTTGCAGGCAGTACGTCATAAGCCTGAGACCACCGAGTACATCCTGAAGGACCGCTGCGTGTACGAAGGGCGTACGCGCCAAAAGTTTCTTGCACACTGCTAGGATGGTACCCTACAGGTTATTGTACACCACTAGCGCAGACGGCCTCAGACCTCACGGATCTCAGGTCCGTCAATTTAAGACGCTTTCTCTACGTAACGAGGCTGCGCCTTTGAAGGTTCTATAATGTCTTAGGCCCAATTCGGTCTTCGAATTCGAGTGCAGGGCAGTCGTTGATACTATAGACTTCACACACTCTTAAAGCATAACTTACGCGGTTCTTACACAACATGGTGACCTATGCACCCGAAGTGTGGGTGCATCGCATTGGCTGGTGAGTCCTAGCGCCGGTGCCGTTATCACATCATTGTGAGTGATCAGCAGTACGAGGCCGCACTTGCAAGCCCACGTGTTTTACTGCAAGATCATCGGAGAAAAATTAATTACCGCCGTTGAAAGTGGCTACAAAACGCTTCCATTGACTAACCGACGAGCAGACGAAGCTCGTAGACACCCAGGATGGGTCACAACACGACACGGCGAAATGACGCTTCGCGAGTTCCAAAACGACACACAGAAACAGCAATCGCGCTGTTTGCTGGCGGTTTGGCCGTTCATTGTGGGCTCAGCCATCTTTATGGTGACAGGAATGTTGATGTTCGCAATGACGTGTGACAAGGACCTCTCTATAGTATGCCTTTCATTCGTCCGGCACAGTGCCGTTTATAGACCGATATGTGCATGGTAAGAAACTGCAGTAAATGGTCTGAGCTGTTTGCTAGCTTACGTGGCTCATCTGCATTGGTCATTGTTGCATCTGCATTGGTCATCTGCATTGGTCAAGAGAGCGCTACCTTCCTATACTGAATTACAGCAAACTGCGTTCACGATTGGATTGAGAAATGTGGAGCGGAGCGTCCTTGTGACACAATGAAGTTATTTATTGGTTATGCATGTCATAATGAGTCCGTAATTCAATTTGAGGGTAAGACAAGTGCTAATATTCTGATCTACTGTGCAGGTCCATTGCGGTCGGCGCTCTGGCCTTAGCCCACCGCGCCGACGGAAGATGGGTGCATGCCCCAACAGCGCCAGTTGACCGATGTTCCTCGAGCGCAGTGGCGCGACTCCCTGGGCAGCGCCATGGGCAGCCGCCTGGACCAACGCTACCAACGCCAGCGCCGCAAACGACACCCTGGACGCGATGGAACAAGAACCGCCCTACTCCCTCGCCGAGGTCATCCTCATTGCCAGCCTGGCCGCTCTCCTCAGCGTTCTCACCGTCATCGGCAACCTGATGGTGATGATCTCCTTCAAGTTGGACAAGCAACTTCAGACCATCAGCAACTACTTCTTGTTAAGCCTCGCCATCGCCGACTTTTCCATCGGTGTCATATCCATGCCCCTGTTTACTATGTACACATTGTACCAAAGATGGCATCTAGGAACCTTCGTTTGCGATACGTGGTTAGCATTCGATTATCTGACCAGCAACGCGTCTGTGCTCAACTTGCTCATTATCAGTTTCGACCGTTACTTTTCTGTGACGCGTCCTTTGACGTACCGTGCTCGACGGACAACGCGTCGAGCAGCCATCATGATTGCGAGCGCGTGGGTTATTTCACTCGTTCTGTGGCCTCCGTGGATCTACTCCTGGCCATACATCGAAGGCCAGCGCAGTGTTCCCGTGGACCAGTGCTACATTCAGTTCCTGGAGACAAACATTTACGTGACGTTCGGCACAGCACTTGCCGCCTTTTATGTTCCGGTAACGGTGATGTGTATTTTATACTGGCGCATCTGGCGCGAAACAGAAAAACGCCAGAAGGACCTGACCCACCTGCAGGCGGGCCGAAAGGACGGCAGCCGCAAGTCCACCTCCAGCGACGATCCGGCCGAATCTGAGGACTTTCGCCGAGGACGCAGCGACTCTTGCGTGGTGCCCGATGACGCGATCGAGACAACGTACGTGCCCACGTCGTTATGCGTAGAAACGGACAAGTATCTTCCCGCTGGGCCGCCCCGCAAACGTCGTCTGCGTGAGGTGATCCTCGCCTGGTGCCGCATCGACAACGACAAGGAGGACGACGACAGCACGAGCCACGGTGGCTCGCCTGGAGCCCAAACGCCAGCGTCTGTCGAGACGCCCGTGCAGTCCGCTTCCATGACCTTTCGAGCCGACGTGTCACTCCAACCGTCGCGCCCGGTCAACATCCCAATGACGGACCGCAACGGGCTGCGTCGCGCCGCGGGGCAACCAGAACGGCCTTCTACGTCGCGCTCGTACTCCGCCGACTCTGTGTACACTATTCTCATCCGGCTTCCTACACAACCTTCTCTTGAGGGTGAAGCGTCACAGGCTTCCATCAAAATGATCCTCGAGGAGGACGACGCCGGAGGTGGCGCGCGCGTCGCTCCAGGGGACGCTTCAGGCCTGGACACCATTCGGATCCCGCTTAACACCAAGCTGGTCCATCGGCAAGTTGCCCGCCAGAGGGCACCGAAGAAGAAACGAAAGCAACAGGAACGTAAGCAAGAGAAAAAAGCAGCAAAGACTTTGAGCGCCATACTGCTTGCTTTTATCGTCACTTGGACACCGTACAACGTACTCGTGCTCATCAAAACGTTGTCACCGTGCGAAGATTGCATACCGATGGGACTATGGAACTTTGCTTACTATCTGTGCTACATCAATAGCACGGTGAATCCACTATGCTACGCACTGTGCAACGCAAATTTTCGCAGAACTTACATGCGGATCTTATCATGCAAGTGGCACAACAAGCAGCGCTCCATGAATCGAGGCTACTTCAGCTGAACATATGCAATTGTGCGTCAACGCAAGCAACGCTCTTGTAAATGTAGTTCGACGGGGCGTCGTGCTTGTGGGTAGGGTTGCCGACAGTGTTGTCCAGTTATTGTGTCCACTTAGAGATACGGCCTGGAAACGAGAGGGGACCTTGACTTCGCTGAAAAGTACAACGAAATTTCCACACGGAACGCTCGGCGTACACTTGTAGCACGACCTATGCAAATTACTTTAATGAAGCCATTCTAAAGGCAAGCGCCACGACACTGCATGCAGTATGTTCGTGGTGTTCATCATCAGAAGTAGATCATTAAACAATCACTTAGATTAGGACTTCATTGTAACATCTCGAATACGGTACTCGGATGCCCCACGCTTGGGCTTTCTTGGGCTATACGTTGGGCGTCCTTAGACACCATTATTCCTAATGGAACGAGTTCTGAATTCTTCCCAGATACTCCGAGCGCAGCACAAAACTTCATTGCGACTAGAGTGCCCAGCCATTCTGCGTATTTAGACATTTTGTATCAGCTTGACGAGCATGTGCCGATTACTGATACCAATAACCATTTCCTGTTCAGTTCACGGTAGTTCCAGGTTGTACTGCGAACGTAAATGTAGTGGTCGCGATAGTTGTAGCATGATAACGAGAGCTGCCACGCTGGATTGATGACTGGTGATTGTGACACTTAACATCCCTATTCGCTTTAAACGATGTTGTTCCGAGTAATGCTGACTACTTCCTTGTCAGTCTTCCCGAGTTCCCTGATTTCCAAACAAAACGGTTCACAACCTTGGCAATCCTACAGACAGTTACGGCTCTGGCCCCGTCGATGTCATAGGCTAACAGACGACTGCAACGCATCCCTTACAGTCATCTGAAGACGGCTTCCTCTGGTACTGGATGTGTTGCAGGCACAGCTTCTTGCCCTTGTAGAAACACGCATGGCGAACTATAGGGAAAGCGTGTGATGTTTCTATGTCTTGTGTACAGATTACAGAAACTCTTGTTCAGTGTCATTGCTCCGACTGGCGTGTCTGATCAGCATTGAGTAACTTTGGCTGTTGATTGGTCGAGAACAGGACAGGACACGCCGTTTCTCGGCAACTATTGGACGTTTCTCGCACTTTTTTTTCTTCTAGACTTCAATCGCTGGGCCCCATAATGAGGGCAGCAAGCAATTCTCTAAGAACGCAGCCGTGGTGAGTTCAAGAGCGGCACGTTGGGTCCTCCGAATGATCACGTATAAGAGCCAGCCCATCATGGCGTTCTTGCACAACCTCGTTTATCTATAAACGCACGCAGAACCAGGCTATCCCGTTATGGGAAGTCTTTTTAATTTAAATCGTAAGCGTAGAGACATACATGTCAAAGCAACTGACAGCTCGTGCCAATTATACACGAACAGCGCCTAATTTTCGAGGTGCTTTCATTTTTCTATAGGAGACATACTTTGACTCAAGGTGCCTGTGTCTTCACCCTGTCGTGCTTCTTGACGTCTTTCTGAAAGAAGTGCTCGCACATAGCACGTTAGACATGTAATAAGTTCTGCACGGCTATGGAAGAGGTCAGCCCTTGTGGTGAACTCCACAAGGGCCCAATTTACAAGGATCACTATCTCGCGCCGCTCGTTACTCTCCTTCACCACATAACGCGCTCAAGGTCAACCCACGGAACGATACCGCTATCGCTAATGGCACGAGCAGAAAGCTGTCTTTCTGTGACCCTTAAAGGGGCACTAAAGTGCAAACACAGCCGAGTGACAACACAAAAGTAACGGGAGTTGTCAGTTGCGTCGTCCGCGATTTATGCGCCACCAAGACCGCAATTTACGCTTTCGATCTTGTCCCCTTCTCAAGGAGGGCAACATTGGGAGACGGTACCCCCATTGGTCACCTCAAACGATTTGCCCAATCATCGCGGGAGATTGTTTGAAGGGACCAATGACAGGCTGCGGAAGTGTAAATTCGCCAAGGTAACGCCATCTTTAGTATACCGCGAGGGTAAATTTATGCAAGGTGTCGCAAAGCGGTGTATGCCTCCTACAACCTTAAAAACAGATGAAATTGTCAATGACACGCCCAAAAGCAACCGTCATTCAGAATTATACTGTTCTCTTTCTTTCTCGTTTTTGTGTTAATTTCGATGCGTGCTAACTGATGTACACTCTTAAAAATGGCGTACGGCCCCCGTTTTCAGCAAATCAGGGGAAAGAACGATGTCACCTGGGAGATTATGGTTGGCTAGGAGCGTGATATCTGGTGAAGCTCTGTTTGGCCTCTGGGTATTCCTCAGACGCTTTCAGACATATGTCGGCATAGTTCCCTTAGAAGTTGGCCCAGGACGCAGATTCCCCTAGGGCGTCAGTCGTAACGTTGCCCACCTCTGTGAGGCCGACAACGGCGAGCCCTTTCATCATCACCACCACCACCACAACCTGTTTTTTAGGGTGCACTCTTAAAACAGAACTTCACCACATAACACCATTAAGGACACTCAGGGCCAACCATTGCACAGATTTGTGTGGTTATCACTTCTGATTTGTAGAAAGCGCGGGGCGTACGCCTTTTCGCGACAGCTAGAACATAACTCCATAAGTGTCACAAAAAGGCGTACGCCTCCAGTTTTCAACAAATCATGGGCGAGAATGATGTCATTCGGGATTATGATTGGAAGGGAATGTGTTCTGCGCGCCGAAGTTCTGCCTTAAGAATATGACGGTCATGCAAAGGAGTAGACCCACGCCCTTGAAAAGGAGTTTCACCACATAGCACGCTCCTAGCCAACCATCATCCCGAATGCCAGCGTTCTCGCCCCTGATTTGTTGAAAACGGGAGGCGGAGCCTGTTTTGTACCCTTCCGTTTTCAACAAATCAGGGGCGAGCACGTTGTCATTCGGTATGATGGTTGGCTAGGAGAGTGCTATGTGGTGGAGCTTACGGCTGGTGGCCGGTGGTGGCAAGCCGGTTTTCGTTACCACCACCACCACCACCACCTTATTTTTAAGAGTGCAGCATTCTCCTCAAGTCCGGGCCCGCTTGCACGGGCGTTGAGGAAATTCCTCAGTGCCGTTCTCAGTAACTTTGCCAGCGCTGCGCGCACGAACACTACCGAAGCTACTGAGTACACCGCCGAGTAATCGCTTCAGCGTTCGTACAAGCGGGCTCATGAGTGATAGCGATACCACTCCGTATAGAGTTGATGCCCATGTGCGCCTTATGTGGTGAAGTCGTACTTTAAAGCGTGCTCGAGAACAGGCTGGAGTCCAGTGGTCAAGGTGTGGAGATCCCTTCCGTTCTCAACCAATCAGCAACTGCACCTGCTTCCTTTCGTCGGCCGTTGGTACTGATACGTTGTACGGTTGCGTTTGTACTCTGTCACTAAGTGTAAGTATTAGCACACATACACGCATTGTAGGATTATGTGAATGTAAACTGCTAAAAATGATATTTAGAGAGAATGAAACGACAGAACAGAGCATCGACAATGTGCAAATTTTAGGATGTCGTAGAGTACTAGGCCCTCATTTCTTTCTTTCTTATCACCCACGATACGCGGGGCGCTGGGAAAGTTGTTTGGCATACGAGAGCTTCATGGCGCCACCTTGACCATGTGTTCTGTTTTCGAATGATTCCGTCGGCAATGTGATTGTGTCAGTGTCCACTCCGGTGGCACGAGTCAAAATTTATCGGGACAGTGTGACTAATTTCGAATATTGTACGCTTCGAGCATTGAATATGTATGACAAGTGACAAAATTATATTGGAATGTGAGAGCATTGTACTCAAGATAGCGTCCGGCCACATAGAGGCAAAACATATCGGTCCAGTATTGGGTCTGCATTGTCGATATCCAGCCATTATTGGGCCGAGATATTGTGTTGCTTGAGGACACATTGAGATAAAACATGATCCCCACAGTCTAAACAGAAGTACAAAGTATAGCATGTTTAGCGCAAATCATTCCGCGGAATGAAATCGTTGTCCCTCTTACGTTTACCAAGAGAGCAGGTATAACGACTTTCCGTGACCATTAGCGTAAATGCAAAGTGTTACAAAAAGGCGTTCGCCTCCCATGTGTAACAAATCGAAAGGGAATGACTAGGAGCATGCTAAGGTGATGTTAGTGTTGTTTCTAGAATGTTCTGAATTGTTGTTGTTGATTTTTTTAGAATGTTCCGTTAGAATGTTCTGATGCAGAGCTATCGATTCACAATGAAATTGGGAATAGGAAACCGTACTGATCCCGATACGAAAACCACTATTTGCCGATACCTTTAGCAGAATCCAGGGCAACTGTTATTTGAAATAAGAGGGGGCGCAACATGTTATCTGCAGATTTGCATGACGCTTCAGGGTTATCTTGCCGGTCACCGTATTTTGCGTTCCCTCGAGAAGGTCCCATTTCCATTGCATTCAATTGGGATCTCTTGTCACATCAGCAATAATGTAGACTAAAGTATGTAGTTTGTCTACCCGCTGTCCATCAACGTAAAGACGGGAGATGCCGTATTAACTGGCAATTATGATAATTTGTAATGAACTTCGTGGAAGCCTTGGAATATAGCTCAGTGGTCTTCAAACTCACTCCTAGCGAAAAATCGTAAATGAATTGTTATGCTTCGCAAAACTGAAGGAGTAACGTAATTAACGAATTAATGTTCTTCGGTGGCGTCGCTGTCCTGAAATTCAGCGTTAACTGAGGCATCGCCGCGCTAGCAAAACGGTATATGAATCATTGCATCGAACACCTGAGCACAGGTTAGTACTAAGAAATAGATGGATCTGGTTTGAAAGGAGCAGTTTCAAAAGGTCCGGGAGCATTTTGAGGTTTATTTTATAGGGTACGAAAAATCCTCATGTTATTTCTTGTTCAAGCCTCCCCAATATAAAGTACGGGATGTTTAATGAAACTAGAAGAGTAAACCGGAATCAAAACCGGAACCAAAATCGGGGTTCGTGCCTCCTAACAGGAAATTCCTGAGTTCCTGAGTTTTTTTCTTTTTAGCAAGCCGACGTCCCGTTTATCTGACCTTTCCTCCCTTTTTTCCTCCTCTTTTCCTCCTTTTTTCCCCTTTGTTCTTATGAATATATCCCCCCCCCCCTGAGTTCGCTGCCTATACACGACACCCCAAACAGCAAGCCTCTGTCACCACTTCCCTCTTCCGTAGAAAGTTGTGACGTCATGCCACATGGAACATGGAATATTCCATGTCCTCCGGTGCCGTTGTATTTGTCAGTGGAAGCGTCCAAAGGCCTCAGTCATACTTCCATACAAAAAGTAGCGCACCAAAAAGAAATCGGGCTTCGCACGATAAATATAATTACCACGATGTTCTAAATGAGCAGTAACGACAAGCAGTTATAGGAAACTTTCCCAACACCATTAAAAAGAAGGCAACTTGATACACCTGAAGTGAGTCTACATCGATAGAGTTACTTGTGTCGTCCCTCTTAATAGTAAAAGCTCTTGACAGCATAGAATTATTTTCTTACTTTGTTCCCTTACGGCTACACTATATTCACAGCATTATGATTTGCATTGTAAGGTTCCAGAGAAATTTTGAATGCAAATAATGTGCCTGGACGCGTTGAGCTCTTAAGCGAGCACCATCGTCATCTCCAATCTTGTCAAAGCTGCGTGTATCACCGAAATGGCGCCTTGAGAGTAACCATAGCAAATTATCGCCGAAGAAAACCCGAGTCCGCCACAGGGGTCCCCGCGTTGTATTCCCTTCTGTCCCCCCCGTTGTATCCCCCGACAACAATGGCGTCGTCATTGCATATCCTACGCGCAAAAGACCGTCGCGAGGAACGAATTAATATTTCTCCTTTCCAGCCACCCCTGAGCCCTGTACATCGTTCAGTTCGTGGATGAGACAATACATGTTCACGTTTTTGGATTTATACGTGCACAAGCATGACGTGCAAGACAGGTGGAAAACGGGCTTGCGTGGTTTTAATTAGAGATGGGACAAATCCAGAATTTTCTGAATCCGAATCCGAATCCAAGGAAGGTTCTGCGAACCCACGAATCTCACGAATCTCGAATCTTTCGAATCCTCTCTTTAAAAAAGAGTTTAAAAAGCCAGGGGAAAAGACACTTCTACTGAGAAGTGTTTTGAATCAAAGTTTAATATATTTGTTTAATGAAAAACAAATTAAATTATAGCTCACTTTAAGGAGGAAACATACCCGTATACTTCTTCCTAAATGTAATTTATTTCGCATGTTGTTCATCGACTATACAGGATATATAAGGAACACTGAAGTCTGAATTCTTTCCGTACAACTAAGAAACAATCAAAAGCAAAACCATGTTACTTTTAACCTTGTAATGAGAGTTCCTGCTTGAACTCTTTCAGGCCGGAGTTATGTAAAGAAACAGACAAGAAAACACCCCGTCGTCGGCCAATCAGGCTTCCGGTGGACTTCGAAGGCGCCAATTTGAAAGAAAAGAAACAAACAAACGCGATTGGTGGATTCGAAAAATTCGATTCGCCGTTTTGGGCACTGGGATTCGGATCCCCGAATCTCGAATCCCTGCCTAGGATTCGAGGATTCGGTTGGATCATCCCTATTTTTAATCTTATATTCGTCATATAATCGCTCGTGCAACTTTCTTTTCAAACGCATCTTGCATAAAAGAAACAAAAAGAAACAGAAAGTAGTGTGTCGCCATTCGCTTGCATATAGCGCCAGTGGATTTGCTTAGACACCGGCATCCGCTTTGACTTATCGGAAACGCACAGTGTGACACGAAATAGATAGGGCGTTGAGAGAAAGACGTATCTGCGCGTGATCTTCTTCTTCATTTCTTTCTTTGTTTTTTAATCTGTTTCCTTTTATTTACTTATTTCATTTCATTATTTCTCACTTCACATTGCCCTGTGGACTGTCTCCACAAAACGTTCAAAAATGAAATCGGTGTCATCGGAATAGCACGCGGCATCATGCTTCATGCTATAATGATGTTTGCCACCGGAGTTGCAGAACGGTCCAAAGAGTCGGATTAAACCGACGTTCGTCGAAGAAATTGCTTCGCCCTAACCTTCTGCGTTCATCTTCATTAAGTTATCATCAGCGTGGCTCGAGATTGTTTACATACCTAACGCTGATCACGTGGCAATTTGTTGTCACGACCAATCTGAACAAACTTCCACAACGAATTGGAAATACCTCGAACGCCCCAAAGATCCCTCTTGTAATGCGACTAACGAAGTTTGATGTGCATATGGAAGGAAACTTTTTGCTTGCCTTTTTTTTATTTTCATTTATTTTTTGTGCGTTTGCGTTGTCAAAACAAAGTCATAATCTCTTACAAGATGGCTGCAAACCTCAGTCACTCACCGCGTCAATCTGGGATGAAGTTGCGGAAATTTCTTTTATATTTGTAATGGCATTCCCATTGTTCATTATTTTTTCATGCGTGCTAATGCATTACTAATGGCATTTCTTTTATCAAGTAACGGCATAGCTTTGGCATAATGTTTTACCAGAATTCTGTAGCACAGTGTGGCGTTCGAAGTGCTTAATGTAACGTGATAGCCTTTTACTTTGTTACACAGTGCCGGTGATAGCAATTCGAGTTTCTGCAAAACTGATACATACGAATGATTTCGTCGAGAAATGATAGTAGTACGCATAATCTAAATGAGCAACCACAGATAAGATAAATTGCAGCCTATAGAAAGATGTGGTGTTCAATGACAGCACTTGGGCTCTGCCCTCTTTCTTTGTGCAAAGGTAACTGAAAAAAAAACAGCTTGGGAATTTTCCTTGGCTGTAGCAGGCACAATTCCTAACTGCTCGCTTTAAACAACGCCTCAATTTTCAACCCAAATAATAAGTAATGTCATTACGCATTTCCCGGCCAAAATGTAATGACGTTACAGTAATCAGTACCTCTCCACAAAATGTAATGCATTATCATTACTCATTACCGATATGTAATACACTACAGTACTCTGTAATGCACTACTCCTCCCATCTCTCTGACTTGAATGAGTATGACAGGTGGCGCCATCTCTCGACTGCGAAAGAAAAAAAAAGATATCCCGTGTACAGCTCTCAGCGCCCAGCGTATGGTCATATGTTACGCACGAACCTGTGTACATTCTCTGTACCTGACTGTGGAGCACACACACACACACACGCACTTCGCTGCAATGATATATGCACCATGTGGGACGTTTTTTGTAATACTCATGTAGGCCCGTGTGTTGTGCTCCTCTCTTGCCCTCGTATTTGAGTCGGTTGTGCTACATTGAGTATCATTTCCCGCTCGGAGAATGGGGGGTCACTGTTGCAATGGGGGAGTCTCCAAGGAGTTCACTGAGTGTGTAGAGGTTACCACTGCGAATGTTTTTGTATTTGATCACACGTGGAACATCGTAGGAGACAGTTCTATGTATTCCATTAATGTAATGGTTTATCGCTGTTCGTTACAACATTCTGGAATGTTTGCGTTAAAGCTAAACTTTGACAGGTTCATTTTGTCTGATGCTACGATGTGGACACTGAGATGCTTTTCATTTATATTTCCTATGCAGGGGTTCCTTGACGTTCAGAATGGCGCATGTTTTTTATCGTTCGTTTCTCTTTCAACAAGATATGAAAACATTTTTGAAAACCATATTATGGGCGCCGTAGGCCCACAAGCTGACTTCATAGTCACTCTATATCCACTCTGAAAACAGGACTTAAGCACATCATTCGGAATGGTAGGATAATGTTATGTGGTGAAGTTCTGCTTTTTACAGCCTTTACTAGAGCGCTGCATGGGCCGCATTCGTAGACTCGGGCCTGGCCTTCCTTTGATTTACCCACACTCTTAAAAATGAACTTCACCACATAGCACGCTCCTAGCCAACCATCACCCCGAATGACAACGTTCTCGCCCTAGATTTGTTGAAAACGGGAGGAGGAGCCTATTTTGTGCCATTATGCACGGCACAAAATAGGCTCCTCCTCCCGTTTTCAACAAATCAGGGGCGAAAACGTTGTCATTCGCGATGGTGGTTGGCTAGGAGCGTGCTATGTGGTGAAGTTCATTTTTAAGAGTGCACCCGGGCGCGGTCCGATGGCTCCATCCCTGCACTCTTAAAAATGAACTTCACCGCATAGCACGCTCTTAGCGAACCATCGTCTCGAATGATATCGTTATGTGCTCTGATTTGTTGAAAACGGCAGGCGTACGCCTTTCTTGTGACACTTATGCTGTTCATAATTGTCACAAAAAAGGCGTACGCCTCCCGTTTCCAACAAATCAGGGCAGATAACGATATCATGGCTAAGAGCGTGCTATGCGGTGAAGTTGATTTGTAAGAGTGTGGTCGGGGCCCAGCCCGTGACAGTTCTATGCTGCCCGTTCCGTCCCGTCAACTACTGAGTAGCGGGCTATAAATATTGACTGTGTCTAACTAACAATAGCGTAGCACAGGTCCGAGCCTGATGCAGGCCCGTCAATGTACAGACCCGGAACCAGCCCGAGCTCATGATTTGAAACCCGAGCGCGGTCCAGGTTCGCGAAGAGAGGTCTTCACCAGGTCCTGCTCAGGCTTTCGGGTAAGCCCGAGCCTGTGCAGTGCTCTAGTCTTCACTTCAAAGGAAAATGATGTCGTATTGACAGTCGTAAAAAATTGATAGCGTTATCACGTCTGATTTCAGGAGAGAGCAAGGCAGCATACATGTAAAGCATTACAGAAACGTCGTACTCCTCCGACTTTCAACAATCAGAAGACAGAGCGGTATGATTCCAACTGCTGATTGGTCAAGCTGGTTGGTGAAATTCTACTTTTTTAATATAGGGGGACACGAAAGCTCTTCGTGATTTAATACGCTCAGGCTCGCATGTTAATTTCGCATCCCGCGGAAGTTTGTCACTATATTTTAATTAGCAAGGTTCTTTTTTTTTCTATAATGTTTAATCTGATGTAATCTAACCGTGAAGTTCTCCACCATCTGAGAGTATTCCCTCACCGTTGTCGTCGCGAGACAACTATGATCATGAGCGACGCCCGTGGATTAATTTTGCCCAGCTTAGATTTATTTAAGGAATTATTTAAATCTCAACACCCGGCACATTGGATTTAACGCGCACCTTTTCAGTTAGGCTGATTTCTTCGCGACACAGCCATCGCTTTATTGAAACAAGTTATTTAAAAAATGAACGTCTAAAATAGCTCACGCGAAAATTGTCTTCTTTTCCTCGTGTCTGTTGTATCCATTTTTATGAATGCCTTTCGAATACGCAAAATGTACGATGTCCGACTCAGTAGCGGAATGTGAGGAAATGTGTAGTTACGGATTCTCACGTGACAAATGTTGTTTCTTTCGCACAGTGTCAAAAAAGTTATGGGTGCTTCCTCCGAACGAGGCCGCCCCATTGCAAGGCGAACCCCAAGCACAAAATGGACGAACAAATTGTGTAGGTGTAGTGTCTGTTCCAGGTACGAATATAGGACGGCTCAATATTACAGTATTTACGTTTATGGCGTGCGGGAAAACTTCCGACTGTTTCCTTGCTACGTCTCCACTGGTTATTTTAAGGTGAAGTTTAGTACATGACAAGTGTTACACATGGCGACTCTGTTACAAAAATAAAGGATGCATTGGGGAATCGGTTCGGTTCTAGCACCGTTGGTAAAGGCGGCACCGTACCGGAATTTTAAAAAAAACTGCCATATCTTAACGTATCCTCCTCTGCTCGCACATTACTCGACTTGAATTAATTAATCAACAATGCAAAATGTTACGCTTAATACCACTTACAGGATAGTCTGTGATACTGTGATAATATCACCTCACTTCAGCTGGTAAATTTTGTGGTGGCAACAGAACTTCACCGCATAGCACGCGGTTTCTTTCGAATAAATTTTTTGCGCTTTCTTCCAAGTTTACCGTGAATTCACACGAGCGACATCCTCACGGAAGATTCTAGTGTAAGAAAAAGCGAAAACGTTGCTCACGGAGCCGAAGTTCTGTCCCGAGCTATGTTGATCATTCACACGGTGCGGAATATCGGGATTGGGGTACTGCACAGCAGACGACAGTTAGCAGACGACACCGCCAGCGCCTTTTCCTGTCGTCTGCTACGAAATATCTTGTGGCTGTGTCGCAGGATATTCCCCACGGTTAGCAGTGTCAACACCACCTAGATACAGAATGCCTGCTTACTGGTCGCCGTGACGTAACAACTACGGGTCAGCCTATTGAGATCGTATTTTCAACGGCCGTAGCCAATCACGAACGTGCTTCCAGCGGTCGTAACCATGAAGACGAGCTACTGTCAGCTTCATGGGCAGCAACTGTAATCTGCGAGTAGTAAACGTCCCCCGAAATAGGAAAACAAAATAAAGCGCAACATGGTCCCGTATTTTTCTCAAGACTAATTTTCTGGAAAGCGTATTGCACTTTTCAGACTACATGTTCAAATTTGTGAAGTTGGTTGCAATCATTTGCGAGTTTCGCAGAACGGCGAATCGCGGTAGCAGACGAATTCTGACTTGATGTGTCGATGTAGCGATGAAGGGAGAGGAGGCAATAAACAGGCCTTCTGTATTTACACTCGAACAAAAAAGGGTGTCAAAAGGTGGTTACTTCTATGGTTACCACCTAGGTCAACATATAGCGTATGATAAAGGGTGTAAAAGGGTGGTAAAAGCAAATACCATATATCCAAATTGCTACAAAAAGGCGTACCTTCCTTATTAACGGGGGAGGGGGGCGTACCCCCCCCCCCCCTCGCTCCCCGAATCGGAATCGGTAACCCTATCATTCGTGGCAATGGTGGCGGACAAGGTGTTATGCGGTGAAGTTCTGCTTTGAGAGTGAGGGAGTAGGCAGAACTCTGCAACCTTTTAGGCACAACATATGCGACCATTATTACCTCGTAAAAGGTGCAACTGCTCCACCGTTTATTTCTAAGAGTGTAGTTTGCGTTGGCAGTGTACGTGAAGACACGACGTTGAGCGCTCGTGCTCACGCGACAGCAGAAAGCTATGACGTTTTTCGCATCTTCCGCTGGAATATTCTGGGGAATGTCGTTCATGTGAATACACTGTTAGTGCCGAGCATGAAACAGAGAAGGAATATTTCAATCCGCCATATGTGTTACGAAATCGCTTCGCGGACAGCAAGAAAACTGAGTCTTCCCCCAACTTTGTCCACTTATTATATACGCACTACGTAAGCAACGCGTTTTTGCAGCAAACTCGCCATGTACAATGCTTATCACTTCACACCGCCTTCTGTAAACTGTACTATTCTCTTTTTTCTGTTGAGCACGCGCTATTGTTGTAGGTATTTATTCACTGTTTATTTATTGGCTCTCTGTGATTCGATAACCACACTATGCAGCGATGTATCTTCTACAGCTTACCATACGTGGTGTGAGATTTGAGTTTAATTATCTGTTTGCTCCAGTGTTGAAGTCATATTGAAGTGCGAAGGTGCCACGACGACGATTTTTCCGCTAGTCAATATCGTGCACAACGGTCTTAATTTAGGTGTGTATTCACTTGTATTTACTAAAATGGCAGGGTTATTGTTGTGTACACAAGGTTTCGGAATGCTTTCAAATCACATTTGAAAACTGCACGACTGAGTTCCTCTTTGACGGCATTGTTTATTGATTTAGAGAGAGATGTGCTGATATCATATGCGGGGTGTTCCTGGACTTGTACATATATTTTTTTTAATTAATGACCCTGGAGAATGCGCTTATTACTGGTCATATAATTAACGTGGAGGACCCCAGGTGGCAGGAGGATCGGAAGCGAGTGTTGATGTGGCACGCTTTCGAAGGCGCCCCTGTGAGGAAAAGCGGGAAACAACTGTAAGACACGCTTACTGGAAGCACTCGCTGTCGTTTCTTTAACTAATTGCCATCTGTTCACTGCTAGTAAGTAGATAATAGAACAGGAGACACTGTTGCAGACACTTTCTATACTTTGGAGTAGAAGGCATACCATTATTCTTGAGTAAACCCTATTAAACACGTTAAGCTTTGTGGTCGGCGTTGACTTCATGAAGCCTGAGACTCAGTGTCGTCAGCTCGTCTGGTCCAGTCTATCGCCGCGATTTTATAGCCTCTGGCTATGAGTGGCTACCCATGCGGCTCGTGACGCCTTGTTGACATGAATACAGCCGCTGAAGGCGCTGCTGTGATTGGCGGGATTAGTGATCTGGCCTTGTTTAGTTTAGATGACGTTATATGTGTAAATCTACTCCAATTACCTTTTTTTACCTAGATGGCGTTGCCTTATAATGGCGCGTTGTGATATGCCTCAAAATGGTGTTGCCAGCCTAATTTTAGCGGTAAATGGCGCTGCAGTAATGCGTTACCGAAGTGATTCTGGAGGAACATGAAAAGTGAGAAAATAAGGGAATTTTAGAAAGGTATCTTCATCAATATGTTCTCTGACGAAATGGGACAAAATGTGCGCAACAATTATTTGCTTTGATTTATTTTATTAGCGAAATATTTATTAATAATTCATTAATCCATTCTTTCCCAAGAAGCACAGTAGCCCGCCTCAGATCAGGTGTCTTACGGACGTGACGTTATCGAAGTCAGGGAACTAGTCATTTATTTATCTAGTTATTTATTATTTAGTTACTTGGTGGGGTCGTATCTTTCATCTGCAGTAGTCACAAGCCGATTCTGCATCGGAGCACGGACGATTGTTTAATGACGAAAACCGCGCAGCAACACAGCGCAGTGTTTTCTTGCGAGCCGAACGGTAACATATAATACAATATAATATCCCAAGCAGCACAACATCTTGGCCCAATATTGGCAATGCCGGCCCAATATTAGACCAAGATTGGACCTCTATTGGGCTAATATTGGCAATGCCGGCCCAATATTAGACCAAGATGGGACCTCTATTGGGCCAATATTGCATTTATCGGCCAAATGTTGGGCCAATATTGGCAATGCCGGCCCAATATTAGACCAAGATTGGACCTCTATTGGGCCAATATTGCCAATATCGGCCAAATATTGGACCAATATTGGCAATGCCGGCCCAATATGGGACCACGATTGGACTAATATTGGGCCAATATTGCCAAAATCGGCCCAATATTGGGCTAATATGTGCTAACCTGGGATGATATAATACGGCAATATATTATGACATGGTAACATTGAACATAAAGCAGTACAAGTGGTCAGAAACCAGACACAGGCGTAAGTTGTATTCTCAGTTCTTGCTGCAATCTTACAGCGCATCAGGCTTGTCTTCCTGAAGACTGACCACACAGATTGACGTCTAGCCCTGTTTTTCTACGCGATATCACGCATGAAGATGAGAAACACTTCAAGGATGTGGTGATGACACGTGCCGAATTTTTGAACAACTTTTTATAGCTTTCGCTGTTTTCGCCGTGCCAAAAGCAAAAATATAGGGAAAAAAAGAAACAGCACTGCCAAAAACTTTAAATCGAATTTAATTCGACCACGCTTCCCCAAAGCTCAAGCATCATCACGGATCACTAAGTGAGATATTCTAACGGTTTTTGTCAGCAACATTGAGACTTTCGTTTAACCTTATAGAACGACGGTGGCCTGGTTGCATTTCACGCACACACATACGCAGAGATGCTGATGCCGATGTGGGACTCGCCTCTGACCTTGCTGACTTCATGCCCTGAGAATACGTCTGTATTCTATAGGAATGTCAGCATGTGGACGCTTGAGGCAGTTCACCACAGCGTTTTGAAGCACGTGTGTTTTGAAGGGTTGAGTACCAGTCTGGTCTCAGGCGATGTTACACAATACAAGCAGCCCCACGTTAGATATCCCTGCGACGTCACAACAGGGTTGCAGGCTCCGGTAAGTGTGGAGCAGTTATTTTCGACTGTTGACTGAGTGTAAGATGAAGCATTTTGTTTGTGGACCTTCAGAAGTGTGAGCGTTGGTTTCTCAGAGCGGGTGTTTGACCCCTTATTTGTTTTCTAGTCCAAAGAGTCAGAATAAAATGTCTGTGTGATAATAAAGAAGTTACTGCAATGTTCTGTGGTATTGGCCGTGTAGTTACTCTCGCTAATCCTCATTCCTATACCACGTACTGAATCCATTCCAGGATTGCCGATCTCGAAGGGTCATTTTTGTAACGCGTCAGGCCTATTGAGGTTGCGGGTATGCAACCGGCGGAGGACGTGATTAGCTTATGTTTAGGTTAGCCAGACGTCGCGTTTTACACGTTCGATGCCACCGTCCCGTCTCTCTTTTGCTCCGGCGAAGCAACGCGTCCCGTTTTCGCAGATGGCGATTGGTTTCAGAATCAGTATGAAACGAGCAAGGCGGAACCGATCAATGTTTGTTCACCATACGGGTAGCATTTTTAAAAAACGATTACGGCATGAAAAGTTTTTTTCTTTTTTGACATACAGTTTAATGCTGCGTGCGTGATTACATGCATGGGTAGCCTGTTTCGCGCGGAGACGGGTGCGCGGACTGTTTTGGGTTGCTGAATTTAGGGTGCCTGTGTAGTGCCTCGTTTAGCAACCTTTCCTCATTATTTCGGTGGAAACACGTGCGTGCGATCTCAACGCAGGTCTCCATGAAGCGGTTATGCTCACTCGAATCTAGCAACAGCGTTCATTGTCAAACCTGTGATACGTGTTCTTCTGTCGCGCATTGAGACCGCAGTGAGACATCGTTCAGCATCAGTAGCCAGCAGTCTACACTCTCAGAAAAAAGGGAGTATGGGAAACTCTATTGGGGGTGTTCACGCTCGTCACACATATGACTCCCTTTGTGGTGTTTGGGCTACTCCCCTTGTAAGAGTGTTCTCTGACTCCCTTGATCAGGGTGTCGGAGCGAACCGAAAACCGGAACCGAAAACCAAAAAAAAACGCTATTTTGGTGCGAACCGGAACGGAACCGAAACCGTATACGTTTTTTTCGCTCAGGAGGGAAATCGAAAAATATATTTAACGGTTTTCGGTCCAAGGAAAAACTTCGCCGGTTTGGACTACGGATAGGCGAATGAAACAGGCGTCGTGTGCTCTGAAGTCATGTCATGGATACTATACGAGGGTTACGGCTACGGTGGAATGTATGTCGGTATACTATGACCCTTAAGGTTGGTCCTCACTGATGCGTTTCGACGCACAGGCATCCGTTCCGTTGGCCTGTATCCGTCAGTTGCCATAACGACGAGCTAACGGAGAGCTCCCACGCACGGACATACAAGAGTTCGCAACGGCTCAACTTTTCCGCACAGCAGCGCGTTCGACGCAGCAAGGAGACCAATCAGAACGGCGAACCTGACGCATGCGCAGTTTGTACTTTGTAGGTAAACAGCAATGGCGGCAAACGGAGCAGCATTGTGTGGTTTTGTGTATCTGGTGCTGGGGGGGGGGGGGGGGGGGGCATGGGCGTTGCAGTGCAATAAATGCTTTGCAGCGAAATAGAGGTGACAAGACGAGGCTGGATTATAAAAAGGCAGTGCAGCGTGAAAACTTGTGTTCTTGTCTCCTTCAGTTTCTGCTGCAAGAGTAGCGCCGCCGAGGAATACTTGGCCGCAATAAATCCAGCAAAAGCGTCGCCGAGCGTCACCGTTTCTGGACCTTGTATATCGAGGCACCAGAGCACGCAAACAAAACGCTTTTAAAACACGATGTTCAATCGTAGTACCTTCGCTGTGCCTTCGTCTGTGCAGTATGGGCATGCACTGAACCCACGTTGGTGCGCTTCGTCGACCACATGTGTCAACCGACGGACGTAGTTCCGTGGCAGTGAGAACATGTCAACGTATTGCGCTGCATTGAGCGCTGAGGATGCGTGCCAACGGAACGGATGCTTGTGCGTCAAAACGCACCAGTGAGGACCAACCTTTAGGCTCCCTTTGTAATGGTTTATCGTTCGCGCACGCACACAGACTTAGAAGTACATGTGACTCTCTAGCAATGTGCCGTAGTGTTCGTTTTAATTTGATCCCCGCAAACTCTCCTCAACTAAACAGCGACCCAATGGGGCTGCATAACGGCTTCTTTATTGGTAATGTCGCGCAACGCGTCCCTTGTTTGAGAGCAGGTAAGTTGAATACATTTACGTATACGTGAGGGCAAGCCCGTGCGAAGTGGCAACTCTTTTGTGGACAGGACACGAAGAAAATATAACGGAGCCGTCGAGCGCGTTTGTGAGTGAAGGTGTTCCTCGATTTGCGTCGTACTCGTGCGGTGGTGCTTGCTGGCTAGACAGTAGCAACAGACATTTGGATGGGACGCGATCGCTCCAATCCAGCAAGAAAGTACTTTACGTATGACATCACGACAAACAAGTCCGTTTGTAGCATGTGCTTCAAGAAAGGAGAAAGCCCATTTGAACAGACAGTAACCTACAGGAACCAGGAGCTGCTGAACCTGCAGGAACCACAGCCGTTTATTGATATTAAATACCATGTATGCGGAATAAACGAGTTTACATTTTGTAACATTGATTTTTTTTTTGTGGAGATGAATATTAACAGCAGAAGCGGAACCGGTTAAAAACCGGTATGAACCGTTATTTTTTTGCTCCGGAGCAGAACCGGTACCGGATCGTTTGTGATGTAACCGGAACGAAAACCGGAACGAAAAACGTTTCGGTTCGATACCCTGCCCTTGATAAGGGTATGCCCTCGACTCCCCTCCGTGAGGGTGTTCCCCGGACACCCTTCCTGCAGGTGCTTCCTTGACTGCCCTACCAAGGCTCTGTTTTCTCCTTGAAGTTCCTCGTAAAAAACCGCCGGTCATTGCACATGTGACTTGTAGCACCGGAATCAATGTACCAGCTCTCCCCAGTAGAGTCTGTCGACGTAAGAAACGCAACCTCTGAAGACGACGAGTGTTGTGACACTTCAGTCCGAGCTCTGTTTGGGACGCCCTTTCCGGAAGTTTTTCCTCTGCGCCCTCCAGGCATGACAGTCCTTCCTGAGATGTCCCACCTTGGAGAAGAAGCATTCTCTGGTGTCAGGGGAGAACCTCCCACGGTGCTGTTCTTGCACACGGAGTGCCGCTTCAGAGTCGGGTGCGCCCGCTGCAAGTATTCCAAGGTTAGGTCGTCATCTGGCCGAGTGTCCAGAGCGGTGACGAGCGCTTCGTAAGAGTCCGGAAGCCCACTGAGAAGAAGAGCAGCCGTCGGTGATTTCTTGCGCGATGCCTCTAAGCCGCTCTACTAACTCCAGAATTCGCCTGATGTAACACTGCATATCTTCATCCCAGACGTGACTGGTATAGCTTCCTGAGTAAATAAAGCTTGTTGCTTAAGTTTGCTCGCTCGTGAACCTTCTTTAGCTCCTCCCACATCTGCTTCGCTGATGTACAGTTACAGACATGCACGATCTGTCCGCCATCGGTGCTGAGGCAGATTGTACTCTGGGCCTTACTGTCTCCGGTGATCCATGCAGTCGTTGGATCCGCTGCGACATCACTCGTAACGTACGACTAGGTGTCCTCCCGGATGAGTAGCATTTTCATCTTAAAACTTCCATATTTGGTAGTTGCCGTCAATAAGCTTCGCCACAGAGAATTTGCTTGATTCTCCCATTTTCAACTTGACGCAGCAGCAGATGACGAGCAGACCCGGTTGAACGATTACCGACGATCAACGCGCTCTGGGCCCATAACCTGTTGAAAGGGACGAGCCACGGAGCGAAAGTAAGAACAGCTTTACTGTCTGGAAGCGAAAGCGCAAGTGACCGGAAGAACTGGTGCGCGAGAGATGTGCGCGCCAAATGTTAGTATCAATAGTATCAATGTCCAAGGCAGTGAGGTATGGTGAGGTATCCTTCTAGCTCACCATAAGTGAGGAGACTGTTAGTAGGGATGGAGTTTCTTCCGCACCATGCGTGTTGTACAAGCGAATATACAACTGTCGCACGCGCATCCCGCGATGCCAGTGTGGCTGTCACGGAGCTCAATAAACCAGTATATAACACTCCCCCTTTTAGTATAAACATGACACACTCCCCCCTTTTAGTGTAAACAAGACACGCTTTCACGCTT